>NC_090938.1:515107121-515410621 GCF_040938575.1 Ambystoma mexicanum | reverse complement strand
CCCGGAAATATGGCCTGGATAGAGGCTGCTAGAAGCCCTACTATCCTCACTAATGTTCTGAGAGATACTTGTTGTTTCTCTAAACATACTCTGATCTCTCTCTTGATGTCTTTCATCTTCCGAGCTGGAAGTTCCAGTGTCACCTTCCTGGTGTCCAGTACAAACCCCAGGAAGTCCCACCTCTGCGCTGGTGTGGTATCTGACTTTTCTGTATTCACAAGGAAACCTAGAGAGGTCAGAAGGTCTTGCACCCATCTCGTTTGGTACACTAGTACCTCTCGATCCTCTGCCATAAGTTAGAGGTCGTCCAGATAAATAATCAGACTGACGCCCTTCTCCCTGATTGCTGCTGCTACTGGCTTCATCAGCTTCGTGAATGCCCAGGGTGCGGAAGCAAGCCCGAATGGCATTGTTTTGAATTGCCAAAATTGACTCCGCCAGCGAAAAGCTAGGAACGGTCTGAACTCCTCGAGAACAGGAACCGTAAGGTAGGCGTCTTTCAGATCTAGCCGAGTCAGCCAGTCTCGTTCTCTTAAGGAGTCTCTGAGTTGATGGACGCCCTCCATCTTGAAGTGTCGATATATAATCCAGCTGTTTAGTTCCTTGAGGTTTATCACCGGTCGAACTTTCTTTTTCCTGTGCACCAGGAACATATTGCTCACAAACTTTGGGGCTGTCTCGCATTTTTCTATCGCCTGCTTGATGACTAGCTGCGCTATTTCGTTGTCCAGACACACTTGTTCTGCTTGTGCTAATCTCTGCCCTTGCGGCTTGCGCTGCTGTGCCAGAGCCTCTATAAAATCTATCTGTAGGCCAGACAACACCCAGGAATCGCTTGAAAGCTTGCGCCAATTCCCTAAAAATATGCGCGTCCTCCCCCCTACTGGCGCATAGTGAATCGCTCTCACCTGGTGTGAATCCTTGACCTCGTCCTGAACCTCTGGACCGGCGGCCTCTCTGGAACCTCCCTCTGGATGGGAAGAAGGAGTCTTGACTTTTGTTCTCCCAGTATTGCGCTATGGGGTTCTGGGGTCTTCTCCCTCCTTGACTGCGACCAGTGCACGACCCCTGGAGCGGCTGGTCCCTCCAAAAACCCTACTAGGGAATATTTTTCAGATTGATACTTGAGCCTTTTCTAGGGAAGCGAAAGTGCCGACAAACCGGCCCATCTCCTTTCCAAAGGTCTCTCCGAACAGTAGGCCTTGGGCTCAGGGACGTCATTTGGGGGTCGCCAGAGGTCGCAAGTGCGACCCCTGAGGTCTCCCTTGCGACCTCTGAGGTCTCCCTTGCGACCTCTGTGGTTTTCCATGTAACCCCATAAAAAAAAAAAGTTTTTTTTTTCTTTTTTTTTTTTTTTTTGCAATGCAAGTTCCTGGGCTGTGGCCAGCACCATGTCTCTCTTTAATTCTGGAGTGGCTAGCATTCTTGTTCAGGCCCCTTAAAAAAGAAGAAAAAGAAGAAAATGAGGCCACAAGTCTAACACTTTCAGCACTGAACCTAAATAAGAAAGAATAGGAATGGCAAAAAATGTGTCTTTCTGGAATTCTATACAATAATTGCTAGCCTCATTAAAGGTTTATTTCAGGCACACTTCAGTCACTGATTTAGTCTGTTCTCAAACGCCTCAACTCAGCTTTTCATCCTTCTTTGGTCGATAAATGGGTACCAACACAGGTTGGGTGATAGTGGGTTTATATGTCTTCTATGTAAAGCGCTTAAGCGTAAGTGCTATATAATAACACATCATTATCATTTTGCCTTGATCGTCTGCTTCCAATAACAGTAATTTGGTAATATGGGCCTATACACACTGATCTTAACGATACATATGGCGATCCATTCAGGAATGAAATGTACATCACAGTGATATAGTGATATTGTAACCATATTTTTCCTAGTGTACAATGCTATGCGATGCCACTTCCTGGTTTGTCAACGGGTGAAAGGTTGTGTTCCATCGCTTCCCACAATATCACTTTGGGGAGGGGTCAAATGACATCACTTCCTGTGATGTCATCAGGGGGTCAAGGGTCATGTGATGTCACTTCCGCTACCCCTGGCATTTTGATGAAATGACGTCCCTGCTTGGGCACCTTCTCCCACTTCATACGATTTATTTATTTACATTTATAAAGCGCTCACACAGCCCGCAGGCATCGAGGCGCTGTTACAGGAATTGTTTGTTTTTCTTAGTTGCGTTTTTTTTTGTCTTAGTTACGTATTTATAACGCGCTTAAACACCCAGAGGTTTCTAAGCGCGGACCCGGGGATCGAACCTGTTGTTGCTTCATGTGTCTTGCTTCCAAGACGCGCACGCTGCCGCTGAGCTATCCTCCCGGGACGATGATAAATCGCTAAGCTTCAAATCTATTTTGAGTAATAGGCCTTTACGTCTTTCCGACGCGATGGCACAGTTTGCGTTTCCGAGAAGACAGACAGCTCTCTGAGCCCACCCTGCGAGGGCTTCTGGGTCAACTTCTTCCCCTGTGTCCTTTGCCCTTTCAGCGAGGTCCATAATCTTGGTGAGAGGTCCTGCCAAATCTAATACCTTTTCCTGACAGCTCTTCCAGGATCTATCGATGCCCTTGCGGGGGTCCTTGCTCGTTTTTGACACAAAAGTCAGCATTTTCGGGTCAAGTTCGGGGGCTTCCGCTACCTTCCCTGGCAGTTGTGGGCACGGGCACTCCGCTCGTAGACGCTGCCTCACCTCTTTGTCTAGTGGTTTGCGTAGCCTTGCTGCCATATACTGAGTTACTCGGGGGGATGGTTGCCACTCGGTGGACCTTGGATTGTGGATGGTGTCTGGGTCGAACATATCATCCTGTGCTTCTAGGAGGTGCTTTTCCTTCTTTGCTCTCTTACCCCCACTGGGCTTAGCCCAGTCCTCCTCCTCGGCCTCCTCTTCCCCGAATGAGGCCTGATCCTCAGTTAGCTCCTCTTCCGAGCCAGGGTCCTCTCCGATGTTGTCATCCCCTGGAGCGGGGGTCGTGAGGTTCGGCACTGCCTGCCTTTGTAGATAAGCTTCTTTAAGCTTCGCGAAAGCGTCAGGCACCTCTGAGGCCATATCTGTCGCCTCTTCCAATGAGCCCCGGGGGTCGTCAGAGGATTTCCTCTTGAGGGCCAGCTTACTCCCCTTATGTCCCTACTTCAAGGGTTCTGTGGACGTGTGCTTATCGACTTTGGTGCTGGTATTCGGCTGTGAAAGCATAGCTTCCAATGTCTCCAGCCTCTCCTGCAGGGGTCTCACCCCCTCTGCCACTGCATCAGTAAGAGAGCTACCCAGCACTTGCTTAAAGCTGGCAGCGAGGTCATGGGACTGCTCCTCCTCACTCCATTCAAATTCAGACATCTTCTCTGTGCTGTGTGCCTAAAATACCTTGATCAGGTGTCTCAAGCACGCCCACTGCTCTCTTATGATGTTATTTTTAATTATTATTATTTTCTTCTTTTTTTAATTTTTTTTTTTATATATCCAGTGGCTGCACCTTCGTCTGTACTTTGCCTTGCGGCCCCTGTGAGGGGCCTCACACTCACTGCGTCAATCTACTGCTCCTCGGCAGTGTTAGGGTCTACAGACCTGTGTCCTCCTTGAGTTCGAGGGCTGCTGAACTGCAGGGACAGTGCTTTAGCTAAGCACGATGCACGCGGCCATATGATCACTGTAATCTTCTTAACGTTTGTTTTAAGATCACACTGTTTACTGCTCGACTCCTACGACCGCTTGTCAGCCGTGTGTAGAGGAGTCGCCGGCACTTTCTGTGACGGTGATGCGCGACTCTTCGCGTTTAGCTCCACCCACCCGCGGGTGGGGGCTATGCTGTGGGAGCGCAAAGCTCCACGCTTTGCGCGCTAGCTCCGCCCACCCGCTTGTGGGGGCTACGAGCTTGATGCTGTGGGCTGGGCACGCTGCGGACCACACAGGCGCCGGCTCCTCCTCCCCAAGGGAGGGGGCCGCTGGCCGTGAGCGCAGCTGCGGCTAGAGCTCTGCTGCTCGCGAGGCTGACTGAAACCCCAAAGGTGTCGGGCATACGACACGGAGCCGTCGGCCTCGCGGCCGAAATTATGTCTAATACTCGACTCTTTCCAAGAAAAAACTTTCTCTGAGATCCCGCGACTATCCCTCGCGGCTTGCGAATACAAAATATCTAAAATCAAGGCGCGAACGCGCGCCTGTGATAAATACTAATAAGACCACATTACAGAAGATTAAGTAATCTCTCTCACGTCCACACTAAAGTGCTTTCACTCTCAGCGCATTAAAACTCTCCCTCTCACTCAGTCACTTTGCACGGACATTCGGAGAGGAAAGGAATAGTACTTATCTGCTTGAAGAGCAGTAAAAGAAGAGGAGGAGTCCAAGCACAGGAAGTGGGTTGTGACTGGAAGAAGGAGCATGGACTACAGAGACTCATGGGGGTTGTAGTTTTAAAAAAGAGAAAAGTTTTTTCTAACACTTTTCACAGTTGTTATATGTGTTTTGTTGAACTGCTGAAGAGTAGAATAAATGAAGATGAAGCATAATGCTCGCCTCCAGTCATGTCATAGAATTTCACAAAAGGAGTCAGAATGAGAGCATCCTAGATGCGCTCATTCACATGGCCTTTTTCCCTCTTTGGGCATTTGTTTTGTTATGATATGGCATTTATAAGGCGCCTGTACGCAAATGTTTCAAGGCACGGCAAGGCAAGGGAGGGGGAACAAAGGGAAGACAGAGACAACCATCTTACTGGGCCAGGTGACATTGAGATCGCGCAAGTGCAGGGAGGGGGAGAAACAAATTCAAGGGGAAAGACGAAGGGGGCAGTGCAGTACATGGGATCAAACAGTAAAACAATTTTAAATAAGTGTGGCCAACTGGTGGCAAGTGCAAAGGGTAAGTGAAGACAAGTGTCCAAGTGCTGGTAGGGGACTGTAGAGATACAGAAAACAGACCCCAAGTGCAAGGGTTGCCTGGGGGGCAGTGCAGGTGTGCAACTCTCGGGGAGGGGACTTGGGCCCGAGATCAGAGGGTAGCCAGGTGACCAGTACAGTTTTAGTTTCAGTTATTTATGCATATAAGGGGGAATTTCTTGGCATTTCAAAGCGCAACCCGAATTCACAAAAGGATAAGTTTTAAAATACCCAGAAACAAGGAGAATATCCCTGCACCTGGTGAAACCGGTGCAGAGGGAGGTACACATCACGAACGGTTAATTTCTGACTGTGTCATGATTTTTTCTTGAAGTGTGACAGCCAGAGTTTAAACTGCACCTGTCACACTTGAATTTCCATCCCCGAAACAGGGATGAAAATGCTTTTGTTTTCCGTGCATTTCACTGCGACGGGCCCTTTAAAGGCCTGTCTTATTGAAATTCCATCCCATCAAACTCGTGGTTGCATGGATCCTGTCATATGTCGTGCTCCCAACACTAATGTATGCAAAGGGGCAGGACAGCAGACCTTTGACCTACTGTGCAGCCCCTCGAGAGATTCTCAGGTCACCTTTCAGAATAAGAGGCCTGCACATTTCTGAAAGTAGCGCAAATGAAATGAGCACCTTCTCTGCGCTCATTTCATATGCGCTACTTTCTGAGAATCTGCCCTGCCTATTTCTAAAAGCAAACAGAAATAAAGGACAGCTACACCTGTGGATTTCGCCCAGTTCAAGCCCAAGCAGGAGGGTTTAACTGGGCATCTGACAAAAGGGTCATGTAATACCTCTGTTTGTGGATTGCCAAATGTTATGCACATTATGCATAATGGCATGTTGTTTGAATGTGTCGAGCAATTAATAAAATCATATGAGATGACATGATATGATAGTTTATTTATATAGTGCCTATACACAATATGTTTCAAAGCGCTTCAAAGCAAGGGAGGGAACAAGGGAAAATACAATGACATTCTTACAGGCCATGAACAGTAAGGATGTGAAATTAACTATCGTACTCGGCCTGACGACATTTCAGATAGTGCAAGAGCTAAGACATAGATAAGGAAGGGAGGGGGAGAGTGGGAAGGAAATGGAAACAGAAAGGCGACTACCCTACTAGGCCTGACAACATTTCTGGTAGAGCCGGAGAAAACAAAAGGTGAGGGATAGGGGTGCAGAAAGGGAGGGGAGGAACAAAACAAGTGACTATCATACTAGGCCTGACGACATTTCAGATTGTGCTGGGGGCAGGGGGCATATAGGGCAAATACACACGCTCTTCTGGGTTTTGTGTCAGTATAGGGTAGTTTTCATAGATCTTAGGTCATGCCACGGGAGGTATGAGTGAGGTGACAAGAAAGGCCAGGATTTCAGGCTTATATCCTATTTTATTCCAGAACATGCAGGTCTTCATTTGCAATGTCCACAGGAATGCAAAACAGCGTACACTACAAATGGCAATATAAATACTTAAAGAACATAATCTGACAGCTCTGTTTCAGCATTTAAAAAAAAAGTTTATTAGAATTGCTGATGCTAAGTGAGAATTAGTGCCGTGACCAGGGACTGGCCTCGGCTGGCATGCGCTACCCCTGGATTCTGATTGGCCACTGCCACCTCATTATCCTAAACTCTGATCAATGTGTGTGTGTGTGTGCGTTAGTTCGTGACTCTGTGTGCGCGCTCGTACTTCAGGCCACCCTGCATAAGTCAGTGCCCCACTTGGGCCACCCCAGTCAAAAGAGTCTGGACATGGCACTGGTGAGAATAATGGATTGTGGGTTTCCACATTACTACCTTCAGCAGGCTTTTGAATGTTTGTATTCAGCAGCTACTTTGCACACATTTTAATGCTGCGCAGCACAAGGGAACACATGCCTATTTCTTTATTTCATTATTTAATTCTGCCAGGGCCGTCTCTTTCTTTCATCTTTACACAGTCGATAAAATGAAAACTGTTTAGTGTCTGGGGATGCTGTTGGTACTCTTGTTCAGAGGAGAATTGCCTCGCATTTCGGTGCTGGACTGCCCCAGGGCAGGACAAAGACTGATATGTTTAGGATATTTCTTCTCTGTGAAAGATAGTGAGCTAAAGACTCTGGGTAAGTCCCTCGTACCCAGGACTAATGTCTGGCAGAGGGACTCCCAGGACCCCCTTGTCAATTTGCATATTTAAGTAACTTTGGGTTTCACCCTAAGTTACTAGGGGAATCCAGACGTGGACCCCTTGCTCACTATTCTTAGAGAGGCACAGCTCCTCCCTACTGATGAGGTCCAACCAGACCGAAACACGTGTCTGGGGATGCTGTTGGTACTCTTGTTCAGAGGAGAATTGCCTCGCATTTCGGTGCTGGACTGCCCCAGGGCAGGACAAAGACTGATATGTTTAGGATATTTCTTCTCTGTGAAAGATAGTGAGCTAAAGACTCTGGGTAAGTCCCTCGTACCCAGGACTAATGTCTGGCAGAGGGACTCCCAGGACCCCCTTGTCAATTTGCATATTTAAGTAACTTTGGGTTTCACCCTAAGTTACTAGGGGAATCCAGACGTGGACCCCTTGCTCACTATTCTTAGAGAGGCACAGCTCCTCCCTACTGATGAGGTCCAACCAGACCGAAACACGTGTCTGGGGATGCTGTTGGTACTCTTGTTCAGAGGAGAATTGCCTCGCATTTCGGTGCTGGACTGCCCCAGGGCAGGACAAAGACTGATATGTTTAGGATATTTCTTCTCTGTGAAAGATAGTGAGCTAAAGACTCTGGGTAAGTCCCTCGTACCCAGGACTAATGTCTGGCAGAGGGACTCCCAGGACCCCCTTGTCAATTTGCATATTTAAGTAACTTTGGGTTTCACCCTAAGTTACTAGGGGAATCCAGACGTGGACCCCTTGCTCACTATTCTTAGAGAGGCACAGCTCCTCCCTACTGATGAGGTCCAACCAGACCGAAACACGTGTCTGGGGATGCTGTTGGTACTCTTGTTCAGAGGAGAATTGCCTCGCATTTCGGTGCTGGACTGCCCCAGGGCAGGACAAAGACTGATATGTTTAGGATATTTCTTCTCTGTGAAAGATAGTGAGCTAAAGACTCTGGGTAAGTCCCTCGTACCCAGGACTAATGTCTGGCAGAGGGACTCCCAGGACCCCCTTGTCAATTTGCATATTTAAGTAACTTTGGGTTTCACCCTAAGTTACTAGGGGAATCCAGACGTGGACCCCTTGCTCACTATTCTTAGAGAGGCACAGCTCCTCCCTACTGATGAGGTCCAACCAGACCGAAACACGTGTCTGGGGATGCTGTTGGTACTCTTGTTCAGAGGAGAATTGCCTCGCATTTCGGTGCTGGACTGCCCCAGGGCAGGACAAAGACTGATATGTTTAGGATATTTCTTCTCTGTGAAAGATAGTGAGCTAAAGACTCTGGGTAAGTCCCTCGTACCCAGGACTAATGTCTGGCAGAGGGACTCCCAGGACCCCCTTGTCAATTTGCATATTTAAGTAACTTTGGGTTTCACCCTAAGTTACTAGGGGAATCCAGACGTGGACCCCTTGCTCACTATTCTTAGAGAGGCACAGCTCCTCCCTACTGATGAGGTCCAACCAGACCGAAACACGTGTCTGGGGATGCTGTTGGTACTCTTGTTCAGAGGAGAATTGCCTCGCATTTCGGTGCTGGACTGCCCCAGGGCAGGACAAAGACTGATATGTTTAGGATATTTCTTCTCTGTGAAAGATAGTGAGCTAAAGACTCTGGGTAAGTCCCTCGTACCCAGGACTAATGTCTGGCAGAGGGACTCCCAGGACCCCCTTGTCAATTTGCATATTTAAGTAACTTTGGGTTTCACCCTAAGTTACTAGGGGAATCCAGACGTGGACCCCTTGCTCACTATTCTTAGAGAGGCACAGCTCCTCCCTACTGATGAGGTCCAACCAGACCAAAACACGTGTCTGGGGATGCTGTTGGTACTCTTGTTCAGAGAAGAATTGCCTCGCATTTCGGTGCTGGACTGCCCCAGGGCAGGACAAAGACTGATATGTTTAGGATATTTCTTCTCTGTGAAAGATAGTGAGTTAAAGACTCTGGCTAAGTCCCTCGTACCCAGGACTAATGTCTGGCAGAGGGACTCCCAGGACCCCCTTTTCAATTTGCATATTTAAGTAACTTTGGGTTTCACCCTAAGTTACTAGGGGAATCCAGACGTGGACCCCTTGCTCACTATTCTTAGAGAGGCACAGCTCCTCCCTACTGATGAGGTCCAACCAGACCGAAACACGTGTCTGGGGATGCTGTTGGTACTCTTGTTCAGAGGAGAATTGCCTCGCATTTCGGTGCTGGACTGCCCCAGGGCAGGACAAAGACTGATATGTTTAGGATATTTCTTCTCTGTGAAAGATAGTGAGCTAAAGACTCTGGGTAAGTCCCTCGTACCCAGGACTAATGTCTGGCAGAGGGACTCCCAGGACCCCCTTGTCAATTTGCATATTTAAGTAACTTTGGGTTTCACCCTAAGTTACTAGGGGAATCCAGACGTGGACCCCTTGCTCACTATTCCTAGAGAGGCACAGCTCCTCCCTACTGATGAGGTCCAACCAGACCGAAACACGTGTCTGGGGATGCTGTTGGTACTCTTGTTCAGAGGAGAATTGCCTCGCATTTCGGTGCTGGACTGCCCCAGGGCAGGACAAAGACTGATATGTTTAGGATATTTCTTCTCTGTGAAAGATAGTGAGCTAAAGACTCTGGGTAAGTCCCTCGTACCCAGGACTAATGTCTGGCAGAGGGACTCCCAGGACCCCCTTGTCAATTTGCATATTTAAGTAACTTTGGGTTTCACCCTAAGTTACTAGGGGAATCCAGACGTGGACCCCTTGCTCACTATTCTTAGAGAGGCACAGCTCCTCCCTACTGATGAGGTCCAACCAGACCGAAACACGTGTCTGGGGATGCTGTTGGTACTCTTGTTCAGAGGAGAATTGCCTCGCATTTCGGTGCTGGACTGCCCCAGGGCAGGACAAAGACTGATATGTTTAGGATATTTCTTCTCTGTGAAAGATAGTGAGCTAAAGACTCTGGGTAAGTCCCTCGTACCCAGGACTAATGTCTGGCAGAGGGACTCCCAGGACCCCCTTGTCAATTTGCATAGTTATGCAAAACTAACATGTTTTATTTGAAATGTTGTGGTGATATTGGTACTCACTGTGACACAATGAAGGTCCCTCCTGGGCATGTGACAAGTTTTCCTAGTAAGTGTGAATGATTAAGTGATTCACACTGCATCCTTTATATATGGACTCATAGCCCTCACAAATCATTTAGCAATATAATCTTCCAAGACAACAGACTGAATCACAAAGTAAGCCAGCCTACTTATACTTCTTGGTTTATAATATTTGCAAGGACTTTTCCCCACTATTCAGGACGCTCAAACTTAGGTGTGTTTTCTCCTGTATTTAAAATTGCATTGTGCACTGTGAAAGTATTTAAAATTGCATTGTGAACCTAGGCCTTTTACCCACTATTCAGGACTCTCAAACTTAGGTGTGTTTTCTCCTGTATTTAAAATTGCATTTTGCACTGTGAAAGTATTTAAAATTGAATCGTAAACCTAGGCATTTTCCCCACTATTCAGGACTCTGAAACTTAGGTGTGTTTTCTCCTGTATTTAAAATTGCATTTTGCACTGTGAAAGTATTTAAAATTGAATCGTAAACCTAGGCATTTTCTCCACTATTCAGGACGCTCAAACTTAGGTGTGTTTTCTCCTGTATTTAAAATTGCATTGTGCACTGTGAAAGTATTTACAATTGCATCGTGAACCCCACTATTCAGGACTTTCAAACTTAGGTGTGTTTTCTCCTGTATTTAAAACTGCATTCTGAAACCTATGCCTTTTCCTCACTATTCAGGACTCTCAAACTTATGTGTGTTTTCTGCTGTACTTAAAATTGCGTTTTGAAACTGAGGCCTTTTCCCCACTATTCAGGACTCTCAGACTTAAGTGTGTTTTCACCTATATATTTTTTTAAAGAGCATTGTGTAAGTAGTGCTCCTCTGTGGCTTGCCTCCTAGCAAAGCACTCATCTAGCAAACCTTTTCACCACTATAAGCGCCTGTCGTCTTGTCCAATTGTCAACTTGTCTCGTCTCTCTCTGTCTCGCCTACTTGCACCCTGCCCTTTGTACTTCCCTAGTGTTCTCTCCTACCCCTTTCCACTCCCTTCCTCTTCTCTCCTTTCCCTACCTACTCTATGGTGCTCTCTATCTCTCCTATCTTTTTTTAATTTTTATTTTTTATTGTTGCATTATTATTTTAATGAAACCTTATACAACATAAAACACATAATAAAAATAAGCAATTCATTTTATAAACACATACCATTATACACATATAAAGGATAAAAAAATAAAAGATCCCCAATGTCAATTCATCCTCCATAAAAAAATCTCTCACAAACCTTAATTTACCAATATAAAAACATTGCGTATTAGATTCCTTTTTTCCAATTCCTCTGTGATATCCTGGATTAATAAATTCAATGCTGAAATTAAAAAATGTTTTTCACCCCATATACAACGGCTCCAAAACAAATGCATAGACATTTCAAGATCCCTATTAAATCTGTCTTTCAGATAAACCGCACGTTTAGGCTCAAAATAATTACAAGTTAATAAAAGGTGCTTAAGCGTCTCTTGCGTTCTGGTTTCTCAACAAAATCGACATGTAAAATTGATTTGGTCCAGATTAAGAGTCACATCCTTGTACCCCCAGTACAGGATCCTTTCTAAGGTCATAATCTGATTAAGTCTAAAGCGCATGTACATGGATCTTGCCCTGTCACAAGGGAACCTTTGTAAAAAGAGGGGAATGCATTCCCTGGCATGTCCAAAACTTGCATACTCCTTGTAAGTGGAGTAAGAATCCACCCTGTTTACCGTATCCACCCAATCAGCCTTGAATAGAAGTCTCTTAACCAGCCCTGGTCGCTGGACCAGATCCTCTAGACAAAGACCTAGAGTACCTAACAGCAAAGTCATATTGTCGCTAAACTTTCTGATAGATACTACTGACCCAGATTTTACAACCTCATTTAACGATTCATATAAAGTGTTTGTAGGTGGATCATTCATTTTTCTAAACAAGGATAATTGCCTCCAAAGATATCTTGCTTTATATGAAATGAGACATAACTCGTGGCGGATAATTGCATTGGGGATTGCCATCGATAGACCAAGTAGTTCTTTCCACATTTTCCCTGGACCACATTAAGGATTAAACTCGTATCGTGGGTACAGATGTCTAGGCCGTACAGGAGGACCGGTTCACATTTTGTAAGATAAAATCGCCTTATTGGTAAAATTTGCATACCCTGACCTTCAAGAATTTCATTTGCACCTTGAGTTTAGTCGCCTGCTCCTCCAGGCTCAATTTCCACATCTTCAGGCTAGATCTATTAGTAAAATTATAGCCTAAATATGTTATAGCCTGGACCAGTTCCACCTGATCCTCACCCATCCTCCAACTATAGGATTTAATGTTTCTTTTTTTTGTGACCATAATCGTTCGGGATTTGGATGCATTCGGAGAAAGATTATTTGCCATTGCATAATGATAAAAAATGTCCATCTTTCTACGAAGGCCACGTGGGGTGCGATCAAAAAGAATAAAATCATCTGCAAAGGCCATCCACTCGATAGCCAAACTCCCCAACCTAGCCGGTGCAATGGAAGGGCCCTGCTACATGCCCACCACATCGCACACATATAGGTTGAAGAGCGTAGGCGCGAGTGAGCAGCCCTGCTTGACCCCAACTTTAGTATCAATGGCCTCAGAGAGAGCTCCTTCTTGGGTCAAACAGACTCTGACTGAGGTATTCCTGTGCAGCAGAGCCAAGAGTTGGACAATCTTTCGAGGAAAGTTCATTGCTAACATTTTGGTCCATAATCTCGCTCTAATAACTCCGTCAAAGGCATTGGAAAGATCTAAGGATGCCATCAAAATCTCTCCTATGTTAGATTGATGAACCATATCTCTAAGATGGGCCAGGATATTCCCATTCAAGTTAGTTCCCAAACCCTCTCTAAAACCAACCTGAAATTAACTAAAACAAACATTCCTCCTAATCACTTTATTAATCTCTCTTAAAAGCAAAATACCAAAAAAATCTTATTAGCCGCGTCCCAAAGTGCTATGGGTCTATAGTTAAGGGGATTGAGAACATCACCCTTTTTAAATATGGGTACTATAATACTTTGGGCCCAGGATCCAGGGATGATATGGGTCATAAAGATGTCATCAAATATGGGTTTAAGCAACTCACCCCATAAATCGGGCGCCGCCTTTATGACAAACGGTGGTATGCCGTCCGGGCCCAGCGCTCTGGGCGGCTTATGTTTATTGATGGCCCAAGTAATATCCTCAAGATCCCAAGAGCATTCCCCCACAGCCAGAGGACCCAAATCCGAGTCCTGTTCCCTAGCAAAAGTGGAAGACAATTCAAATTTTTTCTTATATTAAATACACCAGAGCTATGCTTGGATAGGACAATCAAGTCTATCCTTAACAGGGGCAAGCGTATTTTTAACAGTAGCCCAAAATTTAACATCTCTGCCCTTACTTAGATTATGCATCATCTGTTGATGGGCTACAAGGTATTGATCCATTTTCAGAGACTTAACCACATTTTTGTGTTTCAAGATGATTTTTTTTCCTAAGCTGCAATTCAACAAATGAAATGGGTAGCTTCTTCAGGATCCTCAGCTCCCTGCATTTAATGAGCTTGGATCTTTGGATTCTGGAGTCCCCACCCCTCCCATTATGTCTATGAACCGCTGTGCCACCCGTCCTACTAATTTTATAGGCACATGACAACATAATATTATTGTAGTAGGATCCCCCCAACGTAAGGTCCTCCTCACTCGAAATTCGATGCGAAGCCAGGGTCAGATTCTCTAGAACAAGGGTGTTAAATTTTCATAATCTTTTTCTTGTTCCAGATAATCGTTCTCCTATTATTTGCCACCACTAGGCCCATAAACTCAGGTTTTATATGGAGATCAGGACATGCCAGTGCTAATGAAAAAAGTAGAGGAATATGATCGCCCAAATCTACCTCCATAATTGT
The DNA here is from genome assembly GCF_040938575.1 of Ambystoma mexicanum. NCBI lineage: Eukaryota > Metazoa > Chordata > Amphibia > Caudata > Ambystomatidae > Ambystoma > Ambystoma mexicanum. The sequence continues at coordinate 515,396,589 of NC_090938.1, read as the reverse complement.
GTATTTACCACACACTTGTTTGCAGCTATTGGAAACATAAAAGAAATCAATTGTAGACCTGTTAGTTCCCCTTTTCAAGGTATGTTTAGGTAAATTCCAGTCCGGGGAATGACCTAGGTGTCCCAAATCCCAATGTTCCAGGAGTATATCCTACCCTATACCTCTCCTAAAATTAGGTTGAAGCTTTTTCAGGGTGGCCCCTCTCTCATTCCATATGGAACCCTCTGCACAGGAGGAGTTAAAATCTCCTCCCATGATAATACGATTGCCAAAGCCCTTCTCAAACCATCCTCCCAGTATGTCTCCAAGGGAATCCTCCACTATTCCGAAAGGCACCCTTAGAGGATTCCAGTATAGGTTCAACAAGAGGATAGGATCTACATCATTCTCTGAAGATAAAACAATACCCAGGAGCCACTCACTCGTAAAGATCACATTACCCTGAAGCCCCAAATTGCGATCAACAGCAATGGCCAAACCACCACTAGGCCGCCCGGCTACCCCCTAGACGCTAATGAAGAAAAAGTATGGAAACCTTCCATATACATTTCTGTGAGCATCATAGTTTCTTGGAAACAGTAGATGCGGGGGCAGGTATAGATCTCGCCTTTAGTTAGGAATGTATTCAAATTTAAGCCCCCACACGAATTCCAAGAAATAACCTCAATATTAATACTGTTAGGAGTGTCCAGTACCCTGTCTAAGGGTCTCTAAAGTTTTAAGGGCTGACTAAGGGTCTCTAAAGTCTCTCCTATCTTTTCTAACTGCTTCTCTATTGACAATCCTGCTCTCCTCACTAAATCTGGTCGGAAAAATCCTGGTCTCCAGGCCTCCCAATCGCTGATGCCTATACTAGCGCCTCCTCCAGGCAAACTTTCACTGACATCATCTTTGTCGTTCCCTCGCCAGACCTATGGACTCAAAATATGGTCTCTGTGCTCTCTCCCTTCTCTTTCTCTCCCATATATGGTGTCACCCGGTGGGAGGCCCTCCTGGACCCCTTCTACTCCTCTAAGGCCATCATTAATGTTTACTTGAATTATACCGTCTTGGTCCAAGGCCCTCAAGCCAACCTTCTCCTCTTTGATAGACACCTCCCGCGCTTTACTAACTTCCTCTCTTCTCCTGCAGTCCCCTCTCTCCCCTCCACGGCTTGCATGCCTCTGCTTGCTGTCTCCTCCTTGGCTACCCTTCCCTCTCCTCCTTCCTCCTCTAGCCCACACTCAGGCTGTTTCTACACCTCTGCAGGGCATATCTCAGATTTGTAACCCTTGCAGAAGTCTTTCAAGGACGGCAACTTTCTCCATATTGACACTCTTAACTCTCGCTCTGCTGTCAAACACTCCTCTGAAATCTGCCGCCTCCTGGAGGAACTTGGCCTCAATGTCCTCGGTATCACCAAGACATGGTTCACGGCCAGCTCTGTCACAAGCTTTGACACTCTCCTCCCTGATGGCTACAAGATCCTCTCTGCACCCAGATCCAACCGTTCCGGGGGGGGGGGGGTGTAGCCCTGATATTCCCTGAGTGGGTTCCTGCCTCTGTCATTCCTACGCAGGCCTACTCCTCTTTCAAATGCCTCATCTGCAGGCTCTCTCATGGTCATTCCCTTACTGTGGCTACCATCTATCAGCCACCTGGTCAGATCTCCTCCTTGATCTCTGAGTGGTCAAACCTCTCCTCTTCACTCCTGGTCGCAACCACTCAACTTCCTGGAGACATCAACATCCACCTGGATGCTTCCTGTCCTTCCACTGGACTCTTTCGTGACCTCTGTGACTCTCTCTCTCTCACTCTATTCTCCCCTCTGGCCAGACTCAGTCTGCAGGGCACACTCTGGATGTTCTGATCTCTTCAGACCTTCCCCTTTTGATTCCTCTCACCACTCTTCTCTCCTGGACTGATCACTTTCTCCTTTCCTCCCAGCTCACCCTCTTTACCCCTTAGGTCAAGCAAACTCCAGCACTGCCACCTACCTTCTCAGTTATCCGACCCATGAAGCATGTGTCAGTTGAGGCTTTCGCTGCCACTTTCTCCCCTGTCCCCCTTGGCTGACTCACACCCAGACATAGCCCCTTCTATGCTCCACTCTGCTATAGCTGATACTCTCTATTTTCTTGCCCCTGTCATGAAGATTTGCTTGAAGTCCAAGGCCAAGTGCAACTCTTGGTATGACTCAGACCTAGTCAACCTTAAACTCAAGTACATGGTGGCTGGGAGGAAATGGCATGCTTCCGGTACATCCTCTGACAAACTGGCCTGCAGCCTGCTCCAAAGGCAATTCCGGCTCTCTGTCTGCATCTAGAAGGGAGCCCACATCCAAGCCTTTCTCTCCGCGGCATCTAACAACTCGACTGAATTCTTTAAAATCTGCAAGGAGCTGGGCGATCCTGCTGCAGTCTCTACCTCTCCTGTCATCTCCCAGGCCTTCTGCACAGCCCCGGCCTCTCATTTCATCTCTAAAACTCAGGACATCTTTCTCTTCTTTTCCCCCTACTCCCTGCTCTTCCACTGGCCCTTCTTCAGCCACCTCTCCTCCCTCCTTCTCTGCCTTTCCCTGTGTTCTCCTCAGACAAGGTTTTTAGACAGGTCCGATCTATGAAAGTTTCATCAAAGCAGGCTCACCCCTGTTCCTCCAATACTATCAAGGACCACATTGACACCCTGGCTCCTGCTCTGGCTGATTTATGCAACCACTCCTTCGCCACTGGAGTCTTCCCCTCCCCCCTGAAACACTCCCTTATGCACCATCTTCTTAAGAAACCCTCTGCCGACCATTCCTGCCCGGCTAACTATCACCCAATCTCCAGCACTCCTTTCCTGGGCAAACTCCTGAAAAAGCTGGCCATCTCCGAGCTTAATCTTCACACTGAATCAGTTGGTTGTCACCATGACCGTCAGTCTGGCTTCAGAGCTGCCAGAAGCACGGAAACTGCTCTCCTGAACATCTGTAAAGACCTGCTCTAGTACCTCAATTCCAACACCCACTGTGTCCGCATCTTAATGGATCTCTCCTCTGCCTTTGACAATGTCAATCATGCCATCCTGCTCAACTGTCTCTGTGATAATCTGGGTATCACCGATCAGGCCCTGGCTTGGCTGACCTCTATCCTTTCAAATCGACTGTCCCAGGTCCAACTTGGGTCCTTCCTCTCCTCTATCTCTATCTCTACCTGTGGTGTTCCCCAGGGGTCTAACCTCTCCCCCTGGCTGTTCAACCAATATCTGGCCCTTCTTGTCCACTGCATTGCTGCTTTCTGGTCAACTTTCAGTGCTGTGCGGATGACACTCAACTCATTTTTAGGGTCCCTTCTGCCACCTCTTCTTCTTCTCTCATCTCTGACTGTCCGCCATCCAGGAGTGGTGTGCCGCCAATAATCTCTGCCTTAATGCCAGTAAGACTGAGATTCTTCTCATCGGCACACCTGCTCTGTCCATTCCTGTCACTCTCTGGCCAGCCTCTTTTAGCCCTCTTCCTGATCCTACCTTTGAGGCTAAAAACCTCAGGGTCATCTTTGACTCCACACTCTCCTTCTCTCCTCACATCTCTAACTTCTCTAAGTAGTCACACTACCAGCTGCACCTCCTCAGAGGTATTCTTCCTTTCCTCTCCTTCCCCCAGAAGCTCACTGTCTCCAGAGCTCTGGTTCTCTATAGGCTGGACTATTGCAACAGCCTCTTTCAAAATCTGCCTGCCTCTATTCTCCGCCCTCTGCAACTCATCCAAAACAGGACTGCGAGACGTGTTCTTGGCCTCAAGCCCAGGGATCGTATCTCTCCAGGACAAAAATCTCTGCACTGGCTCCCAGTGGTGGCGAGGATTAAGTTCAAAACCCTCTGCATTGTCCACAAGGCCTTCTGGGGCCTGGAACCTCAATATCTTCAGCTCTCTTTTCCTAAATATCTTCCTCCTCAAGCTCTTCGCTCATCCACCTCCAACTCCCTCAGGGTCAGTCGCTTCTCCAAGCAGCGAGTTGGTGGTAGATATCATTCTTCTGCTGGGGCCTCCCTCTGGAAAAGCCTCACTTCCTATTGAAACTTGAGGAGATCCATCTCCAGTTCTGGAAGCACCTCAAGACCTTGTTCTTTGCTTCTGCTTTCTCTCCTCCTCTCCCCTGCTGACATCCTGGCTGAATCTGAAATTGAACTGGTTACCTGGCTACCTCTGATCTTGGGCCCAGGTCCCCTCCCCGCCAGTTGCACACCTGCACTTCCCCCCCTGGCAACCCTTGCACTCGGGGACAGTTTCTGTATCCCTACAGCCCCTACTAGCACTTGACACCTGATGTCTGCACTTACCCTTGCACTTGCCACCAGCTGGCCGCAATCTTATTTATTGTCTTATTTATTTTACTGTTTTCCTATTTACTGCACTGCCACCCCCTTTCCCCCACATTTTTTCCCTACCCCCATCCCCTGCACTTGCGTGATCTCAATGCCACCTAGCCTAGTAGGATCGTTGTCTCTGTCTTCCCTCTGTTTTACCCTCTCTTGCCTTGTTGCACCGTGAAACACTTGTGTATAGGCGTGTTATAAATGCCATATCATATCATATCATATCATATCATATCAAGTTAGATATTCAGTGAGAGATTGTGTTTAGGATTCCATGAAATTGCTTCTTGGCATAATGGAAGGGAGCATTTTGTTGAATGTAGCCTTTTAAAATGTTAGGTAAAAGTATACAATAGCCTAAAATAGTTCAAGGTCCAGGGGAGCCTGCTATTAAAAATGTCTTCAGAAAATTAATACATCTCTTTGAGCTACATGTACCCTTGCCCAAGGCTCATGTGTATACAATGCAGGCCCACCCTGTCATGAAATACAGGCAACATCACTGCAGCGGCATAACACAAAATGCAGGTGGCCCAGCCAAAATATGGTGTGGGGTCCCCATTTTTCTTGCCCACGGAGACATAACAATCCTTGGTTCAATCTATGGCCTGGGGGGATAGCGCGGTGCAACGCGTCTTGCAAACAAGACAATGGTGAGCAGTACAGGTTCAATTTCGGTCCCCCACTTGGATGCAGAAGTCCAGCATTAACCGCGATACGAAAAAGATATTTCATTTTTTACAGGGTACTCCTGAATAGTGAGGGCCCCCTGCCCCTCAGCTGCCAGGGAGTACTTGGTGCTCATAGTGGGCATGTGGAATAAGTCCCCAAATGTCATGATCCTGAGTTCATTCCCAAGATACACAAGCAGAACTGCTTATTTTTAGACCCCTCAGTTGGAAGCTGTAGGTTGGTAAATTGAAATATAAAAATCCATGAGTTTGATCATTGCAAGTTAGGATTTAATAATGAAAAGTATGATCAAAATAGAGAAAATTACCTCCACCCCAACGCTCTGTATTATCATAGCTCTCTACTAGACTCTTAGTCACTCAGGATAGTTCTATTATGCTTTCCATTTCCCAGAGACTAGAAGCCCTTCGAAATCAGTCCACAACAGGAGGGGTGACTGGCAACCAAAGATGGCCATGGATATGTCTTTTAAAAAAGCCCCATATTACACTGCATACATGAATGGAGTAAACAAGCCCAACCCACTAACCCCAGGAATAGGCGGGTTCATCTCCCTAAGAAATTGGGAACCATGTTGAAGCATATTATTTGTCCCTATATAAAAGGTAACTAAAAAAACAGACATATGAGGTTAAGAGTGAGGAATAGGATCCTGGAAGCCTTGCAACAAAGTCCTTGCTTTGGAAGCACTGTTGAAATGAAGAGAGAGGGGTGGAAGGGGATGGGCTGGGTGACTTGGAGAGATGATGAGAAGAGCAGAAAACTATGGTGCCCACTCAAAAGGCCACAGATGAAAAGACACACAGGGAAATCCCTAAACATTCCCGATATGCCAATCCACCACTGCCACACTGGCTGACTCTCTTTTCCGGCCTCTATGTTTGTTGTATTTGCACCATTGAAATGACTTAGACCAGGGGGTCTACAACATGCAGCTCTCCAGATGCTTTGGACTACAAACCCCATGATTCATCAGCATTCACTTTGCTGGATAAGGCAGAAAGGATATTTAGTTCAAAGCATCTGGAAAGGAAATGTTTGCAGACCCCTGCCTTGGATCAACAAACACCAACCTTCTTTTAAATCCTGACATCAATTCTGACAAACTGCAGGATATCACCCTTTGACTTACCTTCTTGCACATAGCAGTAAAGACCTGGCTATATGATCAATGATTGTTATATGGTCTTCATCCATCAAGTTGCTGGTGTTCTATTAGCACCCTTATGCAGCACTTTAGTCAATCTCTTTGCTTGGAACCTGCACCCCTTTCTGCCATTGCCCCTGGTACTTGACTCTCACACAACCGGCCTATCCATTAGCACCCATGATTCTGAGCTGCAGGTGATGAAGTCTTTATTCATAAACAAACAACAATGAAACACCTTTCCTGCTGCTTCTTTGTTGCTGAGTCCTGTGCTTCTAGACCATTTTCAGAGCTGATAGCAGCAGTGCAGATATGGGAAGTATATTTGCTTTTAAGGAACACGGCTTGGTCACCTGCGTTTTTGACCCATGAGTGTGAATGGCAGTATCAACCTGGCTTGATGGTAGACCATGCCAGTAACGGCTTTGCTAGCCCACATTAAGCACCCTTACTTCACTCTGGCCATTAACTTGAGTGGTGGGCTGTTTTCAGCAGGGTTGGCCCTCCAGTTGGGCTGTCATTGCCTTAATAAATCCTGGCTTAGCTCCAACATGCTAAAATTGTTGAATGTGTGTTCTGTAATTGTTGAACGCACACTCTATATAGTTTGACCGTGCACTTCTCGTAGGTCGTCTTCACTCCAGAATCAGAACCCTTGCAGTAGCATGGTGAACATTTTTCCTAACCAATCACACACAAGCAGTAACACTATCCTCTAATGAATCATGAGAAAACCAACTACCCTTGTAGAGTACTGCAAGGTGTCATTCTATTACCTCCTCAGTTCAACATCTGTTTCAAACCACCAGCGAACCTCACCTCCCTTTCCAACCCCTGCTTCTTCACTTGCATGATGGATACACTAATGCTGCTAAGACAACATGATGACCTTAACAATCCAACCCCTAATGGCACCATGTTCATTATGAAAGTAACTGAATGGAGGAATGAAAAGAGATTAAAATTCCATCCAACAAAAACTGATATCATCCCATGTAACTCTTCACCGTCAACTTGGATTCAAATATGGGGCCTCGAACTTTGAACCTCTGCCCCAGTCTTGTATAAAAGACTGGGAATCATTATGAACTCTAACCTTACATTTGAACCACACATTGATTCAGTTGCCAAGAGCAGCTGCCTCTCCCTAAGATTCATAAATCACATCATTGACTGCTTCTCAACCAACCATGAAATAAACATCATCATTGCATTCATCCCAAGCCCTCTTGACTTATTCAATGCAATATATCTCTGCCTTCCCAAACCCCAAATCCATTAACTCCAGCTGGTCCAAAATGCAGTTACTTTCCTAATCTTGTAATAATAATGCAAGGAAGACAACACCCTTCCAATCAATCACTCCATTATCTTCCCATTCCTCCGAGAAATACGTTCACGGCTTTATGCATTGCCCATTGAGCAACCATGACATAGTTTAAAGTTTCTAGAGAAATAAATTCCAGAAATATTTGCCAAACTGCATGTCCGATCAACAAACAAAAGACTTTTGGTCCGGCCAAAATCTGCCTCACAAAAAAGGATGTCTAGCCTTTCAAGTACAGGCCTGCAATCTCTCCATGACCAGGACAACCAAGAAGGGCATTACAACTTGGCTCTTCCCACCCACCCACTGATTAATCTCCTCCACCTAACATCTTGTTCATCCTCAGTGCCAATATACCCCAGTGAATAAGGTGCTTAACAAATGCTGAACAAATAAATAAAAACAGAAACATTAAAAGATAAACCCATTACATGTATGTATTGCCCATGCAGTCCTGTATTTTCTTTGCATTCTGGGATTTGTATTTCTACATTTATAATGAAAACATACAAAACTACAACTCCCAGAATGCTAAGGTTAAAAAAGCACGAATGCGCTTTACTCGCCTGACATAGTTGTAGTGAAGGGTTCTGCTTTCACAATGTTTGCCACAGATGAACATATTTGTACAAGTTCATCTGAAGCCTCCCACGCTCACAGCTCTAAGCATTCGTTGTGGGACAGGTGGCCCAACCAGCAGCAAACTTTGTGCCACCTTTTACCGGGTGCATGAAAGACTTGGGACCAATCCTTGAAATGCATTGAGGAGAATCCTTTTAGTCTGCTTGTAAGATCAAGCAAGGAATATCGAGGCTTAACACCACCAAAAATTGGATCCACCAGTCACAAAGTCAAAGATTTGTTCTGTACAGATTCAAATATCAAAGCAGATAGCTATCTGGCTCCCAGCACCTCACAGTGTGTACCAGAAAACACTGTTAGGGGAGTGAGTACTGGTCATCACAAAACATGCAGTATTTATACACAGTCCTGGTCATAGCTCAGCCTATCTCCATACTAATAGGTTACAAATTTGGGTTTGTGCCCAGTTCACATAACAAATATACAATATTGGTTTGTACTTTTGACAGGTTGTCCCATCCTTGAAGATTCAATGGAGTTGTTAGTTCTCGAGCTTAGGTTGATCCTAGTTTCAAGAAACAAATTCAATAGCTTATTGTTAAGGTACACAGTTCTAGTTTGTCTAACATTCAGTTCTTATGTTTTAATATGGCTAAGGCTATTGATACAGAAAACACTTTGGAGTTCACTTTGGCTCCAAGGTTCCTTAAACATACTGACAAACTTTGTTGTCGTCAGCTGTGTGGCTCTTTAGCTTTTTAAAGTAAATTCTATTTCCAGAAATGTACACAGGATTCCTTCAGAAACACACAGCATTAGTTTACATTCATTGTATAACACTGTTTGTGGGAGGATGAGTTTTGTGGACATAGATAACACTTTGAATGAGAGCTCTAGAACCTTCTGACTACAAGGTTTGTTTGCACAGGACAAATAGTCTGCTCTGCCAGCCCTAGTGTTGACATAGGCTCAAAGGTCGATTCTGTTCTGGCAGCTGAAAACATAGCTAATCATTACTGAAGAGTGAGCAGAAGTTAGAACCAAGATGGAGGACTTTTTCCAAGCTGGTGCTTGAAGTCAATTCTAATTCAGAACTTTTTTCCTCGTGGAGCGACTAGGTTTAGGTCAATATAAATATAGATTTACCATTTCACAAACCCTCCTTTTGGGATAAGCCAAGAGCTTTACTAAAATAGTCTCTCTACTCGTAACCCCATGTTTCAATGTCCGTACATCCTGAATCACATTCATCAGATATATCAATCACCATCAGATCTATGGCAGTAATAACCTTCATCACAAATACATTAGTCATCTTCTCAGGTGTGTGCATTTTAGGTCCTAATGTTCCCATAGTTTGTACACAACTTCCTCCTAACATTGAACATATGGCAGGAAGACATTGTATACAACAGCAACAGAACAACAGAATACCAAGAATTATCATTAAAACTGACAGAAGCTTCCATCCCCAGGACCGTAAGAAGTCCCAGAACCAAGTAGTAAGATCCCAGTTTCCCTCGGAGGCATGTACTTCTGAGCTCAAGACGTGCAGGTTTTGTATCGCCTTAAATATAGTCGGGGAGGAATCAGGTATGAAAACACAGCAAGCGGACCCCACTAATTTGCATACTCCACGACGCTCAGCCAGGATGACGTCAGGATGACGTCTAACACCATCCGGTTCTGTAGAGCCACTAATCTAATTGCTTTTTGTTCTACAGTCATTTTATAGAGTATGTCAGTGGTCCGGTTGATGGTTTTCTTCAATACTCTTGCTAGTCTCCTAATATCTTCGGAATTCATGATCTGCCCCCAAAACGGTACAATGGATTTTGCCACATCACACAGAACTTGTGAAGGAGTATCACCATTCTCGTCCCGCCTTGGACGAGCCCTAGAGATCTCAGTGGTACTAGCTACATATATCTCTGGTAGCAGGATACCCAAATAACAAGTTCCCTGCCAATCCCTAGGTAACCAAGGATAAGCCTCATTACCGCAAACAAAGTAGACAGGTTCCCCTACATACAAAGGTCTGTCCTCACTAGTCAAGTTTGCAACATTGGTACAACCCTCAAAATCGCCCAGTGACTGAGTACCATTCCTTTGTATGCAAAAGGAGACAGAGGTGGGACTATGATTGATAGTATAGGAAGGTGGCGTGGCATCCCGGTTGCCTACAGGAGCCATTTTGAAAGAAATCAGAGATTGAAAAGGTCGAGATAGTCTATCAGAAAGCCTAATAGAAGCAACATTAAGCTTGCTCCTATTTGCAAAAAGTGAGCATCCCAGAGGCATCAGGATTCGCTTTTCAAATTCATTTAAATTAGTCCCATCAAAGTTCCCTTAGATGCTATCATTCCAACAGCCAAAGAATAGTGCCCTTAGAAAGGCATACATGCAGTAGTTAAAGGCAAAAGATGAATATACCAGCCCAACCCTTTTTCCCCATGCTGAGGCAAATGCGAACAGATCCAACAGTTTGTTCTATTCAAAATTGCATGAGTTGCATTCATTATTAACAGCAGTGTATTGTTATGATAGCTCTGTCTATGTTGGGAGTCCCTAGGAGATAGAGTGTGCAGGTGCACGAAAGGTGTAGACATAGTAGGAACCCTTCCAGTAGGCAGAAATGTTTCAAGAGGGTGCACCTCTTCAATATACCAAAATCCAAAAGCAATCAATACTGTAAGGATGGTTAAGCAATTACAAGAAGCCAATACGTCTTTAAAGACCATGTATTTGATTGTCCAATGTCATTGTTGGCCACATAATAAATTGGTTGCTCCGCATGAGTAGGGTCGATAGCAGGCATCGTTCATTGAAGTTCTTTTCCGAAAAAGTTCCTGCGAAAATCTCCGTAGTCCGTTTGCTGGTGATCTCCTGATCACGTGTCTTCTTAGTCTTTCCCAGTCCCCAGCCACCTACTTTCCTTCAGTGTAAAAGGAATAGCAAAGGAAAAGCTCTGTGGTTGTTCCCCTGTGGGAACAGTCATTTTTGTGCAGTGAGACTAGTGCCGTGGAGGCAGATTGTACCTTGTGACTCCTGGTACCGTGAGATCTGTGAACAGTGTGTCGTTGCTTCCTGATGGAAGTGGTGAATTGGCAACAGAATTGGACAAAGGTGCAAAAAAATCAGCAGAAGAGTTTGGAGACAAAGCAGCAGTTTCCACAGGCCCTGCGGGCTCAGGGAGTGTCTCCAGAACACCCTTGGTGCTGTTCAAGGCTGATTGATCATTGGGAACAGAGCAAGTAGGTTACTTCTTATCTTCTTCGTCGTGTGGTAAAGGAAAAGGTATCCTCTTGACATGTGTAGCGTGGATCCAGTGTCTCTTTCCAGCTACTCGTACAGCAGTCTGTGTGGCCAATAGGACCTGGAAAGGCCCTCTAAAGCGTGGTGCGAGACAGGATGCTCTCTCAAATGATTTAGTAAGCACCCAGTCGCCGGGTCAAATTCTGTGACCTGGTCCCTCGTATTTAACTGGGAGGGCTTCTCGCACCTGTTGATAAATCAAATACAAGTTTTGAGTTAACCGATCACAGTATTCAGAAAGAAGTAAGTGCTCCACATTGCTTAAATATCTAGGCTTGGGGATGTTCCAAATGGTAGCTGGCCTCCCCATTACCACCTCATACAGGGAGAGCCCAGTCCTAGTCTGCGGAGTTGTGCACATGGAAAGTAGCACTATCGGTAAGGCGTCCGGCCATTTTCAAATTGGTGCTGGCACACGCCTTAGCGAGTTTGTTCTTCAAAATACCATTGTGTCGTTCTACAAGTCCAGTGCTTTGAGCATGTCTAGCTGAATGGAACCCTTTATCGATCTGTAATCCCGTGCATACTTGCAGAATAACAGTAGCGATAAAATGTGGACCATTATCCGACCAGATGACCCTCGGCACATCAAACCTAGGAGAATATTCCTTAAGCATGGTTTTCGGTGTTGTCATTGCTGTGGCATCTTTCACATGAAAGGCTTCAACCCATTTACTAAAAGCACAAATAACTACCAGAACATATCTGAGATTGTTACAAAGCTCCATTTCGATGAAGTCAAAGTGAATTACCTCAAAAGGGACAGAAGGAGCACCAAAACTACCCCTTGGTGTCGATGTCCCCTTGCCCACATTCTTCTGTAGACAGACCATAAAACTCTGGACAAAACGTTAATTGGTTTTCGGGATGTTAACATTTACCCAGACAGATTGTAACATTTTGCAGATCTTCCTAGCGCATATGTGAGTGGGACCATGGGCCATTGAAATCATCATAGTGACGTACGCGTCTGGCAACATCCATTTTCCCTCTGAGTTATCCACCCAACACCCATCATCATCCAACCTCGCCAAGCCCTCAGCCCATTTCTTGGTTTCTTTTAGCGTGGCATCTGCTTGGATATTCTTTATGGAATCAATTCCTTCATCTATAGTACAGACATTTGTGGCTTCCCTTATAGTATACATATCTGAGTAGAGGTCAGTAGCAGTCTGTTTGGCTATCTGGTCAGCAAAAGCGTTCCCTTTTCCTACATCATCTATGATTTTCTGGTGTGCCGCACACTTCATATTTGCTAGCTGAGTGGGAAGTGCAAGTGCTGAGAGTAGCTGCACTATCAAAGTGGCATATTGGATCTTCGCACCATGTGAGGACAAGAAACCTTGTTCTGCCCAAAGTCTACCGAAGTTGTGAACCACACCAAAAGCATACTGACAGTCAGTATATATATTAACTCTAAGCCCTTCGGAAAGTTCACAAGCTCGAGTTAGTGCAATAATCTCTGCGGCCTGCGTGGAGTTATGCGAGATTCTTTTGGTTTCCATAATCGTGCTTAGTGTAGTGATGGCATAAGCAGCAGTGGATGTACCAGCCGGAAGTTTGAAGCGGGAGCCATCACAAAACAGCTCCCCTTGTGTATTGCTCAAAGGTATATCTTTCAAATCAATCCTGCCTTTAGTTTCTTGTTCTGTTGAATATAGGCAGTCATGTGACATTTCGTCACTGCAAGCAATGTCTTGCAGAAGAGCTAACAATTCGTACGGATTTAATACACAACATCTTTTAATTTGGATATGTGGTGCAAAAAAGATTAATTTATATCTCGTTAATCGTGCGCAGGTAAGATGTTGTGTTTGCGTTCTGTTTAATAGAACGTCTACAGAGTGAGGTACCAGTAAGGTTAAAGCATGGCCTAGGACCATCCCCTCGCTCTGTTTCACAGATGCAGCAGCAGCAGCAACAGCTCTCAGACATCTCGTTAAAGCACATGCAACAGGATCAAGGGTGGAGGAAAAGTAACCGCATGGCCTATTCTTCCCCCCATGTTCCTGCGTTAACACAGGCAAAGCACATCCATCACGTTCATGCACATACAATTCGAAGGCCTTTTCATAATTTGGTGTGCCCAAAACTGGTGCTGAACACAGTGCAGTCTTGAGCAGATCAAAAGCTTTCTGGTGTTCCAAGTTCCACAGTAGTGGCAAAGAAATGCCCTTTTTGTCAATGCCAACATTGGTTTGCTCACTAGTGAAAAGTTGGGGATCCACTGTCTACAGTAAGAAGCCATTCCTATCAAGGCGCTGACGTCCTTCTGTGTATTTGGAACAAACATGCTAAAAATGATTTTAATTTGTTCAGGTGTCAATGTTCTTCCCTCCTTTGACAGGAGATAGCCTAAATAGGCGACCCCCTGTTGACAATACTGAACCTTTTTCAGTGACGCTTTATGTCCATGTTTTGTGAGATGAATAAGCAACAACATAGTGCATTCCTTGCAAGCACTTTCTGAATCTGCAGCTAAGAGAAGATCGTCAACATATTGTAACAATGTACAAGTAGAAGGCAACTCAAGTGTATCAAGCTGCTCTTTCAAAGCACTACTATAGATATTGGACTCTCCGTGTACCCTTGTGGCGCACGGATGAATGTAAACGAGCATCCCCCTAGGGTAAATGCGAACAAATATCTATGATCCTTGTGTATAGGAATGCTAAAGAAGGCATTCTTAAGATCTACAACACTGAAATGAGTAGCGTACGCTGGAATCATCGTTAGTATCATCGTTACATCAGGCACAATTGGAAATCGTGGAGCAACAATCTTATTGATAGCGCGTAAATCGATAATGAAACAGAAAGGAATTGCATTATCCCCTTTTTTATACACAGGAAAAATCGGACTATTGAACAAACTTCCTGCAATTTCTTCAATTACCCCACAGTGTACAAAATCAGAAGCTATACACTTCAAAGCTTGCTCACCATCAACTGAAATCTTATACTTTGGAATTCATGGAAACTTCACTCCTGTCTTCAAAATAATTCTGACAGGCTCAATTTTAAGACACCAATGTCATTATCATCAATCGCCCATGAACACTCCGGAACTTCACTAAATTCCAGTGGCCAAGGTCTAGTCAGAAACTGTGAGGCAGAAAATTGCTGTGGTGAAATTGTCAAACGCACTCCATCCAAAGAACAATGAATTACTGCATTTAATTCTTTCAACAGATTCAACCCCAAAAAATTCTCTCCACAGTTCATTGTCAAAAGAAATGGACAGTGATCTGTAAATGGACCCAGTGAAATTGGTACCGGCAAAGAAACCGGACTAACCACTGGCGTACCAGAAAACCCTACAGAAACATTAGTGTGCCCTGACAGTGGAGTGTCTGGAACCCATGAATGGTCAATGGAACACTTCTGTGCTCCTGTATTGATCCAAAATAGATGCTTCCTATTCCCCACCATCATTTCAACGTAGGGACCTTTCTGATTAACGGGAATAGGCGTTGGTTCCAGAGCCTGCTTCGGGCTGTCCTAACGAAACAATATATATCGTCAAAGGGAAGGTCTTCAGAAAGATAGGCAGTGGAAGGATTATCAAAAATATTTCTGCTATCCACCCTTGGTTGCTGGTTGTCTTGTGAAAAAGACTGAGAATTCTGAGAAAATTGGCTTCTACCAGGACCCCTTACCCCAGGGAGGCCTCTGGATCATCTACCCATGACACCATATGTTTTATTTGACCTCTGCTGGAGGATCGGGCAATGTGCTTGCCAATGACCCTCTTGTCTGCAATAAGCACATTGGTTCGCGTGTACAGGACCCAACGGCGCATTACCTTGTGGAACATCTGTTGCAACAATACCTTTGTTTTCAGGTCTCCTTATTTCCTTTCAATCCTTTCCTTTTCATTATTGACTCTATTCTCATAATACTGAGCCATATGCAATACTTCAGACTGAGACTTAACTTGCCAAGTGCTCTCAGAAGTCATAATTTGTGCTAGGATATCAGACAACAATCCAGGCACAAATTTGTCCACAAATAATCGTTTTCCGGACTCAGTGCTTAAGTCTTGTCTGCTAAACGCTGAGAATACTTGTTCAAACCGATTGAAGAATTTGGTAGCCCCTTCAGATTTTCCTCGGGTACAAGCAGTAAGTTTGTCTCAAACTATCCTTCTCTCAGGAATTAACGTTTTCAATTTTGCCACTATTTTATCAGGCAAAGTCAGTATCACCTGTGGTGGTCTTTCACTAGCTTTCCTTTCTCTATCTTCCCTAACCAAGCTATCCCATGTGTCACCTAACCCCGCTGCTTCGTCTACAGTCCTAATCTGTTTCCATAAGTCAGCGGGCAGGAGCACGGGAAACAACAAATCTATATCACCCAAAGTGAAAACTGAAGATTGCAAGACAGATTCTATTTCTATATAAAATCCTGTCAGATTCTTTCTAATATCTGGAATGGACTGTCTAATAGTATTCACTTCCTGTCTTGAGAACGGGACGTGAACAAACTGTGATACATAATGTGCATCAATATCATAAGCGGCAAGCACCTGTTGCGGCATTAGCCAGGACCTCAGACCCATCTCCATCCTGACTCAGAACACCAATGGGCCAGATCATGGGGTTGCCACAGGTACTTCTCGTCATACTCATCATATGCCCGGGGAGTGGCCATTCTAATCGACAGGAAAACTGGTTTCAGTCTAATAGAATCCAAGAAGGACTCGGAGGGAAGAACGCTACTCGTGAAAGGAATCCTAGCAGGGAAGCTGATAACTTTAGTAAACTCCTATGCCCCCAACACAGACAGCCCAAACAACTTCAACTGGATCATGTCACACCTGGGAATAGCCAACCCAGGGACGGGGGGCAGATTTCAATGCAACACTTGACCCCCAAATGGACAAGTCACATGTCACGGCCGCTCGCTCCTCCAAGGCCAGTCTACAAATCAAAGAAATCTGTCAGGCATTCGATTTGTTAGACGCATGGAGACAAGCCAACCGAAACCTCAGAGACTATTCCTTCCACTCTGCTGTTCACGGCACAGACTCATGCATCGACAACCTCATGGTGTCAGCACAAATCCCTTTCCAGTGGGGTGCCAGCCACATCCTTCCCAGAACCCTGTCCGACCACTCAATGGTTACTCTCGAATGCACCCTAGCCAACACTAAAACGCCCACACCTCAATGGCGATTCAAACCAGGCTCACTGTCGGACCCAGTGTTCGCGACTGAATTTTAGCAGGAAGTCACATCCTTCCTCGAAGTAAATTAGAATTCCGTTGAATCTGTAGGCACACTGTGGGAAACACTGAAATGCTATGTAAGAGGCGTTTGTATGGCAAAAGAGAATGGCATTCTGAAACTGATCAGACGAGAACTAACAACAAGCGAAAATCGACTAAAGGAGCTTGAACACCAACGTCTCACGTCCGACGACCCGCAACACCAAGCCAATTTAAAAAAAGAACTGCTAAAATTCAATGAATCAGCCACACGAGAGTTAAACTTCCTTTGCCGCAGAGACTTAGTCCGACAATATGGTGAGGGCCAAAAACCCGGAGCCCTACTAGAACGTCTGTTAGCACTCGACAAGGCAGCCACCCGAATAGAGCAGTACTGTTGAGGTGTTGTGTCTCATCCAAGAAGGGGCCCCCTTTCTCACCGTCCGATCCCGGTCTGATAGCCACGTCAAATCCTCAACGAGATGGTATCAATCTTATGGGTTCCTATTCAGGCGCCATCTTGTAAGATCAAGCAAGGAATATCGAGGCTTAGTACCACCAAAAATTGGATCCGCCAGTCACGAAGTCAAAGATTTATTCTGTACAGATTCAAATATCAAAGCAAATAGCTATCTGGCTCCCAGCACCTTGCAGTGTGTACCAGAAAACACTGTTAGGGGAATGAGTACTGGTCATCACAAAACATGCAGTATTCATACACAGTCCCGGTCATAGCTCAGCCCATCTCCAAACTAATAGGTTACAAATTTGGGTTTGTGCCCAGTTCACATAACAAATATACAATATTGGTTTGTACTTTTAATGTGCTGTCCCATCCTTGAAGAGTCAATGGAGTTGTTAGTTCTCCAGCTTAGGTTGATCCAAGTTTCAAGAAACAAATTCAATAGCTTATTGTTAAGGTACACAGTTCTGGTTTGTCTAACATTCAGTTCTTATGTTTGAATATGGCTAAGGCTATTGATCCAGAAAACACTCTAAATTGGAGTTCACTTTGGCTCCAAGGTTCCTTAAACATACTGACAAACTTTGTTGTCGTCAGTTGTGTGGATCTTTAGCTTTTTAAAGTAAATTCTATTTCCAGAAATGTACACAGGATTCCTTCAAAAACACACACCATTAGTTTCCATTCATTGTATAACACTGTTTGTGGGAGAGAGGGCGCTAGAGGGCCAACCAAGACGGCCGCTTCCTAGTAAGCTCCCACACGGCCCGTTATTAAATCTTCAGAATCCTGTCAATTTCTGAATAATCCAGCCCTAACCTAAAGCCATCCTTATCAGCCAAACTCCGCTCAACAGCCTGGTGAAGTTTGTGGCCAAAACAGTGGTCACAAGCCCCCAAATGCGACTCCACGCGCCCATGCCTGGGAGGAGTATGCAGGCCTGCTGGGTGCCGTGATGAGTGGCAACAGCCTGGGACCGGGCATAGTGTGGGACAAGGAGAACCGCCCGCCCCGGCGGAGTCCTTGCACGAACACAGAGCACGGCCAAATCCAGAGGAGGAGCTCCCTTCCCCCCCTTACCAACATCCCAGCCATGGAGGCCCCCCCGAGCCGCTGCAGATGCCTGGAGACCGTGGCTCGAGTAGAGATCCACAAAGTGGCCGGGCAGTTTCCTGATCGCCCGCGCAGGGAAGCGCGCAGCGAAAACCAACTTCAGCCCACCTCCCGACTCCCCTCTCTCGTCGCGCAGCCGGGCTCGTGTTGAGGAGGATACGTGCCAGCCCGCTGCGTGCCCGTGGAGCCCCCGAGGAGTGAAGCCGGGCCGGTCCGCTGCTGGCCACGGCCGTGTCTAAGGGCGGGATCCTTCCTCCCCCCTGCCAGTAATTCACCTGCAAGTAGAGGCTGGAGCAGACACCCGTAGACCGCGGCTCAGCAGCGGACAGAGTGTGGGGCACACAGACATCTGATCGCTCGCGCAAGGGAAGCACGGAGCGAGTAACACACCCGCGTCGTCCACCCGAACCCCATTCTCAAGACGGGACCTGTCCCGACAAGCTCCAGAGGCGGAGAGCGACATCCTTCTCCAGGCATCGAGAGCCCCACGCAAAGCATGAGAGACAAGCTGCAACTAACAAGTGTACCCAGCAACCAAACAGTTGTCTCAGGTACGGAGCAAGCGGGGGGGATTCGTCATGCTAACTACTGGGGGCCTTGCCTAAACCTCCACTCCTGTGCATTTTGGTGACTTCCAACCCTGAGCCGCACACCCCTCTAAGGCGACGCTTCCATCCCTGGCTCTTGTTATCTGGGCCTGAGAACTGTGTGCCTAAGACTTTACATCCGCCTAGACCCCCGCAAGATCTGAAGGAGTGATCTACATTTAAACCCCGACTGGCGTGGAGCACCCCTCTTCGCCCACCTACTACTAAGCCGCCTAGTCCTCCTGAGATCCCATCAACGTGCCACCCAGCTACAATCCTAGGCGTTACATCCGCACTCCCCTGGCTTAAGAGAACACTCTTCTATTGACATCACTTGTGGAGCAACGCACACCTTACCTCTCTGAAACCAGATAGTCAGACCCTAAAGACCTGACAAAAGCGCCAAACCCAACTCCAAATCGCTCCCAGCTGAGCAGCCTCAATGGATAGAACGGACAAGTCACAGCGAAAACTAACATTTGAGTCTGGATCCGTCCACAAAATACCCAGACTACAGGAAGAACCAGAGACCCCTTCCGTCAGCGGACACCTTCAACACCGTTTAGACACCCACACAGAACGCCTCAATAAAGTAGTACAACGCGTGTCCAACCTGGACGTTAATGCAGTGTTCCTCGGAGCGAGAGTCACTCAACTAGAATCCCAAATGAAGGCAGCTACTGCCAAATACGAGGACTTAGAGGGCCGCTCCCGAAGAAATAATATTAGGATCATTGGAGTGAGGGAGAAACAGCCTGGAGCCAAAATGGAAGACTTTGTCGAAGCGCTGTGCACCACCCTCTTTGGCTGCAAAGCCTCATCCCATCTGTTTGTAGTTGAAAGAGCACACAGGATCCCAGCCTCCAAACCCATCCCAGGAGTTCCTGCCAGGCCAATAATTGCCAAATTGCTGAACTACAAGGACCGTGATACCATCCTCCGGTTAGCCAGAGAAAAAGGCGAAATCCACCATGATGGGGACAGAATACACTTCTACCCAGACTTCTCCCCAGCGGTCCAATCCCAGAGAAGATCATTCACTTCCACTAGGCAGCGACTTAAAGGGAACCAAATAATTTACTCGACGCTCTTCCCGGCACGGCTCAGGATCCAACACGGGGGGAAAGTCCATATTTTTCAGACCCCAGAAGAAGCAAACGATTTCCTGGACCAAGCAGGCTGCTCAGGCTTAAACTCCAATCAAGTACGAACACAAAGGGAAAGAGGCAACAGAAACCCACCGTAACCGCACACTAAACCATCAGCATTATCACCATAGCACAAACCTCAGCAACTTTTCCGAAACCAACAACGGAGTTAAACACTCCAAGGCTGTATAAATTGGGAAGCCCCCAGGACCCCTTGCACAGCAAAGTTAAAACATTTGTTCACTGTTAATGGGTGAGAAAGCAGAGGACGCCTCTGCACCTTTGCAGAGCGCCCATCGACCCAAAAGTGCAATCAAGCACAAAGTTACTAATGTTAATGTTCTTGTTTATAAAGAAGGGGATAATGCGGGCCAGTTGGGAGTTGCCCACATGAGAGAGAGACACTGGTTCCTGGCGGCCCCTGCCCGCGGCTCGCCCATCCCTAGCTGCGGCCCGCTCGTGGGCCCCCACCGCATCATTCAAGAAATCCATGGCTACATACTATCCAACGAGGCTACGCAGCCCCCAGCAACCCTTCGAGTGGCCACACTTCGACAACAACCACTCATTCACCAAAACTGTTTAGGGTAGCGACCTGGAACATCCGGGGGGGGGGAAACCAACCGGCAAAGACCAGAAGGGTCCCGCAATACATCAGGAGACATAGAATCGACATAATCATGCTACAAGAGACCCATCTCCATCCTGACTCAGAACGCCAATGGGCCAGATCATGGGGTTGCCACAGGTACTTCTCGTCATACTCATCATATGCCAGGGGAGTGGCCATTCTAATCGACAGGAAAACTGGTTTCAGTCTAATAGAATCGAGGAAGGACTCGGAGGGAAGAACGCTACTCGTCAAAGGAATCCTGGCAGGGAAGCTGATAACTTTAGTAAACTCCTATGCCCCCAACACAGACAGCCCAAACAACTTCAACTGGATCATGTCACACCTGGGAATAGCCAACCCAGGCACGGGGGGAAGATTTCAATGCAACACTTGACCCCCAAATGGACAAGTCACATGTCACGGCCGCTCGCTCCTCCAAGGCCAGTCTACAAATCAAAGAAATCTGTCAGGCATTCTATTTGTTAGACGCATGGAGACAAGCCAACCGAAACCTCAAAGACTATTCCTTCCACTCTGCTGTTCACGGCACGGACTCACGCATCGACTACCTCATGGTGTCAGCACAAATCCCTTTCCAGTGGGGTGCCAGCCACATCCTTCCCAGAACCCTGTCCGACCACTCAATGGTTACTCTCGAATGCACCCTAGCCAACACTAAAACGCCCACACCTCAATGGCGATTCAAACCAGGCTCACTGTCGGACCCGGTGTTCGCGACTGAATTGTACCAGGAAGTCACATCATTCCTCGAAGTAAATTAGAATTCCGTTGAATCCGTAGGCACACTGTGGGAAACACTGAAATGCTACGTAAGAGGCGTTTGTATGGCAAAAGAGAATGGCATTCTGAAACTGATCAGACGAGAACTAACAACAAGCGAAAATCGACTAAAGGAGCTTTAACGCCAACGTCTCACGTCCGACGACCCGCAACACCAAGCCAATTTAAAAAAAGAACTGCTAAAATTCAATGAATCAGCCACATGAGAGTTAAACTTCCTTTGCCGCAGAGACTTAGTCCGACAATATGGTGAGGGCCAAAAACCCAGAGCCCTACTAGAACGTCTATTAGCGCTCGACAAGGCAGCCACCCGAATAGAGCGGATCCGAAACTCACAAGGAACCCTGGAGTACACAGAGGAGAACATCGTAAGGGTTTTCCACTCATTCTATCAAAACCTATACAGTTCCAAGCACAGTCTACCCCCAGAGGATTTACAAACCTACCTAGATGACACAGAGCTATAATGGGTGATCAGTGAACTTAGAGAACCTCTAAATAGACCCATATCAGAGGAAGAGGTCACCTCAGCCATCACAAATCTTGCAATCACTAAAGCCCCTGGGCCAGATGGCCTAACAGGTGAATTTTACAAAGCCTTTGCGCCCACCATAGCCCCGCTCCTAGTGAGGGTTTACGCCGAGGTCCTTGAACATGGAACACTCCCACCAACGATGCGTTATGCCAGTGTCTTCCTATTGCACAAGCCAGGTAAACCCCCAGAAAACTGTGCCTTGTATAGGCCGATTTCCCTCATTAACCTGGACAACAAAATAGTGGCTTAAATTCTAACTACACGACTACTCCCCCTCATGCCCGCATTGGTGTTAGGCGATCAGGCTGGGTTCATCCCAGGCCGCAGTACAAGATTTGGAATTAGAAGACTGTTCGGGGTCATAGAGGCACTTAACCCTTCGCAACAAGCAATAGCAATCCTACTCAACGCCGAAAAGGCATTCGACTCCGTTGAATGGCCCTTCATGTTTGCGGTTCTTAACCGTATGGGACTCGGGAATCTCTTTATCAAGTTGGTCTTTCTGCTCTATAGCAACCCTTGCTCCTTCATCACCCAGGGTAACACGAAATCTGACAGCATAAAACTTGAACGCGGCACCAGACAAGGCTGCCCTATGTCAGCTCTCATCTTTGTGCTCATAATGGAACCATTAGCCTCACAACTACGGGCCCAACAGCTTCACCGTGGCCTCACTTTCGGCCCCCATAAATTAATTGTCTCACTCTATGCTGATGGCGTGGTCCTGTTTGTGCAAGATCCCCAAACCAACCTTAACCCAGTACTGTGCGAGGTGATCAAGTTCAGTAATGTCTCCGGCCTCAAAACCAATCATTCTAAATCAGTGATCTTCCTCTTAACAAGACAGACCACCAATTTCGTGGATGATCATGGGTTTAAATGGGAAGACTCGAAAGTCCGCTATCTGGGCATCTATATGTCCCTCAACTATAGTGATATATACAATGACAACTATGAGCCAATGCTGAGATCACTCCAAGAATGCATACAGCGATGGAAAACACTCCCACTAACTCTCTGGGGAAGAGCCTCCCTGATTAAAATGATGATTCTCCCCAAGCTCCTCTAGTTATTTACAAACATACCGCTGCTCCTTCCACAGACCTTTTTTAAAAAAAACAAGAGCCTTTTACTGGACCTGTTGTGGGCAGGGAAACCGGCCACAGTAGCCTACACAACCTTAACACTGCCAACATCCCACGGTGGCCTTGCATTCCCTGACATGGAGAGATATTTCTGGGCAGCCCAGGCACAATTCCTGAGCCACTGGTATACCACACATTTTATACGCCTGCATGTCCAGATAGAAAGAGCACTAGCTTCACCTAACTTACTGAGAGCAGTTGTCATCGGCCACATGCCAATACCCCAAAACACAATGAATACCGTCCTCTCCACCTACGCAATTTGGAAAAACCTAGCCCGTAAATATAACGTTCAAGTCAGATTCTCCCCTCTACTACCAATTAAGTTTATCCCAGGTGTCCCTTTGACAACCGAAAAGGTATTCCATCAGTGGCTCCAAAAAATTAATGTGCAATCCCTTGGCAACCTCTTCCCTGAAGGCACATTCATTACTCCCCAGGCAGCCAGATAAAAAGGGGGAGACTCACCACTAGACACTTTCATGTACTTCAGGTTACGCCACACCCTGCAGTCACTATTCCCATCATTCACCAACAACCAAAGACATGGGACCGCCTACACATCACGATCCAGGCACAAGGAGAGGGGAAGTTTACCGCCCGGATATACAAAACCCTATTAACAGACACAGTGAAAGTAGACACTCGAATGAAAGAGTGCTGGGAAAAGGCCATCCAAATCACGATTTCAGAAGAAGACTGGTCCCGTATCCTCCGGCAAACACAGAAAGTGGCAATAAACACTTGCCTCAAGCAAAAATCCAGTTCAATTTTATACACCAAACCTACTTCACCCCAGCCAAGAAGCACAGACAACACCACGAGACATCAACACGTTGTGAGAGATGTGGGGCTCCGACAGCCGACTTCTTCCACCTCGCCTGGAGCTGCCCCGCGATCTATCAGTTCTGGTCTCATGTGTTGCAAACGATAGTGCAAATAATTGGTGAAGAGCTGACACCCCTACCCTTGGTGGCCCTTCTTAGCCTGACCAAGTACCTACACCCCTAAACAAAGAAACTCGCAGCTCTCCTCTTGGTTTTGGCACACAGGAGGATTGCCATGGCATGGGGGCGCAGTCCAGCCCCCTCTCTGGTGGCATGGAAGAAAGACATCCTGTACTGCCAAGACTTTGACACAGAATTTCTGCGTACACTTCCACTACATGCACGCCCACCAGACTCTGGGGCCCGTATGTCGCATACCTGCCTTCAACGGCAACAGACTCAGACCTAGAAGAGCAATCTGAATGAAATAACGGAATCAACCACTAACTAACTCACAAAACTAGTAGCCTTACACGATCATGAGAAGCGAACCAGCCAATACACAACTCCTGCATCTACGGAAGATGCGGGCGGGCCGGGGGGGGTCGGGCAGGGGGTGGTGGGCTCTGTAGTTGCACACAGAGGTGCCTGTATGTTTGTTGTTATGTACACTCAAAAGGAAAAAACCCAAAAATAAAGTTTAAAAAAAACACTGTTTCTGGGAGGATGAGTTTTGTAGACACAGATAACACTTTGAATGAGAGTTCATTCTGACTGCAAGGTCTATTTGCAGAGGACAAATAGTCTGCTCTGCCAGCCCTAGTGTTGACATAGGCTCAAAGGTTGATTCTGCTCTGGCAGCTGAAAACATAGCTAATCATTACTGAAGAGTGAGCAGGAGTTAGAGCCAAGATGGAGGACTTTTTCCAAGATGACGCTTGAAGTCAATTCTAATTCAGAACTTTGCAATGCAGTTTTCCTCGTGGAGCGACTAGGCTTAGGCCAATATAAACAAAAAGGAGGCACTATACATTTACCGTTTCACATGCTCTACCAATACTTCTTTGAAAAGCTCCCATATTGTCTTGATTCATACGAAGGGAGATAGGCTGGAGCCCATTAATTGTAGGCCTATAGCGCTTCTGGATGTATCACGCAAAATATATTTTACAATTATTTTTTTAAAACACTTGGAGATGGGGTGGGGATCGGGGGTGGCCAACTGCCCACGAAAATGGCTGCTTTGGCCTTATCCTCCTGCCTCTCACAACCTCTTGTAGAAGAATATGTGAGGGTGAAGTGTATTAGAAGGTGCCCACCGATTGGGAACAGTTAGTGGAAAACTCCAGGAACGCAGTGGTTACTTTAACCCCTTAAGTGTCAAGGATGAGTATGCTCGTCCCTTTTGCATAGACTTGCATAATAGCCTGGCACTTGGTGATATGGAGTGCAATGGGGGAGAAAATAGACAGGTGCTGGTGGGTGCACTAAGGACAGTAATGGTGCAGTGATAATGGTGGCAGAAGAGGAAGACTGCGTTACAGGCTCAGCCTGTTCCCCACGATACCAGTGTTCATCCAGCTCCCTCACCACACCTCAGGCATTCCAGGCACTCGGCACTCAGCCACAAATAATACATAGGAGACCAGAAGTAGAGAGAAATGGGCTGTAATGCAAACACACACCAGTGCATAGGAGGGTGCAAACTACTTTGCTCATCCTTATATACAATGGAGTTGCTAAATCCATTCTCCACCCATAAACCAGTACGTATAATGCATGTATACTAACAAACAGGTCATTTTGCATTTGCTAAAGGCACAAAGCAGCCTCTGGCAGTCTCGGGATTTGAGCCAACACCGTTGTCACTGTGTACATTCTCAGTCGGAGTCTGAACTGGTTTTGTTACCCTGAGGCATCATGCATTCCACAGCTCTGCGACCTCGCCTGACTTGGGTGTTTCAGCAGTTAGGCCACTCTCTTAGGCAAGTCTGTAGACCAGTCTCCTTGCATCAGATGAACCTCAAATAAACCAAAAGAAAATACAGTATCAGAGATGGTAACAGACTGACCCACCTGTGATCGAGAGGTGGTGTATCAGGAGGACAGCACCAGTGCGGCTGTGTCGAGTGGCGGCAGCTGGCATAGCAGAAGAATCCAGGCGGGGATTGGCCTAATAACAAGAGAAGGCGTATCAGTGAGCCCAGGTGACAAGAAGGAAGCATGGAGCAGCAGAACCGGGTCACCTGGAGACATCCTGCGTGAGAACACGGTGAGCAGCAGCAGAAGAGTAAAGGCTGCTGATGGGCGATCGCTGGCAGGAGCAAGCTGCAGTGGGCTGGAGCTGGGCCGGGAGCATGCACAAGAGACTGAGGACTGGCAAAAACACAGGGCAAGCAGCACTATGAGCTGGAAAGTATACGGGCTTTGCACTGAAGCCCCCTCTAGGCAATGAGCAAAGTACATTAAAGGGACCACCACCTGTAACTGAGGTTGCATGAGGCCTCCCTTGTTGAAGACCATGGCACAAATGTGAATAGGGGAAAACAAATACATAATCAAAGCAGAAAAAGAAAACAAAGGAAAAAGCAACAACAACAAAGCCTTGGTGGGAATCATCTGCCCTTTCGCCAGGCATTACATTAGGTGGTAACACTTGCCCCCTGAAGCATTACACCACCTAAGAGGCTCTGCATGACCATCGAAACACAAGCCCCTACTGTCAGCAAGTGCAGGATAACAACAGGCACAGCAATGGAGAAAAACTGCCAGGGGCCAGGATTTCACCCTCAGAAGCATCAAAATTGGATCTCATCCTGCTGAAAATTGACAAGCTCAATGAGGTGATAGCAGGCATTGACTCAAGGGTGAAAACTATGCATGAAGAGATACTCAGGGGTAAGACGGAAGTGAGCAAGTTTACAGACAGATTAGTAGAGGTGGAGGAGAGGGTGGAAAAAGTGGAAGCAGTTGCTGAAAATATCCTTTATCTTCAGGCCTAAGTGGATGGATTACGGAATGCCAATAAGGAACTGAAGGCTAGGATCCGCTTCTTTGGATTTCTGGAGAAAACCGATGGTACAGACCTGATTTAATTCCTGGAGAAATGGATACCAGCAAATCTATGCATGGTCTTTGAGAGGCAGTTAGAAATACAGAGAGCACACAGATTGTGGAAACAAAATGAAAGTGGCCCCAAACACCGAAAATCCATAATAGTTTGTTTGCTCAGATACCCTCATGTGCGCCAGATCCTCTCGGCTGCCGAACACAAAACCCTGATAATCTGGGAGGGTCATAAAATATACATTTTGCCAGATTTCTCTAAAGAAACATTTGATGTGAGGCAGATGTTCCTCAGCTAGACACCAACTATGAGAAAGTGGGACCATAGATCTGGACTGATGGACCCGGGGATGATGCTGGTGACAAAGGACCAGAGGACAAGAGAATTCACGAACCCGGCAGACTTATAGGATTTCCTACAAGATCTGGACATTTTGGCAATCGATACCTCACAGCAGATGAAAGAGGGGTTGTGGGGTACAGCTGGATGGAGAGGGGATTGGATAGACCAAGTGTGATGCCTTCTCAGAGTGTGGCAGTACTTTCGTGGTGGAGGGCACCATCCACAGTACATTATGTGGATACTCACACATGAACTCATATCACATACTACACAAGGGGAGTGGGGAGGATGTGGGTGGGACCTGGTCAACACTGTTGAAAGTGGTAAGAGGACAGAACAATACTTATTTTTTGGTGCTTACCCTAATGAGCGGGAGCAGGGCTGGTGAGCTGGCTGAGAGAGGAGGCGTGGGGTTAGGCAAGTTGTGTATTGTCTTTATTCGTTGTAAGTTCAAATGTTGCTTGTTCTGTTGATTTAGGAGTTTCAGGGAGCCTTATGGCAAATGATGTCCACTGATGACTGGGGGTGGGATCTATGGCGGAGATAAACAGGTCTGAACAACAAACAAAAATACACCCAATGTACACGAGTAATGATCTAAGGATACTGTCGCTCATTGTCAATGGTCTAGGACATTACATTAAAGGAAAAAAATCTTGTCATATTTAGCCACCAAGCAGGCCAATACTGCCCTCTTGCAGGAGACACGCCTTACCAAGACTGAGGAGGAGAGGCTTCATTGGGATTGGGTGGGGAAAGTGTACCACAGTAGTTTGGAGAAGGGAAGCAAATGCGGGGTGCAATTCTCATGTGCAAAACACTTCCGATCAGGGTTGCAAAGATATGGAGGAAATAATGAAGGTAGATTTGTCACCATTAAGGCCCACCTAGGGGGTGAAAAGATAGTCATTGGATCAGTGTATGCACCAATGGCATACAAGCAAGCTTTCTTCTCCTGACTTAATAGATCACTGGCGGAGATGGGCAATGTTCACACATTACTAGGGGGTGATTGGAATCTACCGTTAGACCCATTTATATTGATAAATCCAATAGACCTGAGGATGGCCATAAAAGAGATAGGGAAATCCTTAAGCACTTGATGGCGGATTATGGCTTCTGTGATCCCTGGCAGTTGCTAAACCCGTTGGCTAGAGATTTTACCTTCACCTCATGTGTGCATGGAGCACAATCCTGCATTGATTACTGCTTGTTATCTAATCAGGGAATCACAAGCATGAAGGTATGGGAAATTCTCCCGTGAGGTATCACGGATCAAAGCGCAGTGCTCATGCTTGTAGACGTTTCCCTGAAGAGGCCACAGGTGCGCAGATAGCGGATGAACAAATAAACATCTGGAAGATGAACTAGAGTACAAGCAGGTACTAGAGGAATACGTTCATCTGAATGAGGGTTCAGTCAGTCCAGTGGGAAGCCTCTGGGTGGGAGGGAAGGCGTACATCAGGGAAATCCTGATGCAACAGGACGGAAGGAGAAAGCGGGAGGACAAAGAAAGGCAGGAGGCACTAGAGACAGAAATCACCAGGCTATCACAGCAATATGAACGTAATCCATCAAATAATAACCCGAGGGCAGTTAGAAAAGTAAAAATTAAGCTGGACACTCTCTTCACGAAAAAAGAATAATATGCCCTATTTAGGATGCATGCTATGCACTATGAGCAGGGCTAGAAGCAGGCTATCTCTAGCATCCCAGCTGAAGCAAAGGGAACAGCAGGCAGCAATCGTGTCAATTCAGTGTGTGGATACAGGATTCAATATCACGGATCCTATTCAATAGGGCAAGAGTCCTGGAACTGTTATGAGCATCTATACACAGTGGAGGATAGCTTTATGGACGGCCTAGCCCTCCCCATAATTGATGATTCAGTTAGATGCATGTTGGGAGGCCCATTTACTATTGAGGAGGTCAGGGAGGCCATCAAAGACATGCGGTCAACAAGGTGCCAGGAGAAGAAGGGATTCCAACAGAATTCTATACATTGGGAGGGCGACAAGGTGGCAGAGATATTGATGCTGCTCTTTAATTAAGCAAATGGGAAGGGAGGCTGCAACCAGAATTCAAGAGTGAATTAATTTCAGTGCTACCTAAACTAGAGCATGGTCCCATGAAGTGCATTGTCTGATATCTCTGATAAATACAGACATTCAAATTCTGGCAAACATGCTGGCAGCAAGACTTAGGAGGGTAATCACGAAGTTTGGTCTATGAATCCCAAGTGGGGTACATGTCTGGCCGCTATGCTCCGGATAACGTGATTATTACTGCATACATTATGGCAAGAAAGAGTTGGTAAACCTGGGGTGGCGCTTTCTCTCAATGCATGGAAAGCATTTAATAGAGTGGAAGGGGGGTATCTTTTCAGAACATTAGAGAGAGTTGGCTTAGGAGAAACTTATATAAGGAAAGTGACATTGTTATACTCTCACCCAAGTGCCAAGTTGAAGTCGGGGGGATACAGCTCCAAGCAATTTCAGATTACGAGACGGACGAGGCAAGCCTGCCCGCTATCGTCCCTGCTGATCACCCTGACACTGGGACCTCCACCGGTGGTGATCCGGTAATGCAAGGATATTAAAGGGACCCAGACGCCAGTGGGGGATATGAAAGCCCTATTGTAAGCAGATGATATATTGCTGACCCTGGCTGGTCCAGATTCTTCCATTGGAGCGCTGGTGAGGGTCATCCAGGCCTTTTCCACCTTCTCCGGTTACAAAATAAACTGGGACAAATGTGAAGCTATGCCCTTAAATAACAACATGCGTTATCCAAATATAGATGGTCTGCAGTTCAAATGGGTATAGAAAGGTATGCCATTTTTGGGAATCAAGCTAAATCAGCTATTGACAGACATGGTTAAGGAGAATCTGGGTGACATGTGGACCACAATTAGTGTACAAATGGTCAGGTGGACAGTGTTGAAGCTATCCAGATGGGGAAGAGTAAACGTAGTAAAAATGATGGTGCTAGCCAGGCAGATAGATATATTTGGCATGATACCCCTTGAGGTTCCCTCCCTCCTTATGCAGAAAATATTGCATGGCATTAAGGTCTTTGTGTGTGGCAGCCTAAGGCCAGGAATAAAACTGGAGAAGCTATGTGCCCCTCATAAGGAAGGAAGTCTCAAACTACCTTACATGGAACTGTATTATTTGGCACAGCAGTTATAATTCTTTTAATTATAATTGTTCTTTTATAACGCGCTTAATACCAGTGAGTGGTTTCAAAGTACGGGATCGGGATTTTAACCTATGTTGCACTCTGTTCTTTTGTTTACAAGACTAACACGTTGCCCCTGGACTATCCATCCTCCCCAATCTCAGGTGGGGACATTTTGGGAGAATGGGGAGACTGCACAAACATGGGCAAAATGGGAGCTGCGTATTGGAGTTAAAGAAAGGGTGGCAGTGATCTATGATGATAATTGCGTGAACACGCTTTACCCGATTATGAGATCCACCATAAAAGCCTGGGAGAGAGCTTGGCTCTAATCAAAATGCATGGCTACTGCACCCATCTGCCCCCAGGGGGGCCCAAACCTCCAGCCCCATGATTTGGGGGGCTGGGAGGGAGAGGGCCGCTTACATAATAAGAAGCCCCATCTGCCCCCACGTCACAAACAGATCGCTGGTGGTCAAGTGGCATTGTTGGGCGTGGATCGAGTGCTCTGTGCCGATCCACGCCCAGCAATGCTTTAAAAAAGGTGTAGTTAGAAAGTGGAGAGTATTCCCTTTCGATCAACACCTCCCTCAATCTGAACGGCTCAATAGTGCTGCAGATCGACGGGGGGAAAGGTGGAGACTCACATTTCATTTTCATGTCATGCCAAGGACGAGATAGCTCGTCCTTGGCACTTAAGAGGTTAAGGTACTTCAGATCAGAGAGTAATAGTATTTCCTTCCTGTGGCCCGCTCTACTGTTACTATAGTTCTGAGCACATGGACTCGCTCCACCCTACCCATCTGCTCATCTCACTCCCTACTCTCCTCCTCGCTCATTACGATCATCCTCTGCTCACCTCTGTGCCACCACCCAATCCCCTAGTGCTCCCTCTTGTTTACACTCTCTCTCTGCTCACTCCCCTACTCTGGAATGCTCTTCCTCTCCCTCTCTGTACTACTCCAACTCTACTACTATTTAAATCCTACCTCAAAGCCCTCCTCCTTTCTGAAGAACCTGTTTCCTAGCACTATATGCTACTGCATAAGCCTGTGTTCCTCTCTGCCTACCATTCATGGACAACCCAATAGCACTTTTCCCACAATCCTCCATCCTTAATTTAGCACTCCTCCACCATCTGTTGCTATATCATTCTGTCCTGTCCTCGTCCCTGGTTTATGTTTCGACCTTCCACTGCAACATCTGGACTTTGAGTCCCATTCTCTCCATTGTAAAGGACCCATGTCCTCTCCACTCTGTCATCAGTGTTACATTTTAAATGATATATGATAGTTTATTTGTATAGCACCTATATACAATGTGTTTCACATCGTATCAAGGCAAGGGAGGGAACAAGGGAAAACATAATTACATTATTACGGCCCATGAACAGTGAGGATGTGAAATTAACTATCATGCTCAGCCTGATGACATTTCAGATAAGGAAGGGAGGGGGAGAGTGGGAAGGAAATGGAAACAGACAGGCCACTACCATACTAGGCCTGACAACATTTCTGCTAGAGACGGAGAAAACAAAAGGTGAGGGAGAGGGGTGCAGAAAGGGAGGCGAGGAACAAAACAAGCGACTATCGTACTAGGCCTGATGACATTTCAGATAGTGCTTGGGGGGCGTAGAGGGGGACAAGTAAGGAGACGGGGGAGAAGACAGCCAAGGTTGCTATCATACTAGGTCCAGGGACAATTCTGATAGAGTAATTGAATAGAAGAAAGTAAGGGGAGGAAGTAGGAAAAGGGAGAAAGGGAGAGGAGGAGAGAACAGAGACCAAGCGGTCAAAAAGAGTGGAGAAGCAAGAGGGGAGAGCGAATACAATTGCAGAAGTCAGTAGCAACACATAATGTTGCAAGCCTGGAAACAAGATGAAGATGGGAACAGCATGATTCAGGGCCACCAAGAGAAAGGGTGACGCACCGCGAAAAAATTAAGTCAATAAAAGTCAAATCCAGCATTGGCCACAAGACGGTGATGGTGAAACCAGAATGTATCAGGAAAGACTCCTGCAGAAGTAGGCTGGAGGCGTAGGAGGGGGAGCAGGTACAAGAATCCATGGAGCTGCATGGGTATAGACAGGAGGCCTTTTTCTATTTACTGTTGAGAATATATTTTTACTCCTTAGTTCTTTTCTTCTAGGAGTATTTTTCTATTTTAGGGAGAATAACTGCCTGGTAGCTACGTAGTTGTAGATTTGAACTTACATATCACAGGCCAGGCCAATTCATCCTAGCACTGTGTGATGCATACGTTCAGAGGCCACTTGTGAATATTTCAAGTGAAAGGGATTCGCCAGAGCAATTAATCACTTGTGCCAAAAAAAGGATTCAGAATCCATCCTACGGTACTGTCAAAAACCTCTGCCATGCCAGTGTAGTGCAGTGGAGTAACTTTGCTGAAGATATTGGGGAGGACATGACATCTAAAGGAAAGGGGCCCCTGCCAAATGAGGGTGACAACATAGTGTGCCACGAAAGTTGGAGTGGGGGGCAAGCACCCTTGTCCCACTCTAAAATTACGCCCTTGCTGTAGTGCATTGCATTGATTTCTGCCTCAATGATTGGCGACAGCAATGCACCTGAGACTGGAAAGTTATTTGGGTATTGCATTATGAAGATGGAAGAAATGCAGGCTCGCTAAATAAAAGATTACTTTAACAATTGCTTCCTCTTGGATAAGGTATTGTTGCCATGCTCTGGTGTAGCGCAGAATGATGTTGCTTAATGCTGTGTAATCTTGAGGCACAGGGAAGAGTTCATTAAATCTGATGAACTCTGCTGGCTGGAGTGAGGTTTGTTTATAGGCATGACTCAGCACAAAGGGACAGCCTAGGTTAGTAAAACAAATAGAGTTGAGTTTTTCTTTTCTCTCTTATGGTGCTTTCTAGAATCAATTTGAATCCCTGGTGTGTGTCTCCCTGATAGATGGCGGTGCGGCTGGGAGGAGGGTATGACTCAGCATTTGTGTACACTGCAATTTCAACAAAATCACAGGTAGTGGAATTTACGAAACGAGCCCTTTGACCCTGAAACCATTGCAGGAAGTGACATCACACAATGCTCTATGCCCAATCCTGATGATGTGCCATGGTATTAATTTCTTAAACGTTGTTTTTTGTAAACATGAAGCGAGAGAATGTAAATTTACTGAGATCAATACCATACACAACCACCCAGCTAGTAAAAGACGTTTTACTTTCAAGAACTTACATTTTCGTAATCTCACAAGCCGCCTCATCAGATAGCAGCGACATCATTTAATCAATAATAGAAAGACACTGTGTGCACACTTGATTTACACAGAAAAAAGAAAGCCGAAGAGCATGGTTTCTTTTGGTTATTACTTTCAGTCTGTGACCACCATCTGATGAAGAAGTATTTGGGATTCTGTATATTATGCATTTGCATATTATTTTCTATTAGTCCAATAAAATGTATCAAAACATGGATTTGTTTTGCGAATTGAAAACTGGAAAAACACAGTGTCAAACCTTTCTTTGCAAAAGACTTTCTGAAGATCCAAGGTCAGTTTTTTTTATTTATTTGCATTTTAAAGCGCCCACACAGCCTGGGGGCATGTAGGCGCTGTTGCACGAATATGTCTTAGTTGCGTATTTATAACGCGCTTAATACCCAGAGGTTTCTAAGCGCGAACCCGGGGATCAAACCTGTGTTGCTTCGTGTCGTCTTGTTTCCAAGGCGAGCACATTGCTGCTGAGCTATCCTCCCGGGACTGGTTGGATTGGCTATTTTACCAGGATTGGAAACTATTAAGCAGCGGCTGTAAATTGAAAGGATGTGCATGTAAACACATAGGTTGGTTGATTGGGGTGGAGTGGGTGCTCTGTTACTGTTAGATCTTTCAGTGGCTGTTGACACTGTCAACCACTCCATCCTGCTCGCCCACCTGGCCTCAGCAGGCCTCTCTGGGCCGGTTCTGGCCTGGTTTGCATCCTTCCTGACTGATAGGGGCCAATAAATCTCTCTTCCACCTTTCTTATCTTCTTCTCACCAGCTTTCCTGTGGTGTTCCCCAAGGCTCTGCCTTGTCCCCTAGGTTGTTTAACATCTATGTTCAGCTGTTAGTTGCTCTCATCTGCTTCCGCGGCTTCAGGTGCTATTCATATGCCAACACCACCCAGATTCCGGTCCCCTTAGATCTTGATCGTGCTGAGGTGTCGTCTCGCTTTGTGACTGTCTGTAGGCCATGAGGGGCTGGATGAACAACAACTGTCTTAAACTAAATGGGGATAAGACAGAGATTCTGGTGGTGGGTTCCCCTTTTGATTCAGGTTCTTGGGCTTCTTCCTTCTGGCCACCTGTGCTGGGGCCTTTCCCTATTCCGGTCACAGGGTTAAGAATCTGGGAGTCTATCTTTCCTATGCCTTGTTGATGTCAAAGTCCTCCTTCTTTCTGAAGAACCTGTTTCCTAGCACTCTATGCTACAGTATAACCATGTTTTCCACTCTGCCTACCATTCATGGACAACACAATAGCACTTTGTCTTCAATCCTTCATCCTTAATTTAGTACTTCCTCAACCATCTGTTCCTATATCATTCTGTCCTGTCCTCGTCCCTGGTTTATGTTTCGACATTCCACTGCAACATCTGGTCTTCGAGTCCCATTCTTTCACTCCATTGTAAACGACCCATGTCCTCTCCACTCTGTCATCAGTGTTACATTTTATAATCATTTTTATGCCAAAAATGTATAGCTTTCCCAGTGATTTTTATAAATGATATGATATGATAGTTTATTTGTATAGCGCCTATACACAATGTGCTTCAAAGCGTATCAAGGCAAGGGAGGGAACAAGCGAAAATACAATGACATTCTTACAGGCATGAACAGGAAGGATTTGAAATTAACTGTCATACTCAGCCTGACGACATTTCAGATAAGAAAGGGAGGAGGAGAGTGGGAAGGAAATGGAAACAGACAGGCAACTACTATACTAGGCCTGACAACATTTCTGGTAGAGCCGGAGAAAACAAAAGCTGAGGGAGAGGGGTGCAGAAAGGGAGGCGAGGAACAAAACAAGTGACTATCGTACTAGGCCTGATGACATTTCAAGTAGTGTTGTGGGGTCGGGAGGTGCAACGATTAAGAGGAGGGAAGAGGAGACAGACAAGGTTGCTATCATACCAGGTCCAGGGACAATTCTGATAGAGTAAGTGTATAGAAGAAAGTAAGGGTAGCAGGCGAGGAGGTAGGAAATGGAGAAAGGGAGAGGAGGAGAGAACAGAGAGTAAGCAGTCAAAAAGAGTGGAGAAGCAAGAGGTGAGAGCGAATACAATTGCAGAAGTCAGTAGTAACACATAATGTTGCAAGCCTGGATGCAAGATGAAGATGGAACAGCATGATTCAGGGCCACCATGAGAAAGGGTTATATTTCTATTTTAGGGAGCATAATTGCCTGGTAGCTACGTAGCTGTAGATTTGAATTTACATATCACAGGCCAGGCCAATTCATCCTAGCACTGCGTGATGCATACGTTCAGAGGCG
The DNA here is from genome assembly GCF_040938575.1 of Ambystoma mexicanum. NCBI lineage: Eukaryota > Metazoa > Chordata > Amphibia > Caudata > Ambystomatidae > Ambystoma > Ambystoma mexicanum. The sequence continues at coordinate 515,360,706 of NC_090938.1, read as the reverse complement.
TCTTTTGAAATTTTCAAGTGAAAGGGATTCGCCAGAGCAACTTATCACTTGTGCCAAAAAAAGGATTCAGAATCCATCCTACGGTACTGTCAAAAACCTATTCCATGCCAGTGTAGTGCAGTGGAGTAACTTTGCTGAAAATGTTGGGGAAGACATGACATCCAAAGGAAAAGGGCCCCTGCCAAATGAGGGTGACAACATAGTGTGCCACGAAAGTTGGGGTGGGGGGCAAGCACCCTTTGACCCACCCTAAAATTACGCCCTTGCTGTAGTGCATTGCATTAATTTCTGCCTCAATGATTGGCGACAGCAATGCACCTGAGACTGGAAAAATATTTGGTCATTGCATTATGAAGATGGAAGAAATGCAGGCTCGCTAAATAAAAGATTACTTTTATAATTGCTTCCTCTTGGATAAGGTATTGTTGCCATGCTCTGGTGTAGCGCAGAATGATGTTGCTTAATGCTGTGTAATCTTGAGGCACAGGGAAGAGTTCATTAAATCTGATGAACTCTGCTGGCTGGAGTGAGGTTTGTTTATAGGCATGACTCAGCACAAAGGGACAGCCTAGGTTAGTAAAACAAATAGAGTTGAGTTTTTCTTTTCTCTCTTATGGTGCTTTCTAGAATCAATTTGAATCCCTGGTGTGTGTCTCCCTGATAGATGGCGGTGCGGCTGGGAGGAGGGTATGACTCAGCATTTGTGTACACTGCAATTTCAACAAAATCACAGGTAGTGGAATTTACGAAACGAGCCCTTTGACCCTGAAACCATTGCAGGAAGTGACATCACACAATGCTCTATGCCCAATCCTGATGATGTGCCATGGTATTAATTTCTTAAACGTTGTTTTTTGTAAACATGAAGCGAGAGAATGTAAATTTACTGAGATCAATACCATACACAAACACCCAGCTAGTAAAAGACGTTTTACTTTCAAGTACTTACATTTTCGTAATCTCACAAGCCGCCTCATCAGATAGCAGCGACATCATTTAATCAATAATAGAAAGACACTGTGTGCACACTTGATTTACACAGAAAAAAGAAAGCCGAAGAGCATGGTTTCTTTTGGTTATTACTTTCAGTCTGTGACCACCATCTGATGAAGAAGTATTTGGGATTCTGTATATTATGCATTTGCATATTATTTTCTATTAGTCCAATAAAATGTATCAAAACATGGATTTGTTTTGCGAATTGAAAACTGGAAAAACACAGTGTCAAACCTTTCTTTGCAAAAGACTTTCTGAAGATCCAAGGTCAGTTTTTTTTATTTATTTGCATTTTAAAGCGCCCACACAGCCTGGGGGCATGTAGGCGCTGTTGTACGAATATGTCTTAGTTGCGTATTTATAGCGCGCTTAATACCCAGAGGTTTCTAAGCGCGAACCCGGGGATCAAACCTGTGTTGCTTCGTGTCGTCTTGTTTCCAAGGCGAGCACATTGCTGCTGAGCTATCCTCCCGGGACTGGTTGGATTGGCTATTTTACCAGGATTGGAAACTATTAAGCAGCGGTTGTAAATTGAAAGGATGTGCATGTAAACACATAGGTTGGTTGATTGGGGTGGAGTGGGTGCTCTGTTACTGTTAGATCTTTCAGTGGCTGTTGACACTGTCAACCACTCCATCCTGCTCGCCCACCTGGCCTCAGCAGGCCTCTCTGGGCCGGTTCTGGCCTGGTTTGCATCCTTCCTGACTGATAGGGGCCAATAAATCTCTCTTCCACCTTTCTTATCTTCTTCTCACCAGCTTTCCTGTGGTGTTCCCCAAGGCTCTGCCTTGTCCCCTAGGTTGTTTAACATCTATGTTCAGCTGTTAGTTGCTCTCATCTGCTTCCGCGGCTTCAGGTGCTATTCATATGCCAACACCACCCAGATTCCGGTCCCCTTAGATCTTGATCGTGCTGAGGTGTCAACTCGCTTTGTGACTGTCTGTAGGCCATGAGGGGCTGGATGAACAACAACTGTCTTAAACTAAATGGGGATAAGACAGAGGTTCTGGTGGTGGGTTCCCCTTTTGATTCAGGTTCTTGGGCTTCTTCCTTCTGGCCACCTGTGCTGGGGCCTTTCCCTATTCCGGTCACAGGGTTAAGAATCTGGGAGTCTATCTTTCCTATGCCTTGTTGATGTCAAAGTCCTCCTTCTTTCTGAAGAACCTGTTTCCTAGCACTCTATGCTACAGTATAACCATGTTTTCCACTCTGCCTACCATTCATGGACAACACAATAGCACTTTGTCTTCAATCCTTCATCCTTAATTTAGTACTTCCTCAACCATCTGTTCCTATATCATTCTGTCCTGTCCTCGTCCCTGGTTTATGTTTCGACATTCCACTGCAACATCTGGTCTTCGAGTCCCATTCTTTCACTCCATTGTAAACGACCCATGTCCTCTCCACTCTGTCATCAGTGTTACATTTTATAATCATTTTTATGCCAAAAATGTATAGCTTTCCCAGTGATTTTTATAAATGATATGATATGATAGTTTATTTGTATAGCGCCTATACACAATGTGCTTCAAAGCGTATCAAGGCAAGGGAGGGAACAAGCGAAAATACAATGACATTCTTACAGGCATGAACAGGAAGGATTTGAAATTAACTGTCATACTCAGCCTGACGACATTTCAGATAAGAAAGGGAGGAGGAGAGTGGGAAGGAAATGGAAACAGACAGGCAACTACTATACTAGGCCTGACAACATTTCTGGTAGAGCCGGAGAAAACAAAAGCTGAGGGAGAGGGGTGCAGAAAGGGAGGCGAGGAACAAAACAAGTGACTATCGTACTAGGCCTGATGACATTTCAAGTAGTGTTGTGGGGTCGGGAGGTGCAACGATTAAGAGGAGGGAAGAGGAGACAGACAAGGTTGCTATCATACCAGGTCCAGGGACAATTCTGATAGAGTAAGTGTATAGAAGAAAGTAAGGGTAGCAGGCGAGGAGGTAGGAAATGGAGAAAGGGAGAGGAGGAGAGAACAGAGAGTAAGCAGTCAAAAAGAGTGGAGAAGCAAGAGGTGAGAGCGAATACAATTGCAGAAGTCAGTAGTAACACATAATGTTGCAAGCCTGGATGCAAGATGAAGATGGAACAGCATGATTCAGGGCCACCATGAGAAAGGGTTATATTTCTATTTTAGGGAGCATAATTGCCTGGTAGCTACGTAGCTGTAGATTTGAATTTACATATCACAGGCCAGGCCAATTCATCCTAGCACTGCGTGATGCATACGTTCAGAGGCATCTTTTGAAATTTTCAAGTGAAAGGGATTCGCCAGAGCAACTTATCACTTGTGCCAAAAAAAGGATTCAGAATCCATCCTACGGTACTGTCAAAAACCTATTCCATGCCAGTGTAGTGCAGTGGAGTAACTTTGCTGAAAATGTTGGGGAAGACATGACATCCAAAGGAAAAGGGCCCCTGCCAAATGAGGGTGACAACATAGTGTGCCACGAAAGTTGGGGTGGGGGGCAAGCACCCTTTGACCCACCCTAAAATTGCGCCCTTGCTGTAGTGCATTGCATTAATTTCTGCCTCAATGATTGGCGACAGCAATGCACCTGAGACTGGAAAAATATTTGGTCATTGCATTATGAAGATGGAAGAAATGCAGGCTCGCTAAATAAAAGATTACTTTTATAATTGCTTCCTCTTGGATAAGGTATTGTTGCCATGCTCTGGTGTAGCGCAGAATGATGTTGCTTAATGCTGTGTAATCTTGAGGCACAGGGAAGAGTTCATTAAATCTGATGAACTCTGCTGGCTGGAGTGAGGTTTGTTTATAGGCATGACTCAGCACAAAGGGACAGCCTAGGTTAGTAAAACAAATAGAGTTGAGTTTCTCTTTTCTCTCTTATGGTGCTTTCTAGAATCTATTTGAATCCCTGGTGTGTGTCTCCCTGATAGATGGCGGTGCGGCTGGGAGGAGGGTATGACGCAGCATTTGTGTACACTGCAATTTCAACAAAATCACAGGTAGTGGAATTTACAAAACGAGCCCTTTGACTCTGACACCATTGAAGGAAGTGACATCACACAATGCTCTATGCCCAATCCTGATGATGTGCCATGGTATTAATTTCTTAAACGTTGTTTTTTTGTAAACCTGAAGCGAGAGAATGTAAATTTACTGAGATCAATACCATACACAAACACCCAGCTAGTAAAAGACGTTTTACTTTCAAGAACTTCCATTTTCGTAATCTCACAAACCGCCTCATCAGATGGCAGCAACATCATTTAATCAATAATAGAAAGACACTGTGTGCACACTTGATTTACACAGAGAAAAAGAGAGCCGAAGAGCATGGTTTCTTTTGGTTATTACTTTCAGTCTGTGACCACCATCTGATGAAGAAGTATTTGGGATTCTGTATATTATGCATTTGCATATTATTTTCTATTAGTCCAATAAAATGTATCAAAACATGGATTTGTTTTGCGATTTGAAAACTGGACAAACTCAGTGTCAAACCTTTCTTTGCAAAAGACTTTCAGAAGATCCGAGGTCAGATTTATTTATTTATTTGCATTTTTAAAGCGCTCACAGAGCCCGGGGTCATCGAGGCGCTGTTACACGAATATGTTTTAGTTGCGTATTTATAACATGCTTAATACCCAGAGGTTTCTAAGCGCGGACCCGGGGATCAAACCTGTGTTGCTTCGTGTCATCTTGTTTCCAAGGTGACTGGTTGGATTGGTTATTGTACCAGGATTGAAACTATTCAGCAGGGATTGTAAACCGAAAGGATCTGCATGCAAATGCATAGGTTAGTTGATTGGGGTGGAGTGGGTGCTCTGTTACTGTTAGATCTTTCAGTGGCTTTCCACACTGTCAACCACTCTATCCTGCTCGCCCACCTGGCTTCGGCAGGCCTCGCTGGGCCGGTCCTGGCCGGTTTGCATTCCTGACTGATAGAGTCAATAACTATCTCTTCCACCTTTCTTATCTTCTTCGAACCAGCTTTCCTGTGGTGTTCCACATGGCTCTGCCTTGTCCCCTATGTTGTTTAACATCTATGTTCAGCTGTTAGTTAATCTCGTCCGCTTCCGCTGCTTCAGGTGCTATACATATGCCAACAACACCCAGATTCTGGTCCCCTTAGATCTTGATCGTGCCGAGGTGTCGTCTCGCTTTCTGATTGCCTGTAGGCCATGATGGACTGGATGAACAACTGTCTTAAACTAAATGGGGATAAGATGGAGGTTTTGGTGGTTGGTTCGCCTTTTGATTCAGGTTCTTGGGCTTCTTCCTTCTGGCCAGCTGCGCTGGTATCTTTCCCTATTCCCTATTAGTTTCTAGCCATGCCATTTGGCCTTATACATCAGCTGCAGCTCCAGCAGAACCTGGCTGCCTAGGTGGCCATTTCTACCCTGTATGGCTCCCACATCAGCCCTGTACTTCGCTTCCTTCACTGGCTCCCAGTGGCCAAAAATATTAAGTTTAAGACCCTCTCTTTGATCTACAGGCATACTATCGTCAGGGTGCAATTTTTCTGCAAGAGAAGTTTTTGCCTTATATTCCTGGGTGGTCTCTCCGCTCTGGGCATGCCTGCCTTGTGCTTATCCCCAAATTGTGCCTTTATGATATGTAATGATATGGCATTTATAACGCACCTATACACAAGTGTTTCAAGGCGCGGTGTGGCAAGGGAGGGGAAGAAAGGGAGGACAGACAACGATACTAATAGGCCAGGTGTCATTCAGATCGCGCATGTGTGTGGTGAAGGGGGCAGGGACAGTGAAGTACATAGGAATAAATAAAAACAATAAGTAAGGTAACGGCCATCATGGTGCAATGCGTGGGTTAGTGCAGACATCAGGTGTCAAGGGCTGGTAGTGGGACTGTAGGGATACAGAAACAGTCCCCAAGTGCAGGGGTTGCCATGTGGGCAGTGCAGATGTGTGACGCTGGTGGGGGGTGGAGGGGGACCTGGGTCTGAGATCAGAAGGTGTCCAGGTAATCGGGGCAGTTTCGGTAACACCCAGGCGGTGAGGGTGGAAGGTCGGGCCTTCTCTGTTGCTGCTGGTAAATTATGTAATTAGTTACTAGTTGCCCTCAGACAGACTGAGAACCAGGGGTGTTGCCAGGTCTGGAAAAGATCAGGGGCTAAGTTAATGTCGGGACTGGCGGGACTCAGGGCTAGCTAGCATTTGGTTGTAGCTCCTTAGCTTCTATCTGGGGCTACAACCAAAAGACCCGGGGCTATAGCCCCCTTGCCCCCCCTAGCAATGCCTCTGCTGAGAACCATTTGCAATTCCAAATTCTGTTGAAAACTTTGCTATTCTAGTCTATTGGTGGTTGTGCTTGTTGCCCTAGTCCTAGCGGCAAGATGCCTTTTAAGTGTAGTCTGATTAAATAACATAACATAGGCACATGGGGATCCATTCATAAAGATGTCAACGGGAGCAAATTAGTAGGTGCTCAGCATCCCAGATCTGCTCCTGGTGAAAAGTACTTCATTTGCGAAGCCAAAAACTGGAGCAGATTTTGAGCTGCCAGGAGAATCATTGAGATGTGATCTTGAGCACATCTCTGTGAGTCACATTTTGATGCAAATGTCTCAAAGATGTATGTTATTTATTTATACAGGGAAGAAAAGTGCTCTTTTGATCACAAAAGGACATGCAATAGAGAGGAAATCAGACAGCACTGATCATCTTACACTGGGGTGAGTTTGAATGACATTCTGACCAAGTTGTGGGGGAGTAAATGGAACAGTCATGGGGGACAATGCATGGGTGGACATACAAATATTAAGGACAACCGAAATCAGAAATGTTTAAGTGCAGGTAGGTGATACGGCCAACTGTGTTAGTGATGTGACCATGATGGATGAAGTGCTAGAGTGGAGGCACTAGAAAGTGAGGGACAGGGTAGAGGAGAGGGAAATATATTAGGTAGAATGTAGATTAGAGGTAGGTTAAGAGGGTGACTCAGAGGCAAGGAGGTAGACTTTTAGTTTGGTTTTGAACAAATCGTTTTGGACTGTTTCTCGGATGTCCGGAGAAGAGAATTCCATTCAAGTGAAGCAAAAAGAGAAACAGAGCAGAAGCGAGAGGAAGCACAGGGAGGGCAAGGTGCCAAATGGATAGTGAAGAATCGAGAGACCAGAGTTTACAAGAGGGCTTGTAGAGTTTGATATACGAGGATAGAAACAGTGGTGCCTTTCCATGGATAGATTTGTGAAGCAGGAGCAGACTTTTAAATATGGCCCTGTTTTGCATCGTCAACCATCCAGCCTGTTGAAGTTACGAGGAAGTAGGTGTGAAGTGAGGGAGTTCAAAGAGAGCCCTGGTAGCAAAGTTAATGATCTAGTTGAGAGGACAGAAAGCATAGTTGGGGAAACCAAAGAGGAGGCTGGCACAGTAGTCGCGGAGTAAGACGCAGAGTAGAAGCAGTCGGCAGTCCCTGAACTCCTTGCAGTCTCTGCTCCATTGCTGCTACTGGAGGCAGATCTACATAACCCCCAAGTCTTTCCCCGGAGCGGAACTTGGAGTAGGACGCAGAGTAGAAGCAGTCTGCAGTCCCTGAACTCCTTGCAGTCTCTCCTCCATCGCTGCTACTGGAGGCGGATGTACATAACCCCCATGTCTTTCCGCGGAACGCGGAGTAGGACGCAGAGTAGAAGCAGTCTGCAGTCCGCAGGGCTGCAGGGGCCGTGGGGCGTAAGCATCATGGACGCCCCCCCACCTCCCTTCCTTTCTCTGCTTGCGGTTCCAGACCCGGACTCGAAACAGATTCTCCACAGCAGTAATATGCCAAGGACTTCTTCTCGACAGGAAAAGCTAAGTTCCGTCACAGCTTTGTCACCAAACAGGCCAAAAAGTAAACCTAACAAGACTACGGCACTTACCAATGAATCGGGAGGCTCCTCCTCAGTGGCGCTCTGCGAGAGTCAGCCCGCAGCCGGTACGCTTCCACAACCCTCAGTTCCGCAGGATGAGCCGTTGGAGGGTGACGCGGCGCCCAGGGAGGAGTCAACCACAGAGGACCCCGAGGTGCACACGGAAGCCGTTGGAGGCCTTGTCTCTCCCTTATCCTCCCCCGCTGCTCCAGATCATTGTGGGATGCAGCTTGGAGTTCGGGCCGGAGCCCCGCTTCAGCAAGAGGGATTCCCTCCGGGGCTGTCGGAGGACGGTCTGAGAGGACCCTTTTTCCGGCCCCTCCTCCTGTTCCGCATGGGAGCTTTGGTGGAGGGGGAGATGCAGTAGCCACCGGACATGCAGAGCATTTCGACGACTCCCCTGACCTGCACACACACGGTCTAAAGATCGTGGCTCTGGTGTACGCAGAGTCCACCGACCCAACGGAGTGCACCGACTTATCTTCAAGACGTGATTCTTCTGGAATTGAGCTCCAACCACAGGGAAACCACCAGCCAGCACCAAATGCATCTGAAAAGAGTGGCTCTCCCGCTCCAATTAGAACTGATTTGGAGGACTTTGCAAATGGAAGACCAGATATTCAAAGCCCCAGAGCACTGCTTGGCCGTACCCTGCTGTTAAAAAAGATCATCTACAAAAAAAACCAAACAGGTAAAAGATCGAGAGCAGAGGCTGGCATGAAAATCAAAGCTAGTAAAAAAGTTCCGACACCCAATTCAAGCCTCTTAAATCAAAACGCAGCAAGAAAAAATGACATGGGCACCCAAAACAACCCAAAGAACCCTACTCCAAAAGCTATCTTCAACTTATTTAAAAAACACCAATGCAAACGCAAACACAACGCGGTAATGGAACTATCGGATGTGGAAATTTTGGAAGTTCTGGAAAAATCTTCCTTGGAACCCAACCAGAAAAATAAAACCGCAAAGGACGCACTAGGACAAGAAAACATGCCATTGTCCTCATACGAAACTCCATCAGAGAACAGCGAAACAAGTAACCCAGTTAGCACCAAACCATTACTGAATTCTTCAATCCAACCAGTGGTAGCGCCTTCAGGGCTTGCTTCCACAAGCACTACGCCCTGTCCGGCTCAGTCGAGCACACTATGCAATTCGGATCTGGGGGCCGAGCCATCAGAAACTTCGAAGCCAACAAATTTGCCCACATCTAGTCCGGGAGCGACGGCCACGACATCTGTGCAGCGTAAAAAGCTCCCTGACTCGATTTGCTCTGAGCAACTTGCAGTGAAAACAGTTCCGTCAGTGCCCAGTATTCCTGCAACCAAACAATAGACTAAAAACGGGACTAGCCCTCCTAGGGCGTTAGAAAAAGTGATGTCGGCTATTCCGGCTCAGATTTCACCTGCCATAAACCAAGACAAGGATACTTCAAAATTGCAAAGCAACTCACAATCATGGGTCAATATCCACCTGGACAACCACCGTCTGGGCCGCCGGTCCCTACCAGCGAATCCTTATTCTGGTTCTCTCAACTTCAGCCGGGAAGATTTACCGATGTCACCAAGAGTAAGAAAAATCCCTTCCGGCTATTCCTTTTCATCTGATAATACACCTGACACTCAGTCCCAATCGAGAGATTCAAGAGAAGCGACATCAAAAAAAAGACCTTCCTCGAAGGACTTAGGAGAGTCGAGCAAAGGATCAGCTAAGAATAGGCCTGACCTAACTACAATAATGTCTGCGCTCACCATCGCTCTATCTCCCTTTTGTAAACTCTACGAGGCCTTAAATGACTCTGCAAAAGACAACACCTCTATCCTGGCATCTTTAAAGGCGAAATTGACTTTCTTAGAAGGCTACATAAGAGCCGTTGAAACAAAAGAGGCGGCAAAGCAAGTAATCCTTGAGGATAAGCTATCCCGGATAGAAATGCAACTAAACAAGGATCAACCGGTTGTACAGAAAAAACAGACGCAAGAGAAGGCATCTCAATCGCCAGTCTGGATCAACCAGGACAAAATAGCACCTGTCTTTCACAACCAACACAGTAAACCTCTGAAGGCGGTCAATATCGCTCCAACTGAATTAGCTGCAAAAAAGATGGGTGCCGGCTCCTTACGAACACTAAATCCAGCTTTTCAACTACCAAGTGGGAATTCAAGGTCTGAGAAAAATACGAAGGCTTTTGGGCTGTGCAACCAGGCTGTTAAAGAGAACCAAGCTAAGCCGGAAATTCATCTAAATAAATATCAAAAATCAAAAAACCTAACGGAGGCTTCAGTGGGTTGCCAGTCAATTCGTCGAAAAAAATTGGTCAACCAGACAAATGGTCGAAGCAAATTGGTCGAAAACCATTTCGTCGAATTTTTTTTTTTTCTATTTTAACCCTTTATTTATTTATTTTTTGGGGGGGTCCCCCCCCAACCCCCCTTTTTTGCCTTAAAAAACCTTTTTTTGCCTAAACGAACACCCAAAAAAATATATATAATTTAAAAAAAAAATTCGACGAAATTGCGTCGACCAAATGTCATTCGACCAATTTGAGGTCGACGAATTGACTGGACACCAGTCAGTGTTCATCGATCTAAGCAATTCCCCGAAGACAGCAGCAGACTTCCAGGCGTCTAGCAGCCTTATGAACTTATCTCAACATATGGACGATGAAGATTTCTCCTTGACCGAGACGAATCAAAGCAGTCCAAAATCAGTTCTGAGGGTAAATCAGGAAATTCAACAAGACCCGACTCCTGTGTCTAAAAAAATTAAATCTAGAAACTACAGTCGCTCCAGTCCTGAGAGAAAAGCAAGAACAGTGACCGACAGAGCAGAAGTTGGGGAGTCCCAAAACCCAAAAGCTTCACAAAAAGAGATACAGGTTAGAACAACACTGAATAAACAACCTAACTCCTCAGCAGAAGTAATCAAGTATACAGAACAAGAGGAATCCTATCGAAGAAACTCGTGTAGCGATCATCAGGGCACCAGACTTTACAAGCTAGAACAAACTTCACACAAATCAGGATACATGATCCTGAACAGGAAAACGGTGCTAAAAATTCTTAGTAACACCAAATCACTAAGGTCACTATCAACGCGCGACTTTAGGTTAATTGAACCCTATCATAGAGAACAGAGGGCTAAGGCATTTCTGCACATAAAAGCAAGGGCGTTGCAGACGGGAATGGAAGAGGCGTATAAAGAACTGAGCAAAATTGGCCTCTTATTAACCGAACTTAAAATACCGTCGCATGAACCATCGACCAGCAAGCTGGAGCCTATGCGACAGCAAAAATCAAGTAAAGTAAGACCAAAACTCAGATCATTCAGAGACCTTCAGAGGGATCATGCTTGGAATACAAAAACAGATACCTTGAGGAAAACGGATGGCGCTTATGCACCCCACAGGCCCAGTCAAATGGAAAACAAAACACGAACCAGATTTGACAGGACCCCAACAAGATTGACTTCGGAGGAACATCTTGACAGTAAAGATCTGTCCCCAACTCGTGATCCAACACGCCACCCGAAAGGCCCTTGGGAATGGCTAAAATCCGCAGGTAATGGCAAGACCAGTAAATAGCAACCAAGATGGGCTTACATCACGCCAGCCCTAGACACACTGGAGAAGCGATCAATTTCTATGGCCTCTTGGAACACCAGAGGCCATGCTCACCTAACAAGCAGCAACAACTGGTCCTTAGTGGGTTTTGACATCATATGCCTCCAGGAAACCTGGCTGACTGAGAAACCATCTCTAGATGGCTAAGAGATCAAACTCTCTTCCGCCAAACGTGGCCTATTTGGATGTCCATCATCCGGTCTACTACTTGCAGTGAAAATAGGATCAGGCATTAAAATCAGGGGAAAGCTTTCAGAGAGCTATGGCACATTAGCAGTCCTGACGTCTTGGTCGTTTGAGGATCCAAAGTCCAAAAAAATTAACACCATCGATCTGGCGATACTAAACTTATACTGGAACCCGCAACAAACTTCAATAATAAACTTTTGTAATGAAGTAACAGAAGTAATAGACAACATCAAAATTGACTCCCATACAGATTATATCATCATCTGCGGAGATTTAAATGCAACCTGTGTACAAGATTATGCTAACGTTCCCAATAACAGGCACATATCATCGTCGGAAGAGAGAGGTAAAGCATGGATGATCGCGATGAACTCAAGAAAATTTCATAATCTGGCCTGGCTAAAATCTTGGAAGAACATTCTACCTACGTGGGAAAGGGACAACTCAAGGAGCACGCTTGACTACATCTTTGCATCAGAAAATCTATTACCACTGGACAAAAGAAAGCGACCATAACCTGCTTTCGATAACCTGGTCATCGCTACATCACACAAATAAGCTTTGCCTGCCCGCTTCAAAAGCCAACACTCAGCGAACTAGACTTCACTTATCATCCACAAACATCAAGACCATTTCAGCTATCTACGGCGAAAAAATAGTACTCAATAGCATCGAATGTGAGAGACCGGACTATCTTCCTTTGCTATTACAGTTCAGGAATTAACTAAAGAAAGTCAATGGGCCTAGCCGAAATCATCTGCATGTGTTCGACCAGGATCTAGTCGACAGAAGAAAACTCCTCAGGAGAGCTAAAAGATTAGCAACTACGGACAAATTCGACTTGGCCAGGTCAGAGTGTTTAGCGGAAATCAACAGCTATAAATCGTGGCTCCGGTGTCGCAGGAGGAAAATGTACCAAAATGATGCAGAACAAATGCTCAAGATGCTCAGCTCTAAAAAATCTAGCGAATTTTGGCCTTGATTAAATCAACAACATCCAGACAGGAAAGTGATCTGGTAAACGCTGTTACGGAGGAAAAATTGACACATTTCTTTAAGAACATGTTTGCCCCACCGAAGGACCAGAGGGAAAGCAACTCAGAACCGTCTAGTAACAGATGGGCTACCCTCTCCGACGAAGAAGACATCTTAAACGTCATTAAACATCTGAAATCCTCGAGAGCCCCGGGTCCCGACGGTTTGAGCAACATCGACCTGAAGCAACATCCGGAAGCCTGGGCCAAATTTATAAGCATCATATTTCGGCATTGCGAATCAGCCAGAACCATTCCTTTGTCTTGGACGCACTCAATAATTGTTCCGCTATTTAAAAGCGGCAATAGGGAAGATCCACAGAATTACAGGCCAATTGCCTTGATTGATATTATCGTCAAAATATTCGCAACGCTCCTGCTGAAAAAATTCCAAACTTGGGCAAAGGCGTCTGCAGCACATGACCCCTTTCAGATGGGTTTCCTTAAAAACGGTGGAACCACGGCAAACATCCTGATGCTAAATTTAATTAAAGCCAAAGTAAAGCAGGGCTCTCCACCGGTGTTCCTGGCCTTTGTAGATCTTACACAGGCCTTTGATAGAGTAGATCTGAGTCTTCTTTGGTCCAAATTGCACAGATGGAAATGCCCGAAGGAAATACTACACCCAATAAAAGCCTTACACACAGCAAATAAATTGCGCGTCAGACTAGACAAACAAGGGACGTTATCAGAGGAAATTCCGGCAGAGAGAGGGGTAAAGCAGGGATGTCCCCTTGCTCCGGCTCTGTTCATAAGTTTCCTTGGAGACTTCAAGGACTCGGAAGTCATGGTTCGAGCCTTTCCGCCGTAAATAGGCAATACCAACATATCTCGCCTTCTCTATGCAGATGACCTAATTCTTTTAGATCAAACTGAAAGAGGTCTACAGCGCTAATTGACAAACCTGGCAAATTACATAAAAACAAACAATCTCGAAATCAATAAATCTAAAACGAAAATTTTGATTCTGGCAAAAAACGAATCCATCAAGTCCCGCAACAGAGGATGGTTCCTGGAAAATATTAAGATCGAAACTGTCGACTGCTACAAATACTTGGGAATAATGATTGACAGCTCAGCTCGGGAATCATGTGTGCAAACTACTCTTTGGGGCAAGGCTAGGAACTTAGCAGCCCAGATGAGATCAATTGACAAGAAGTATGGTAAATTCTCACTGGAGCCTGTAATCCAATTTTATAGGGGCAAAGTTGTCCCGGCGCTGGTTTATGGAATGGGCGCAACCCTGTCAATGCCAACTTCAATCTGGTCAAAAATGGAAGGCTTACTATGGAGATCTGTTTTGGGCTTACCAAACTCGGCGGCCATAGCTAACATCAGGCGTGACTTAGGCCTTCAGTCTTTACTGGGAGTGGTGGAACAAAATGCTATGCAAACCTACAGAAAAATCATCCTTCCAGAAACGCTTCCAATATTCAAATTGATAGCTGCAGAACTCTCTACTGGCCGTTCACATAGCCTAACAAAATGGTTGCTAATGCAGATAGCAAAATTGAATAAAATAGCCTGCACTGAAGCTGAACTGATCGGAATCCCTGAAAAAAGAAAAAGAAAAATGGCGCACATGGACTGGATTGACACCGTGGATAAAGCACAGTCAAACAAACTAACTGCACATCTCCCTCCATCCTACAACAAACTTAAATCTCCTCTGCCATATTGTCAACAGTTCCCGGACAAAAAATTAATGAGGAGCTTTCTGAGAGGCCGTCTGAACCTAATGCCCACACAGGAAATCCTCTGCATTAGACTCCAGGCGACCTCCAAAGAATGTAGATTATGCAAAGCAACAGACTAACCAGAACATTTGAAACATCTATTGTTGCACTGCAAGGCGCTTAGCTACGAAAGAAGTGCATACCTTTCGCCTCTTGGGATGTCAGTTTCAGTTCTAGATGAAAATGTGTGGTGGAACAGACTGATGTCAGGCGAAAAGTCAAAATGGACTATCGCAACAACAAAACTTCTAACAATCAGTTTTGCCAAAATGAAAGAACACGAAACATGAAACATAGTAGGGTGCAGCAACAAGACTCAACACTCTCACCCAGTCATGAGCAGAAATTGTGTTTTTGCGTGTTTGATTCATCTTTTAGAAATCTTCAGAATTCATAGGAAGTAAATTGACTATGTAAAAATCACTAGTTGATTACATACAATAAAAACATTTTTTTTTTTAAAAAGTAGTCCAGTTTAGAGAACAGAAGGTTGGTCAAGAGATGCTTGGCAGTGTTGAAAGGAAGGAGATGTCTGATTTTACTAATATTTAGGAGTTTGAGGCATGCTGCCGTTGCAGTTTTGCAGATGAAAGTAGAGAAGGCATGAGAAGGTTGATAGATGACACTGAGGTTTCTAGCTGTTGAAGGGTAGGAGAGGAGAGAGTGTCATGTGGGAACTGGATAGGCAGAGGAAGAGATGAGAAAGAGTATTTGGCAGGGAAGAAGAGCACCTCTGTTTTGGTAGATTTTAACATGAGAGAGTGCAAAGCCATCCAATATTTAATGGCAGTAAGACAGTTTGAAATTTTGATAGAGAGATCCGAGAAGAGTTCAGGAAAAGAGAAGACGATTTTGGTGTTGTCCGCGAAGGATTGGTACGAGAATCCAAAGGAGGAGATTAGTGATCCAAGAGCAGAGATGTAGACTGTAAAGAGGAGAGGCCCCAAGACAGAGCCCTGTGGAACACCAACAGTTAAAGGAGTGAGTTGCAAGGTGCTGTTGCTCCAGGTGACATAGAATCTGCGAGGTTCCAGTTAGGCCTTAATCCAGGGAAGGGCTTGACCATGAATCCCAGGAAGAAAGAGAGCATTAAGGAGATCAGAGTGTTCGACTGTGTCAAAGGCAGTAGACAGGTCAAGGAGAATTAGGATAGAGGATAGGTTGGAGTCCTTAGTAGAGGATATGAAGTTGGAGACATTCATGAGAGCCGTTTCTGTCGAGTCACAGGAGCGGCAACTTGCTTGTATGGGGTCTCGAAGGTTGTGGATATCTCAGAAATTGCTAAGACAGTTGAACACAACTTTTGAATAATGCAGAAGGAGAGATACAGGGCAACAGGCAGGTGGTATATTCAGGTCAACCCCTTGCTCTTGTTGTTACCATCATCACCAGACATGTCCAGTTTTGTGTTTGATGAATCAAGTATAGGTGCAAATCAGAAGGGGTCAGAGGGCTCTCCTCATTTGCTCCAGTGCAAAACCTTTCGGATCAGGACCATGCTGCATAGTGGCTATTAGGAGCATATGTCACATGAACCACTCTGCTTAAGTCATGGTAGAGACGACTGTTAATTTAAAAAGTCATTTACGAGCAAGCCAGTAGTTGACAAAATCAGATGTATGTCTAATGATAGGCTTTTTTTTTGGTCGGCTATTGTACTTTGAATTTCTTTCTTTGAAAACTGGCGCAGACACCTGCACTGCCCAACTACTCCTACCTACCTCCCTAACCCTAACCCTACCACCCACCAACACTACCTAACCACAATTTACCATCTACATTTGTCAGCCAGAAATCATCAAGCAGAAAGATTTAAACTACGTTTGACCAAAAATAATTCTAGCCATAGACTGACTACCACAAAATCATATCTCACAATATTTTGAGTATCAAAGATGGGAGAAGTCAGATGTTTATGGCAGGTGAGTCATTTGAAGTCAATAGAATGGAACTATGTTTTGGGAGGGTGGCCAGGTTTTCTGGGAGGGTGCCCCCCCACCCTTTGAAGTCAATGTAAGGCACAGGACTTCTTTGAAGAGTGAAAATGAGCTTAAGGTGTCTACTTTCCAAAGCTGGGCAGCATCCATCATGCTGTGCACATTGGTGTCATACTGCTTAGATTGGGGTGGTGCATCCCAAGCGGAAGATGGAACATAGCTGACACCAATTTATGATGCACTTAACCACTCATGAAGCAAAACAATGTGCTGGGTTTCATTTAGAATGAATTTAGCAGTCAAGCGACTAAGAGCTTTTCAATAAGGGGACAAAGTAATTGTTTGCAATAACATGAATTGAGGTACCTCTGAACAATAAGGAGGTAGTCTTTGGCCCCCTACACCACAAATGCCTGCTACACTGCAAACATCCCTCATCTGAACAACCTTAAAAGCGTCCTCCCTTACTGATCACTCTTTACTGAGCCCCTGCCAGAATGATAGAAGACATGCAGAGTCATGAAGAGCAGTGCAGAATAGAAATTTTTAAAGAAACGACTAGATCAAGAGTATTTGTTTCCACTGGTGCTCTGTTGAAAGTATCTAATGTATTCTAAAGACCAGGCTTTCAATTTGTTGTTGAAAACATTGGCTCTGAATCACAAAATTCACAGAAGGTCCTCTTATAGAGAGGTTGCTGGTAAGAAGGCACTCAGACAAGCCTTTTCCTGGTCAACATGTTTTGTTTAGTCCTTATTGGGTAGGAAACAAAATTTGGAGTAGCCATCTACCAAAATCCAAACCTACTTGAAATGCTGTTTATTCTAGGGATGAGTATACCACCTCAATTCAGATTCAATCCCATTACGATAGAAGTGCCAGTCTCTGAAATGAGGATAGGCTGAACTTCACAGGTTTAAATCCCACAGCAGGGATGGACGACCTAGCTGCTCATCCTTTCGAGGTCGATAAATCAAGTACCATAAAAATGTGGTAACACAGGTTTAGATGCGGGAGGAATCTGGCATTAAAGCACATTGAAGCTAAACGGGTGTTTGATGTGGCTGAAACTCAAAACGATTTTCAGCCAACTGAAACAGCTCAAGTATATGACACTACCAGTTGCCTTGACGTTTTTGGCAGCTTCACTTAATTTCGTTTTTTGCTTTTATTTAATTTATCTGATTGTATTCTGATACAAGTCCTTTATTCAGATTGAAATTAATCCAGCCTGATTCGAAATAATAGATGCCTTTGTGAAAATGCATTTGACCCACGGATGAGGTGAGCCAAGCATTTTGAAGCTCAAATCAATTCCTCTCAACAGTCATCTTTATAGCAGTTTAATGGATCCAGACTGATTTGAACCAGTATTTTAATGATTGGAACCATGATTCGAGTTGAGGACTTTTAAACCTTCCCACCTCTAGTTTATTCTAATATTGAGTTCACAACTCATCGTGTTTCTGCGATGTTTCTTAGTCAATACCAAAGGTTTGTAACCTTTGGCTCTCCAGGTGATTTGGACTAAAACGCCCATCACCTCAACCGCCATAGTTAATAGCAGTTATTAGCAGTCTGGCGGGTTAGAGAAACTCCCCATCCTTTTATGAGGGGGAAAAGCCGCAGGAGGCTTGGATTGTCTAGCTTAGAAGAGGTTTTTAACAATACCATGGCCAACACCTTAGATATTATCACACCAGCCAAACTTTGCAAAAGTAAACAGAAGGCCCACGTCAACGCCTGGTTCACACCTAATCTCAAAGAGCTAATAGTTCAGAAAAGGAAACTACAAGCCATCTGGCGTCACTCCCCCTCAGAGGAAAACAAACTGCAACTTACCCAGCTGGCTAACAAATACAAAAAATAAATAATCAGTACCAAAAAAGATACATTCAATGGAAGAGTTTCCAAAGCTAGCTCCAACACTAAGGAACTCTTGGTGATCCTCTGGGAACTAGAATCCCCTATACCCCCCTGACAACGTACCAAAGGACAAACAATGGTGCACGAGCATCCAGAATGCCCTATCTAGTAAAATAACTTCCCTCCAAACAATAATTGCTAACAAAAAACCCTCATTACCACCCACTGTGCCACAAATCTCTACTCCTACAGAAATCCCTAACATGCCAGCACCCTTCAGCTTCACCAAAGTCTCCATTCAGGAAACAGAGAAAATCATCCTCTCACTCAAAGCATCCAATTGTCAAGGCGACAACTGTCCTGCCCAAATAGTTAAAGATGCAGCGAGAGATTTAGCACCCTTTATTTCAAAACGTATTAATGCCTTCTTCAAATCCAACTGTCCCAAAGAACCTCAAAGAGTCCTGGGTTCTCCTACTACTCAAGAAACAGACTCTCAACCCCTCCATTCTACCAACTACAGACCTATTACCACAGTACAGTTTCTCCTCAAAATAATTGACAGAGTAGCATACCTGCAAATTCTGGACTACCTTGAAGCCAACCTTCTACTAGGATCTCGCCAGTCGGGTGTCAGGCCACAAACATGGTACTGAAACAGCATTAATCGACCTAACGACCCAAATAGACGAGCTGAAGGACAAAGGCAAAACTGCCATGCTACTCCTCCTCGACCTGTCGGCAGCCTTCGACTTGGTGGACCATGCTGTCCTGTGCAAACGCCTAGGGCCTCATTATAAGGCTGGCGCTCCCGGAATGAAGGGGGCCGGTACTGGACTGGCCCCCTTCATTCCGGGAGCGCCAATTACAAGCTTCCCATCGCGGGACCCGGATTGCACGCCTGGTAAAACCAGGCGTGCTTTCCGGGTCCCGCGAGGGGAAGAGGGAGGCACTAACGAGCCAGGTGTAATCTGCCTGTTATTACCTCCCTCCCCATTCCCATTGAGCCCTATGGTGGCTCTAATGGGAATGGGGATGGGTTCCTGCAAGGAGGAATTACTGGGTCCTCCTATGTCGGAGTAACCCGGTAATTCCCCATTGCAGGAACCCAGTAATGGAGCCCGGAACGGAGGCAGCCATGGAGCTAATAGCTCCATGGCTACCTCCATTCTCGTAATGAGGCCCCTAGTGTCTGTGGCACACTTCTCGAGTGATGCGATAGCATGAGTCTAGTCCTTTTTAGCGAATAGAGCAATGAGAGTCTTCTCCCCATCGGCCTCGGCTGACCCTATTCAAACTACATGCAGTGTCCCACGAGGTTCTTGTGTCTCGCCCACCATGTACAATATATTTACCAAGCACCTATTCGACATATTGGACAGACTGGGTGACACATACCCTAACTATGCTGATGACACCCAGATCCTCATTCCCCTTCCGGGCAATTTTGATAACGATACGGCCTTGGTAAATGAAATATACCTCCTCATTCAGGCATGGATGGCATCCCATGGCCTCTGCCTGAATGACGACAAAGCAGAGATACTGATCCTTGGCTCTAAAGCCAACCTAAAAAAACAAAGTCCCAACTATGCTTCAGTCAACATAGATGGGAATATAATCAAAGTAGTAAACGAGGTAAAAACACTAGGCTTTTATCTCGACTCTACCCTATCATTAAGAAAACAGGTTAACTCCCTGGCGTCCTCCACTGCCTAGACAGGCAAACTCATCAGGGCCTGCAAACCCTATCTAACAGAAGCAAGCTGTATCACCCTCGCCAATGCTCTAATATTATCAAAACTGGATTATTGCAGTGCCTTATATCTTGGAGCTAACAAACATACCCTTAACAAACTACAAACACTCCAGAATAAAGTCTTGAGAACTGCCCTTAACCTAACTAACAGAGAACATATCTCTAACTTTCGAAGAGACCAACACTGGCTATAGGTAAGTGATAGGATTTTACTTAAAACCATATCACTCACTTTTAAATGCCTCAATAATGCAGCTCCACCATACCACACAGAGAGAATGACCAGAAAACCCTTGACTCGCCCATCCAGAGCAGCCAACTCCCACTGTCTAGATTCCCAGGTACAGGTTAATGAAATCTGGAGGAGGCAGTTTCCCAGTGAAAGCTGCACAACATTGGAACACACTTCCTCTGATCCTCAGAACACACCAGCCCTATCTCAGCTTCAGACTTTACACCCTAACCTGGCTGCGGTCCAATGATGGATGACTTGTGACACCTGTTTAATACTTACTAACATAACTGACCACGTTTGCTCTTATTCAACTGTACCACTGATTGCTCTTATACCACTCCCACAGGAATCGATGTAACTGATTATATCCTTCAATGCATCCCTTCTTTTGTCTTGATTGCACTGTACTGATAGTATGTTGTTACCCTCGGGTTTGGTGCACATTACCAAATAAATACACAAACAAACAAACGCCAAGTGTACATATTGGTTGATTACTATCATAAAGACAATAAATGCCCATAATGAAGACGACATGGTGTCGTGATTCCTGCCCCTCATGTCCACAGCCCTCCAAGATGTCAGGCTGGAGCCAGGCCACGATCACCTACATGGCGCTCAAGGGCCTCTCCATCCCTCCAAAGACCCACTTGGAGTCAGACTTGGTGCTTGTGGCACCAGACTCACTCACTCCCATAGGATAACATTGGGGAATTGTACTTGTAGTGCATTGATGGGGACAAGATGGATGCCCCCACATATTTTGGTTCACAGAACTGCATGTGCAGTCTAGTCTTTTGGGTGTGGTTCAGCCCAGAGACACCTGGGATACACAGAGACTATTTAAGCCACGCCCAGGCTGAGAAACATGCTTTGTGTTTTCTGCATCTGCAGCGTGACACTCACCATGTTCGGATCAGTCTCCAGTAGGCCTGCATCTTTCTTCTGCGCTCAACTCCTGCAAGAACAAGAACACAGTTGGGAACAGCCTTACCTTGCGGCGCTTCTGCCCATTATTCATCGCTCTTTCTGTTCTGCGGGCATCTTCGGCGGTGTCATTCCCATCCCGGCATGCCGCTTCCTAAGAAAAAGGGAAAAGAACAGAAAAAAGGCATTAGTAAGCATTCAGCAAATCTTCGTTTATTTTTAAAGACTGTACGAGCTTCAAACGCTTACCTGAATCCAGGCGCTCTGGGGGAACTCTGTCTCCGGAACTTCTCATCCATCTGCAAGAAGGAAAAGACACTCCAGGTTTGTGTGAAAACATGTAGAGGTGCCGCATACTGCGCTTACTCACCGCATTTCTTCTTCATAACCGGCATCCACGCTGAAAACGTTGCAGCACCTAAAAGACACAGAAAAAGTACTCAGTTCAATACAAATACGAAAGGGTCGCATCACGCTCTCACTCACCTTCAGCGCTACTCATCTCAGCAGCACGTCGCCATCCCCGGATGCCGGCCATCATCTAAGGAAGGAAAGGAACGAAGTTAGAGAACTGTTCAAAAGACTCATTATACTTACCTGTCGGACTCTTGCCAGTGAAGTAACCAGGCAGCAACGAGCCCGCATCAATCAACGTGCCCGTGCACTGAAAGCAGGACGGAGAGCACACTTTCCAAGAAAACAAGGTGAGCTGTGGATCAAAGGGAAGTGGTGCAACCCGGGGAAGAAGGGGTTCAAGCACACAGAGACAATAGGGAGTTAAACTCTACCAATACTGTGTTTCAGGCCCAGTCTCCAGTCGAGTAGACTCCAGGAAGGGTTTGAGGTCGTAAGAGGTCAGAACAGGCTGAGTGACGTCCCCGTGGATACCAGGTGAGCGTTACAGAACACAAAGCCTCACATCAAAATCCACCTGGGTGTCATGGGAACGTCAGAAACCGACCATTTAGCCCACATGTTAGGGCAGCTACGTTCTGAAGTACATGCAGCCAGGCAGGAGACCAACACCCTGAGGAGAGAGCTGATAGTAGCCAAAGAACGCACTCATGATTTAAGCCGGCAACTTCTCCAGTCACAATCCGGGCATGCCCCATTGCCGGGAAGCGTACCCTCGATGCCAGCACCATCAGCCAATCCCGCTCAGATAACATTTCCTGGGGCAGTTCCCTTGGCCCCGCCTGAACTATCTACGGGGGATCCCAAGAGGTTTGCAACGTTCATGAACCAGTGCCGCCTGCACTTCCTTTGTAGACTAGGGGCCTTTCCGAATGACCAATCATGGGTCGCTTTTGTGCTATCCTACTTGAGTGGTAGCGCAGCAAACTGGTGTGTACCCTTTGTGGCCCAAGACGATCCTTTGCTGCATGATTTCAGGGGCTTTCAGCAGGAGATGGAAAAGCTGTTCGCCCGTCGTACTCATGGGCAGGCATTAGACAACAAACTTCTGTCCCTACGCCAAGGGAATCAAGACCTATCATCATACATTGTTATCATACATCGCCACGTTCAATAGACTCGTAGTTGAAGCAGAATGGCCAGTGGAGAAGAGAACCACGTTATTTCATCAGGGGTTGCGGGGGGAGCTCAAGGATCTTCTCGCACAAGTAGTGAACCCCCCGAAAGACTGCTCAGAATTCATTGACCTTGTTGTTCAACTGGATCATAGGTTGCAGGACCGAAGAGCAGATCGAACCAGACCAGACCCTCGCCCTATGTATGTGCATTCAAAGGACAATATTGCCTGCACAACGGAAGGTTCAGGAGAACCAATGCAAATCGGGGGGGGTCAGATCCCCCTTGACTGAAGTGGAAACGGATAAAAGGAGACAGCAGCAGTTATGTCTGTACTGTGGAAGGTCCGGTCATTTCCTTAAAGAGTGCCCTGTGAAGCCACCGAGGAGGACGGTAGGGGCCATGGACAAGGAAGATACCATCAAGGAATCGGAAAACTCCCCAGCCAGGCAAGTGCAGGGGTCCACTTGTCGAGCGAGGAAAGTGAACTACAGACCTCCCATTTTGCACTGTGGTCTTGATCAATCACCAACAACTATCTCGAATGCACGCAGTAAGAGCGTACATTGACAGCGGAGCCGTTTGGAATTACATCGACCAGGATCTTGCAGCAAAGATGGGGCTTCCATTACGCCCTAAATCAACCACCGACACTGTTACCACTGTCGACGGCACGGAAATAGCTTTCTGGTCCAGTAGCCCAATGCACTGCCGTTTTAACCATTCTGTGCCAGGATGTACACCAAGAATCTATCGTTTTCAACGTCATTAAGGCACCACAGTTCCGGTTGATTTTGGGAATGCCATGGTTAGTAGCTCACAATCCTCGAATTGATTGGTGAGCAAAAGAATTGGCATTTCCCGAGACTTGTGCCCACACATGTTATCGCCAAGAGAAACAACCAATAGACACCAGAACCTCCACGCTTGAGACTGTGGCAATCGGCACCCTACCAAGTGAATACCAGGACTTTCAAGATGTCTTTCAGAAAGAACAGGCTAATACCCTGCCACCGCATAGACCATACGATTGCCAAATCGACCTGATACCCAGCGCACAAAACCCTTGTGGGTGAATTTACGCTCTCACGGAACCAGAAAACCAGCACCTAAAGGCCTATCTTGACCAAAACCTGGCCAACGGGTTCATCCGTCCCTCAAAGTCTCCAGCAGCCAGTCCTCTATTCTTCGTACCGAAAAAGGAGGGGGACTTGAGAACGTGCATCGGCTATCGCGTACTGAACCAGATTACTGTAAAAACACGCTACCCCCTGTCACTGATCCCTGAATTGCTTGAACAAGTCAAAGATACCCAAATCTCCACAAAACTAGACCTGAGGGGGATTATCACCTTATTCGCGTAAAACAGGGGGACGAATGGAAAACCGCTTTTCACAGCAAATACGGCTTGTACGAATATCAAGTAATGCCCTTTGGCCTCCAGAATTTCAATACTTCATGAATGATGTCCTATGGGAATTAATTGATGTCTGTGCTCTAGTGTACATCGACGATATTCTAGTATATTCCGCATCAAAGCAGGACAACGTTAAACACGTCTGATCCATATTAGAGAAACTCTGTCAACACCAGCTCTATGCCAAGCTCGAAAAAGTGCTCATTCCACGTCTCCGAGGTGGAATTCCTGGGCTTTATTCTCAGCCCGAATGAAATCCGAATGGATGTACACAAGGTAGATTCTATCCGAACTGGCCATCCCCAAATTCATTCAAGGGGGTTCAAAGTATGCTGGGTTTTGCAAACTTCTACCACCGGTTCATCCCAGGATTTTCGCAAATCGTGCATCCCATCACGTCATTGCTAAGGAAAAGCAACAAAAAGTTCCAGTGGACAACAGAAGCCGAGGAAGCTTTCCAGGAACTCAAAGCAAGATTCACATCTGCCCCAATTTTACGCCACCCTCGCCCTCATCTCCCATACCTGGTGGAAACAGACACCTCAGGCATTGCTATGGGAGCCGTCCTCTCACAAAAGGACCCCGAAACGGGCCAGTTAAACCCTGTTGCCTTCTGGTTGCGTAAATTCACACCCCCGGAACTCAATTATGCTATCACAGACAAAGAACTCCTGGCCATTAAATCAGCCTTTAAGGCATGGCGGCACTACCTCTTGGGCACCAGACACACAATCACCGTAATAACTGACCACCGGAACCTCCAGTACCGAAAAACAGCAAAGGCCCAATCCTCACGACAACTACGTTGGGCTCTTTTTTTTGCTGAATATGACTACGTGATTACATTTCAACCAGGGGTGAAAAACGGGAAGGCCGATGCCCTTTCCCGTATGGGGGTGGAAGAGCAAGGGTATCAGACCCCTGATCAAATAGCAATCATCCCGAGTGACAAGCTCCTAGGAATCACAGCAACCATAACTCAGAAAGAATTACATGAAGAAATCCAAAACCTGATGAGTCCAGAGCAATTACAAGCGTGGAGTGCGCAAGGAGAACATTACATGATAAAAGATCAGTTTCCCTACTTCAGGAATCATTTATTCTTACCAAACCAAGAACTACAAGAACAAGTCAGGTCCGGTTATCATGATACCTTGATCGAGGGTCATCTCGGAATCGCTAAAACCCTAGCCAAGGTAAAATGAAATTATTGGTGGCCCACCTGGTGTAAAGACATTATCCAATTCATCCTATCTTGTGGAGTGTCTGCTCAAAACAAGTCATCCAAGCAGAAACTGGCTAATACAACCATTAGAAATCCCACCAGCACCCTGGCACACATTGTCCCTCGATTTTATTACTGACTTACTACCCAGTCAAGGGTTTAACACTATTCTTGTGGTCGTGGACCTATTTTAAAAAATGGCACATTTCATTCCTCTTAAGGAGCTCTCAAATGTTTCCACTCTGGCAAATGTATTTCTTGAAGGCATCGTAGTTTTGGTCTCAGACCAAGGTACTCAATTCGTATCTAACTTCTGGAGAAAATGCTGCTCTATGGCCCAGATTGACATCCGGCTATCCACGAGTCACCATCCCCAAACGGATGGTCAAACTGAGAGGACAAATCAGACGCCCGAGCAGTATCTGCGTTTCATGTTACACCAAGCTGAAGGAAGCTGGTTCAACCTATTATGGATAGCTGAATATGCTTATAATAATTCCCTACACACCATCACTGGGCAGACACCCTTTTATACCATGTATGCCAGGCACCCAGGTACTTATGAGTTGGACGTTTCTACAACCCTGGAAATGCCAGCAGTCAAAACCTTGCACACAACCATTTCTCAAACCTTTAAAAGGGCAGCTGAACACCTACTTCAAGCTAAGAATCGCCAAAAGAAGTTTGCTGATCAACACCGAGCAAAGGCCGCCAACTACCAAGTGGGAGACAAAGTCTGGCTGGCTTCTAAACACGTTTCCATTAAAGGAACCCAAACTTTCCATCCAAGATACCTGGGTCCATTCACCGTCACCTCCGTGATTAATTCTGTGGCGGTCAGACTAGCTTTGCCGTGAAACATGCAGATTAACCCTGTGTTCCACATGTGTCTCCTTAGACCTGCTCAACCTGGGACCTAAGAGGTTGTAAGAGGTCAGAACAGGCTGAGTGACGTCCCCGTGGATACCAGGTGAGCGTTACACATGGGTTCCGATGCTCCTCCACGCCGTAATACTTTTCCGGCTTCCACCCCAAAGAAAGGGCGTCCTGTGGATGTTTGCGGAATGCTGAACATGGATAGAAACCAAACCATGAGAAATCCAGGCAGAATGACCATGGTCACTTGAAACAGCAAGCTCCACATGCTGAAAGATATCTGGACACCACAGAATGCATCAGTAGCATTCCCCTTCCTGTTTTCAGATCCAAAATGGTGCTGAGGACTCAGTCCCTGTTTGAGTGGTCAGGGCTAACCATTAAACAGGCTCAGGGTGGCCCTTAAATTGTCAAACAGCCAATACACCCGACTCTTGCTTAAAGGGAACTAATGATGAGCTCAGCTTTCAAAGCCACATTATTGAGGTTTCAAAGCTACATTTTGGGAGAATACACCATGCATACTGATGTAGAGATAAAGATAGAACCACAATGGAAGAACCAATCCTGGGGCTGCTTAGGAAATCACTCACAAGCCAAGCCCTATAACATAATGGGAGAAAACGCCATTCCGAAGAAAAGACGGGAAGGAAGTAGACAGGTTTTCATCCCATTCCTGGTTACTTGGGAAGAATACTGCCTGCAGAGAGGTAGTACATTTTGTAGTTGCTGCACAACAGTTACTGCAGTGAGGGTACCCCAGAGGCTCAACAAGAACACCTGCAGCTGTGTGGAGGACAGGACCTAGGGAAAGGACACCTGTCAACAGTGATTGATACATAAAGGAAGGACTGAAGGTGAGGCCATTCATTGAGAAACCTGAGAAGAGAAACCCCTTGGAGGAGGATGGGAATACCCATTACTGTCAAGAATGCTGTTCTGGGAGAGACCAAGGTTGTGCAGAGACCGGAAAGGAATTTGACAGAAGGCACGCTAATGGAGAGACATGAGAGAAGCCTGAGAAAATCCAAGATCCCTGAGAGACCCGACAAGGTTGATGTTCTAAATAAACAGGAGGCCTTGGGAGGCCTGATTAATTTGTGTTAACAAGATATCTTATCCTGTAGACGGCAGCATCATGAGTATCTCTAGAAGCAATGGCCTTCTATTTCTATGCTTTTGACTACTGGAAAAACATCTGAGTGCAATCTGGACTGCGCCGATGCTCTTGCAGTTCAGGAACCTTAGTCTTCGGTCAATACCTAAGGGCCACGTAGGCTCCTTGTGTTCCTGGATCACATCCTACCTCAATAGCTGAAACATCTGATGGGAATGAAGCCCTTAATTTGTATTTATTGATGGCAAAGTTGATTTACATTAGAAAGGATCTTTTTTGGGCATTGATGGACTTGAGCAAAGCATTTGACATGGTTAACTGGGAAAAGTTGAGGCGGGTGCCCAGGTCCATGAAATGGCCGGCAGAACTTTTGTCGGTGATGCAGGCAGTGCATAGGGAAAACCGTGCTTGTGTGCGATATGGTGAGAGGGGCAATGTACACATTACTTTGATGTGAAGAAGGGAGTGCGCTAAGGCTGTTTCTTGGCCCCAGCCCTGCTTACTCTGTATAGCAATAGTTTAGACAAAGCTTTGCAAGATTCTAATAAAGACTATCTGAGACAGACTGGGAAACAGGGCTTTTCCTGTCCTGATGTATGGACAATACTGTCGTAATAGCCCGTTCCCCAAACGCTCTTCTATAACGGATAAATGCGTACACAGGTTTCATGAATTACCTTGACCTAAAGGTCAAAGTGGCAAAATCTGCCGTTATGGCCAGTGCACAAGGGAAAAAAGCAATGAAATTGAAACAGATGTTAAGTGATGGGGCAGTTATACCCAGAGTATTTGAGATTAACTATTTAGGAATATGTTTTTGTTCTTTGATGACAGGTATGTTGAGACGCAGATGTACACATTATTTATAGAGTTCACCTCTTCACCTCCGTCACACTGGAAGAACAACAAGAAAGCACTGTGTTTGACACCTGGTTCATCCCAATACCACATCGACGGTATGAGAGACGCTATGCGCTCAGACAACCGTATCAAATGTATCCCCAAACTGATGCAGTAGACATGGCCCTGCAGACACCACTGGACATAAAAGAACTATAAGTAAAGTCTGACAGATGTGAAGTGACTTTATGAAGAAGAGAAGATACGAGGATGCACTGAAACCAATATGTGAATATCTAAAGAATGAAGATGTGACTGAAGTGACAAAGTAAATGTATATGTGAATTTGAAGAAAACCATATGCACTGAGAAGATAAGTAACAAGAGGTAGATGTATATATGCATAAACGCAAGATAGATAAAACAACGTGGAAGCTTGCAAATGTAGGAATTATAATGCAGGTTAAGCAGCCATGTTGAGAAAATGGACGTCGACATTGTGTAAAAGTAAGCGAGGCGCCTCAAGAGGGGAAAGACCAAGGCTGCAGAGCTGACAAGCACTGGAATACATATTTGTGCAAGAACGAAGGGTATTTGCTTGGCTCAGAATCAAGGATGCCACAGAACAAGCAACTACATGGCTTGAAAGGAGTCGAAGTAGATAAGCTATGTATGTAGGACATATTTCTCTTAGATTAAGTAAAGGAGTGAACAATTGCGAGTGCCAAGTATTATTCAATTAAAGATGCAGAACACATATGCAGAATGGAGTAACCAAGTCTCCAGAGGCCAAGGAGAGTAGTAGCACACAATATAAGTAAATCAAATAATATTAAATGGAAGGGAAACATTGACAAAATAATGGTCTCCTCACACGTGAACCAGGACTGGAAAACTATGCCTATTCATAAGGCTGCAGACAAAGAAAACAATGTGCTTTCACTCCCTTTACAGTTCCTAGGATGAGAACAGTCAGCAAGGTCAACTACAAAGAAGAAGCCTTGGCTTAGGCCCTAATTGATGAGACATTGTCAGCTAATTAGCTAAGAAGTGCAGTTGTCTGATGTTGTTCCATTGCACCTGGGTTTCGTTCCTTACGTGCTTCTAACAAGATGAATGTCCAAGGTTGGTAAGAGAGTGCCAACCAATCATGAGGGCCTATTTAAAGGTGGCCCATATATTGTTGCAGAAGCCTATCTGCTGGTGTTGTTATGCTATTATCTGTGTTTTACGTAGTTAGAGGTGGTTCAAGGCGTGCCTACCAGATAAGAGGCATCTAATGATGATACTAATGCCTATAGAAGCTATAAGTATACGTTTCACTTAACCAATCCCTCCACCTAGTAGGTTTTTACTGTTAGCCAAATAGGGCAAAATCATAGCTGATGTAGATTGAGGTATAAAACCTTTTGTGTAACTGAAATACATTGAGAGTGTGTGAGCTCAAATCTGTTCATCAGGTTTCCCTACTTTATTGAACTGATAATAAAGTAGTAGTTTGCCATATTCTTTGAGTCTGTCTGGTTATTTGGGCCTTAGATTATTTATTGTGGTAATCCCATTCAGCATTTGGAATGCACCTGGTGCTATTGCACTTTTGGTAGCAGTACGGATGGCTCAGATTCAGACTCTTGGATTTCTTACGTCTTCCACCATCAACCGGAAGATTGCAGAGCTTCCTGTGGAGAGCAGAAGAATCACGCATGTAAATCGAGACGGTCGGCAGTGCCTTTTTAAAGAAATTCCTATCCGGTCCTATCTGGTCCCCACGATTGCCCAGCGGACTGAAGGCAAAGTGCTTGATTGGGGAAGAGTCAATACCAAAGGGCTCGTGAGCAACGGACATAAGCAGAACTTTGAAAGTGGCAAATAAAAGGGGAGGGATTGCATTGCATGTGTAAGTATATATAGTGGGTACAATGTAACAGGATTGATTTAAGGAGAGATTCCTTGAATACCATTCTCAAGGAGATAGAAGGGAACGCACCACACACCAAGATGGAGCATTAAGATAAGGATTCCTGAGGCAAGGCCAAAATGAAGGTTGAATTTCACACTCCAAATGGGGTAAAATGGAGAAGAGATACTTTTACTAGAGAAAGTAAGAAAGATGATCGTAGAATTTGTTGTGCACATTTGTTTGGGGTTATGACTATGTTAGTGTAATACGTTTTTGAAAAATACATGATTTTTATTACTTGTTATAAAGTTAGGATATACACTAGATATATAGAATGCTAGTAATAATCTGACTACTTATCAGACCATAAAAACAAGCAATTGGTGCCAATCATAGGAGGGTAACAGTTGAGAAAAAATATAACAGGATAAGATTCTTAATAATAAAACAACAGGATAGTGAGAATTGATAGAACTATAATGCAGAAGGGAAGAGAATACTATTGTGTCACATTGAAAAGGTTTTTGGGAAAATATTTTGGAGGAATGCGAGGCAATCGATGGTTCTTGCCCAAATTTGATGGTTGTGATATAAATAATTAAAGCAATAACAGAATAAAAGATCCGGTAAGTATTGACAGTTAAAAATGACTTGTCATCATGGGGACAATCCCCTTCAACACGTGTGCAAAGCATTACCGAGGTACACACCGAAGATTAGGAAATATCATGCTGAATGGGTAAAAGGCAAGGAGGACAACATGTTCATGCTTTGTCCTCAACAGGGTTGCCTGTCAAGAAAAGTATTGCAACATATGGCGACATACTTAAATGCAGCATATACAGGAAAAAAGTTACAAAAAAGGTTTGCTATTTTAGAGCTATGAAAAATGTATCATAGTCAGAAAGAAGTCCCGCCCGAGAAGGAGCTGTGGAAACAGAAAAATTGATATGTGGCCGGGAAGCCCAAAGGAAACACACCAACACAGGTTACAAAGGACATACAAAGCGCTTTATTCAAAGATACAACAATTACCAAAAGTCAATTGACATACGGATAGCTATTCGGCCCTCAGAGTAACAGGACGAACCATCAACGGTAGTTCACCGTGTTAGTGTGAGAGACCGAACATTGGGATACTCGGGTTTTTATACTTTTTATCCAGCTCTGGCCAACCCCCTCGCGAGTTAACCATTCACAGAACCAAACCTAGGGTTCGTAGCCAGGTCAATCCCATAATGTATGCATTTTGATCAGTTCCGCTGATACAGTTGTTCATTTACACATAGGTCAGGGAGAGGACAAGGTCTCAGTTCGCGACCCTAATAAATGGCCTGCAGACATATTATTTATTCACGTGTGCGGAGGTCACAACGGCCAGAATCCCACTTGAAATGTCATTCAGCCTCCATTTTGTTGTTCAGGGTGACTTCCACACTACAAGAGAACCTAAAATGGCGGCTAAATCCAAGATGGCGATTTACACAATACATTAAGGTCAAGACCTTGCCGCGGAATCTATGTACACAATGTTTTTAGACAACTTGGCGTAGGCCAACATACATTCAAACAATGCGATAGGAAGTACAATATTATTTCGATTTCCACAGACCCTCCTTTTGGCCTATGCCAAGTGCTAAACATCATCCCTAATACTTTCAAAAATAACTCCATGTATTATCATCCATAGATTCTGCATCATTGTCTGTAATGTCTATAGCCATAAGGTCGTTCATAAAAGTCTCTTGTACCATGAATTCTTTAGATGCTGTACCTGGGGTATATATTTTATGCCCTATTGCGCTCACTGCTTGAGCACACACCCCCCTAACATTCCACACATACTTGGGAGGCATTGAAAACAACAACAAAGAAATAACAGAATCCCTAAAATAACCAGAATAACGGAAAGCACCTTGCAACCCCAAGATCGCAAAGAATCCCAAAACCAAGTACTAAGGTTCCAGTCTCCTACAGGGATATGGACTTCAGAACTGAGAGTATGTAAGTTCTGAATTGCTTTAAAAATTGTTGGCGAGGAGTCTGGTACGAAAACACAACAAGCGGACCCCACTAATTTGCATACTCCACCTCGTTCTGCCAAAATGACATCTTATGCCATCCTATTTTGAAGTGCTACCAATCTTATTGCCTTTTGCTCTAAGGTCATATTGTAGAGAATGTCCGTGGTCCGGTTGATCGTTCTCTCCAGTACCCTTACTAATCCCCTAATGTTCTCTGAGTTCGCTATTTGTCCCCAAAAGGGCACAACTGATTTTGCTATGTCCCCCAATACTTGCCCAGGGGTATCTCCGTTGTCGTCTCGCCGCGGGCGAGCCTTAGAAATCTCTAACGTACTTGCTACAAATACCCCGGGTAACAATATTCCTAAATAACAGGTTCCCTGCCAATCCTTGGGCAACCAGGGAAATGCTAAACTACCTCAAACAAAATAAACAGGCCCCCCTACATACAGAGGCCTGTTTTCCCCAGTCAAATTTACAATATTTTTACAAGCTTCGAAATCTCCCATTGGCCTAGTGCCGTTTCTTTGTACAC
This sequence comes from Ambystoma mexicanum, assembly GCF_040938575.1. Lineage (NCBI taxonomy): Eukaryota > Metazoa > Chordata > Amphibia > Caudata > Ambystomatidae > Ambystoma > Ambystoma mexicanum. The sequence goes on along the minus strand of NC_090938.1, from coordinate 515,328,086 downwards.
AGAAGGGAACCGAGTCAGGACTATGATTTACAGAATAAGAAGGAGGTACAGCGTCCTTATTGCCTATCGGAGCCATTTTAAAGGAAATCAGGGTTTGAAAAGGAAGAGATAGTTTGTCAGACGGCCTAATAGAAGCGACGTTAGGTTTACTTCTATTTGCGAAAAGCGAGCATCCCAGGGGAGTCAATTCAAGTTTCTCAAAATCATTTAAATTAGTTCCATCAAAGTTCCCTGAGATGCTATCATTCCACTGGCCAAAGAATAGTGCTCTAAGAGTGTCATAGCAAGAAGTCGTTAAAGGTAGAGGATGTATATAACATCCCAGTCCCTTGTTCCCATGTTGCGGTAAATGAGTACAAATCCAACAATTACTCTTATTAAAAATGGCATGAGTAGCATTCATTAGTATCATCAGAGTGTTATTATAATACTTTTGTCTATGTTGGGAGTCTCTAGGGGACAGAGTGTGAAGGTGTACAGAGGGAGTCAGAACAGTTGGTATGATCTTGGTCGGCAATAAAGGTTTCAAAGGATAGATTTCTTCGAAATACCAAAGTCCTACAGCAGCGGTTGCAAAAATAACAATAATCATTATCAAAACACAACAGTACGTTTTCGGGGCCCAGGCACATTGTTCATCGTTCGATTTGGTCACCCCCTTATCTAAAAGTCCAGTGCGGGGAGCAGCGGTGAAGGTGGCAGGCATCGTAGTTTCTCGATCGACGACCCCAATGTTCGTTGCTGGCGACACTACGGTCGCGTGATTTCTTAGTCCTTCCCAACCCTAGCGAGCAGAATCCCTTTTTTGCTCAACAAAACAAAACAATTTTCAAATCACTTCCTTTCCAGATGCACGATACTCGTGCCGCAGTTATATTTCCGTGGTCGAAGGTTGTACCTGATGGTGCCCAAAATTGTGTGGTCCGAAAGCAAAGTATCGTCACTTCCTGAGGGAAGCGACGTGTCGGTGGCGACAGAAGTCGCAGAGCTCGAAACAGTGTTTTCCGGAAGTGATTTTCCAGGAGAGTGCGGAGACGAATGGCTCAGAGAACTTCTCCGACGCACTCACAGCGCTGTTTGCTACTCCAGGATCAGAGACTGTAGCATCAGCGAGGGGTTCTGCTTCTTCTGTAGCGTGTGGCGTCGGGTGAGGAAGTTTCTTGATGTGCGTCGCATGAATCCAGTTCTTCTTTCCAGCCACCCACACTGCTGTCCTGGTGACCAATAATACCTGATGGGGTCCCCGCCAGCGAAGCGTGAGACAGGAAGACCTCTCGTAGGCCTTCACTAAAACCCAACTTCCGGGCTGTATATCGTGTCCTAAAGCAGCATGCACCTGGTGGTAGATGAAATACAGGTTTTTAGTTAACTGGTTACAGTAGTCTACAAGCAATACATTTTCCACCTCCCTCACGGCGCTTTAGGTTTTGGGAGACCCTAAATGTTAGGAGGTCTCCCCATTACTACTTCAAATGGAGAAAGCCCAGTTCTAGTCTGAGGTGTGGTACGCATAGCTAATAACACAATAGGCAAAGCATCTGGCCATTTTAGTTTGGTATCGGCACATGTTTTTGCAAGTTTATTCTTTAAAATACTGTTGTGTCTTTCTACCAACCCAGCACTTTGAGGATGCCTAGCTGAATGAAATCGTTTCTCAATACCTAGGGCTGCACATATTTGCAAATTTACTGCTGCGATAAAGTGAGGACCATTGTCCGACCAAATTATCCTCGGGAGCCCAAATCGAGGAAAGAATTCTTTTACCATAATCTTTGCAGTGGTCATGGCGGTAGCATCTTTGACGGGGAAAGCCTCGACCCATTTACTAAAGGCACAAATGATTACAAGAACATATTTTAAATTATTACATCGCTCCATTTCAATAAAATCAAAATGTATAACCCCAAAGGGGACAGAAGGGGGCCCAAAACTTCCCCTTGGAGTCACTGTCCCCTTACCCACATTGTGCTATAGGCAGATCATACAGTTCTGGACGTGCCTCTTTGCAGTTTCCAGAATCTTGTCATTTACCCAAACCTGTTCTAACATTTTCGTGATCTGCTGGGCACCCACATGCGTAGGACCGTGTGCCATCGTAACCATTGCCAATACATAAGAATCAGGAAGCAACCATTTCCCTTCGGATGTATCCACCCAACACCCTTCGTCATCCAGTTTCCCCATTCCTTCAGCCCACTTTCTAGATTCTTCCATCGTGGCATCAGTCTGAATATCTCGCACAGACCCAATACCTTCATCCATTATGCAAACATCTCTCATTTCCCTCGAGGTATACATGTCCGTGCTAAGGTCTGTGGCCGTTTGTCTGGCTATCAAATCCGCAAAAGCATTCCCTTTGCCCACATCATCTATGACCTTGCGATGTGCTGCACGTTTCATGATCGCTAACCGTTTAGGGAGTGAGAGTGCCGAAAGTAATTGCACTATCAATGGGCCATGCTGAATCTTGGTCCCATGTGAGGTCAGGAACCCTCTTTCTGACCAAAGCTGTCCGAAGTTGTGAGCCACCCCAAATGTGTACTGACTATCAGTATATATATTTAATCTTCGCCCTTGGGAAAGTTCACAAGCTCGGCTCAATGCTATAATCTCTGCGGCCTGCGCGGAGGTATGCGAAATCCTCTTAGTTTCAACAACTTTGCTCAATGTAGTAACTGCATAAGCAGCTGTAGATGTACCATCCGAGAGTTTGAAGCAGGAGCCATCGCAAAACAGCTCCCATTCTGCATTATCCAAAGGAGTATCTATGAGATCTATCCTGCCCTTCGTTTCTTGCTCGGTGGTATACAGGCAGTCATGTGTTTCTTCGTCACCGCAAACAGTGTAAAAGTTCGGCCGGATTGAGAACACAACACCTCTTAATTTGAATATGAGGGGCAAACAGAATTAGTTCATACCTTGTTAACCATGCTGAGGTGAGGTGTTGCGTTTGGGTTTTGTTCAATAAAATATCAACAGAGTGAGGTAACATCAAAATCAAATCATGGCCTAAGACCATTCCCTCACTCTGTTTTACAGACGCGGCAGAAGCAGCAACGGCGCGCAAACATCTTGGCAAAGCGCATGCGACAGGATCAAGGGCGGAGGAGTAGTAGCCGCACGGCCTATTCTTCCCTCCGTGTTCCTGAGTCAACACAGCCAAAGCACATCCATCACATTCATGCACAAACAACACAAAGGCCTTGTCATAATTTGGAGTACCCAGAACCGGTGCCGAACATAGCGCGGTTTTGAGAAGCTCAAATAATCGTTGATGTTCCGATTCCCATGGCAGTGGCAGAGAAATGCCCTTCTTCGTCAAAGCCAACATCGGTTTTACCACTAGTGCGAAATTCGGGATCCACAACCTACAGTAGGAAGCCATACCTATCAGGGCTCTGACTTCCTTCTGCGTATTTGGAACAGACATGCCAGAAATGTGTTTTATTCTTTCAGGTGTCAATCTTCTCCCCTCCTTTGACAGGAGGTAGCCTAGATAGGCAACCTCCTGACAACAATATTGAAATTTTTTAAGCGAAGTTTTGTGACCATTTTTAGCTAGATGAACAAGCAACAGTATAGTGCCTTCTTTACAGGCATTCTCAGAATCAGCAGCCAAAAGCAAATCGTCAACATATTGAAGCAGCGTGCAAGTAGGTGGCAATTCAAGGGTGTTGAGCTGCTCTTTCAAGGCTCTACTATAAATACTAGGACTTTCAGTATACCCTTGAGGTGCCCTTGTAAATGTAAATGAGCGTCCCCCCAAGGTGAACGCGAACAGATATCTGCTTTCTTTATGTATCGGGATACTAAAGAAGGCGTTTTTCAGATCCACAACGCTGAAATGCGTAGCCGTAGCAGGGATCATTGTTAATATCGTCGTCACAGCAGGCACAATTGGAAATTGTGGGGCGACCACTCGGTTAATAGCAGGGAGATCAATTATAAACCGGTATGGAATTGCATTGTCGCCTTTCTTATATACGGGTAGGATCGGACTGTTACACAAACTACCTGTAATCTCTTCGATCACCCCACGATGAACAAAATCGGAGACAATGCATTTCAAAGCACGTTCGCCTTCAGCTGATATTTTATACTGCGGGATGCGTGGCAGTTTCACCCCATGTTTCAGGACTATTTTAACGGGCTCGATCTGTAACACTCCGACATCATTGTCGTCCACCGCCCACAAACATTCCGGGACAATGCTAAACTCGGGAGGTAAAGGTCGAATCAAGAATTGAGAATTAGGATGTTGCTGTGGTGAAACCGTTAGTCGTACTCCATCCGAAGAACAATGAATTACTGCATTCAATTTCTTTAACAAATTCAACCCCAGCAAATTCTCTCCACAGTTAGAAGTGAGAAGAAAGGGACAATGGTCCGTAAAGGGACCCAAAGAAACGGATACCGGCGCAGAAACCGGACAAACAGTTGGTACACCAGAAAACCCTACGGAAACATTTGTTTGCCCTGACAGTGGGATGTTTGGAACCCGAGAATGATCAATGGAGTACTTCTGTGCTCCAGTGTCAATCAAAAACTGGTGTTTCCTATTCCCCACTAATAATTCAACGTAGGGGCCTTTTTGATTAACGGGAATAGGCAAAGGTTCCAAACCCTGCTTCGGGCAATCCTAATAATACGGAGCTTCATCAGAAGGAAGCTCTTCAGAAAGGTAAGCAGCAGAAGGGTGATCAAATATGTTTCTCGAGTCCATACTCGAGGTCTGATTTTCCTGTGAAAAAGGTTGCTGAGAATCTTGTAAAAGTTGACCTCTGTCAGGGCCCCCTGCTCCAGGGCGGCCCCTAGGTCGTCTACCCATACCTCCAAACGCATTGTTTGACCTCTGGCGAAGGACAGGGCACTGTGCTCGCCAATGACCTTCCTGGCGACAATAGGCACATTGATTAACATTCACAGTACTTAGAGGAGCATTTCCTTTTGGAATGTACTGACCTCTAGTCTGTGTCGTACCTCCTCTGGGGTTTCTAACAATTTGCTGCAATAATACTTTGGTTTTCAAATCACCCTTTCTCTTTTCGATTTTCTCCTTTTCATTATTAACACGGTTCTCATAATACTGAGCCATGTGCAAAACCTCAGATTGAGATTTTGCCTGCCAAGCGCTCTCTGAGGACATAATTTGTGACTGGATGTCAGGTAACAATCCACGTACAAATTTGTCCACAAACAACCTTTTTCCCGACTCTGTACCTAAATCATGTCCACTGGAGTCAGAAAATACCTGCTCGAATCTATTAAAAAATTCAGTGGCGCCTTCGGTTTTCCCTTGTACACAGGCCGTAAGCTTGTCCCAAATAATCCTCTTCTCTGGAATTATAGTTTTTAGTTTAGCGACAATCCTATCAGGTAAAGTAAGTATTACCTGTGGCGGTTTCTCACCAGCTGGTCTTTCTCCATCAATTCTAATCATATTTGCCCACGTATCTCCCAACCCCGGCACATCATCTATTGTCCGAACCTGTTTCCATACATCTACGGGTAGGAGTACAGGGAATAACAAGTCAATGTCACTCAAGGTGAACACAGAGGACTGTAGGACGGACTCTATTTCTTTGTAAAACCCTGTCAGGTTTTTCCTAATATCGGGAACTGATTGTCTAATTGTGTTCACTTCCTGTCGTGAAAACGGGACGTGAACAAATTGCGATACATAATGTGCAGGGATATCCACAGCGGGGGCACCAGTCGCCGCGTTGGCGGGGATCTCAACTTTTGGGACAAAGGTCGGAGGAACCTCTCTCATAGGCAACTGAGATATAGGTACCTCCGGCCGCTTACTAAGCAATAGAGCCAGGTCGAGCGCTAAGGCAGCTGTAGAAGTGTCGGGCGAAAAAGCCCTTTTACAAATCCCCAATAATTCTATGGGGCAACTAACCCTCTTCCTTATACATTCCTCTTGCAGGTGCTGTACCATCACCTGAATTACCTTCCTTTGCATTTCTACTGTATACTGACTATACGTGTCATACACTTCGTCTGGCGGTATCGATGAATCCGAGATCCATTGAACCGCATCTTTGGTACAAATTCGTACTTCCTCAGGTGCCGTTCTTCGGCACGGAAGGAACCGTTTCTGTACATATATTCTATCGTCCTCATCATCCTCATCTCGTGATTTTTCAAAGTCTTTCCTAAACTCAAACAATCTTTCAACATGCCCATATACTTTCTGCTCTGTGTCCCTTGAAAGTGCCAAAGCATTCAGATCTCTCACCCCTTGTGGAAGATCCGAATTTTGTAACCTACCCCACATCACACACAAATGAGTCCCCAAACCTTCGATAAAGACATTATTCTCGGGAAAACTATTCAAATTAGATAACGTAGAAAAAACATTCGCTTGATCACCTTTCTCAATGCAATGCTTAGCCCATGCAAACAATTCCTGTTTCCTATCTGCAGAAACAGTACTACGAGTCAAAACCTTCGACCCTGCACCTGGATCAACTTCAATCAATACGGGGCCACTCGCGAGCAGAGGTATAGGTAAATTCAACAAAGGTACAACTATCGGTGCAGGGGGAAGGGGCAGTGCGATAGGCGGAGGAACAACAACCAAAGGTCTAGGAACAATAGGCTGTACAGGGGGAACAGGAATAACAACAGGTACGACAACAGGAATAGGCAGAGCGCCTAAAATAGGGGCATACGGAGGTGGCACTGAGGCATCGGGCCTGCGTTCATTTAATAATTTCTCAATAAATTCCTCAGAAACATGGAAATCTTTAGAGGGGTAAATTTTTTGGACTCCGAGTGAAAAGGCTCTATCCATATTTTTAACTAATTCTGACCGCTTTTCTTTATCATATAATAATGCTCTTTCAGCGTTTGTTTTATGACAACGTGCATGTTTATCCCTACTTTTAAGCTGCTGCAATGCTTCTTTCTTCCAATTTTGTAACACATCAAAGGCTGGTGGCCTAGCCTTTATCTTTAACAAGATCGATTCTAAGTATTCAATACGGGGGATCTCAAAACTACCGTTGATTGGCCACTGAAATTCGGAGGCATGTCTGGTCTGTCTGTGCCAAATATCATTAAATACAATACTTCCAATGCCATACTTACAGTACATAGTACACGCCGGCGACCCCTCCTGTGGTGCCGGACGGCTAAATTCCAAATATTGTCGATCGCTGCGGAACAGAGCCCTAAAACAGCTAGACAATTTCCCAGGCATTTCACAAAAAATTGGTGTTACCTGGTCCAATAATTGTGTCTGCAGATACAATACGCCAAATTCAAAGTGTCAGGGTTAAATTAAGAGCCGGGTCACGACTGCACGTGACCAAACCTATGGAGGACCGTACGGTTTACCAAAGAACTTACCTAAAGAATTTTACCTTGTGTTTGGTGGTTTCGGCAAATCTGCCCGCCTCAAAATTGGACCCTCGTCAAGGTGCCGTGTCAGACCACATGACTATCGTCCAAGGATCGGATCAGGCAGCGCTGCCGAGGTATCGTGTCTCGATCGGTCGGGCCCGCAGAATCACACCGTCCGATCCCGGTTCGATAGTCTGCGTCAACTTTCAATGATCCAGCATCAATCTTGAGGGTCTCTATTCGGGCGCCAACTGTGGAAACAGAAAAATTGATATGAGGCCGGGAAGCCCAAAGGAAACACACCAACACAGGTTACAAAGGACATACAAAGCGCTTTATTCAAAGATACAACAATTACCAAAAGTCAATTGACATACGGATAGCTATTCGGCCCTCAGAGTAACAGGATGAACGATCAACGGTAGTTCGCCGTGTTAGTGTGAGAGACCGAACATTGGGATACTCGAGTTTTTATACTTTTTATCCAGCTCTGGCCAACCCCCTCGCGAGTTAACCATTCTCAGAACCAAACCTAGGGTTCGTAGCCAGGTCAATCCCATAATGTATGCATTTTGATCAGTTCCGCTGATACAGTTGTTCATTTACACATAGGTCAGGGAGAGGACAAGGTCTCAGTTCGCGACCCTAACAAATGGCCTGCGGACATATTATTTATTCACGTGTGCGGAGGTCAGAATCCCACTTGAAATGTCATTCGGCCTCCATTTTGTTGTTAAGGGTGACTTCCACACTACAAGAGAACCTAAAATGGCGGCTAAATCCAAGATGGCGATTTACACAATACATTAAGGTCAAGACCTTGCCGTGGAATCTATGTACACAATGGGCCTCATTACGACCCAGGCGGACTTCGCGGTGCTAAATGCACCGCGAAGCATGGCGGAAAGCCGCCGATAGCGCCATGGGGGTTGGCGGATTTACCGCCCCATTCCGACCTCGGCGGAGCGGTAAATCCCCAATCCCCATTCTGCCCTTCCCCATTCCCATTCTTGCCCCATAGGGTATAATGGGAGTGGGGAAGGAGTTAATTACGCCACCGTAAAATACGGTGGCGTAATTAACAACGAGGTCCCGTAGCGCCATGGTTTTCTCCGGCTGGTAAAACCAGGCGGAGAAAACCTCCATGGCGCTACGGGAACTCGTAGTATGGCGGAGAGGTACGCCATGCACTACGCTGGCGTAATACCCTCTCCGCCAGGGTCCTAATGAGGCCCAATGTTTTTAGACAACTTGGCGTAGGCAAACATACATTCAAACAATGCGATAGGAGGTACAATATTATTTCCACAGAGCGGATGCTTAATCAACAGGTAGGGGAGGGCACAACGCCTTGAGCTCCACTTTCCCCTTCTGTGGACAATAGTATGACCAACGAGAAACAGGGGTTTCATCCTTTAAAGGCAGGGTATAGTAATCTGATATACGCACCCCCACTTATAGTAGTGAAGACAGCACAGAAGAAAGTAAGACTAAGGAACACAAATATATGTCTGCGTGTAAGGAACATGAGGAGTGTAGCGGAAGAAGTGACAGATTGATAATGATAGAAGAAGCGAACAAGAGATGAAAAGCAGAGAAAGATAAAGCTAGCAAAATGACAATTGTACAGAAAAAGTGGGTTGGAGGACAGATACTTCTCAAATTAGACGGACAGGGTATCAATGATCTTAAAGAAAGAGAGGAATGGGAAAGAAAGGAAAAGGAATGAGAAAAGGCATATAAAGATGAAAAGGAAAAAGAGAGGAAGTCAAAGGAAGAAAGAAGAAGGTATGAAGAACAGAAACAAGAGAGAGGGAGAAGAATCGGGAGGAAATAGAAACACAAAGATTAAAAGAAAGAAGTTTGCAGAGAAGGCGAGAAGAGGAAGAGAAGAGGGAGATGAGAAGAGGAGAAGAACAAGAGCAAAAGGAAATGAGAAGGAGTAGAGAACAATGGGAGAACAAAATAGATGACATTGTTAATAGATGTGTAATACCAGTTGAAGAGCGAGAACAATGGGAAGAAGAGAGAAGGTCACAACAGCCCAGCAGGGAGCTACACAAAATACCTAGAGTACTGACATGGGCCTATGAGCATGAGGCAGAAGGCATAGGGAAGAGGATTGGAAAACTATATAGGCAAATGAGGGAAAAAGATGGTTACAAGACCAGAGGGAGTATCAAATAGTCTCCACTGAAAGAAACATAAGGTAGATAAGATGACGTAATGACGGACAAGCATAGAATGCTGTCCTTAAGCAGACTAGATCTTGATGACAAGGAAAGGGATAACAGCCATACTAGTTGGGGTAATAATGATGTCAGACGAACAAAGTGAAGAAAATGAGAGAGCATGAGGAGAGGACGCATATGGTTCCTCAACACACAGAAACATAGAAATATCTAAACATAGATAATAGAACCATTATCATATCCCAAATGACCACAAGGACGGTCTGATATCATAGGGAAAATGTCCCCACCTTACGTAAGTAGATTGATGTCATTGCCAGGATGAAGATGAGTGGATGAAACCAGCCCCACCCAGAAGACAAGAAGCATTGGTGGATATGATTGTAGAACAGGGTTTTCACGGTTTCTGTTATTGGAGAAAGGGGGAGGATGACCACAATATATACTGTGGCAGAGAATGGATAAAGATAATCTGAAATGTAAATTACCCAGTTTGAATTCAGGAGCGGGTAAATGAATTTATATGTTGGAAAGAATGACAGCTCGAATCACACTAGCAGTGGGTGATGTAAAAGGCCCACTAGCAGCTATTCTAGTGGAGAGAGCTAATGACATTTGTAGACGAGCAGGATATGTGAGTGTAATAGCATGAAACACAACACATGATTGAGCACAATTTAATAATTGTAGAGCAGACTTATGAAGGGGACTTAGAGTACATTATCCTTATATGTCAAATATGGGCGTGATTATGACATAGAAAATGTGAGAGAACGAAGATCCTATTGCTTATATTCAGGAGATTCAAGATTGTTAGCGTCTTGAGACGAGGAAACCATAGGATTAAAAATTGAGTTTTTTTATCATATTTTATGACAGGGACTGCCCGAGCCAGTACAGAGAAAGATGAAAAGTCATGTAGGGATGGAAGCGTAGACATGGCCAGAAATGCAGTTCATCTGATTTGCCTGAAATGTTAAGTATAGTGTGAGTACGCCATTAATGTGAATATCATTGTTGCCGCTCGATGCCACGGGAACACATCCCATAGATCTCCAGCCCAGGTATCACAGCTGTGTGAAACCTGGGCTGGAGATCTAGTAATGCACGTGGGAGTCGCACCCCGTTGCGATCGTAGATGCCCGTTTTTTGTTCATGGGATGTATTCCCGTGGCATCGAGCGGCAACAACAATATTCACACTAATGAGGTACTCACACTATACTTAACATTTCAGGCAGACATAGATGCCAAGGTGCCAAGTCCCGCCCATCCACTTCCTGTGGAGGGGTGGGACTGGAGGCGAGTTCGCTCGGTCCAATTCTGGACAAGCGACGCTGCCCGGGTCGCCATAGAAAGAGTAAAACCAAGACTTCCTTCAGACACACACTTTCGCAACCCGTTTCCAGGAGACGCGAGGCTGTGTGTGCGAGCAGGTAAGCCACTTCGTGCTCGGACGCCGGGCATGATTAGAATGCATTTCCTTCCCACAAGGAGACAGAGATACTTATCTCGGATTTTTTTTCAACAGGGAACCCCCTACATCACTAATGCATATAGATGAAAGGATTAGATGTTTTGTGAAAAAGCTATGGTAAATCAGTATTGTAACATACAGACATGGGCTAGGCAGTGCACTTTACTGTATATCACATTGATATTAATGAAGGTTACCTTCTGTTTCTTTTTACATGTACGGATGAACCTATCACTGTTTTATGCACCTCCCTGTTGTTATGTACATTTGGTTAATTAATGCAATGTGTGAAATTAATTTCTATATGTTAATTTTCGAATTGTTATATATTTCTATATGAATTACAGCCCTGATGATGGTGCTTTGCACCGAAAATGCTTTGGCAGAATTAGCTTATTTTCTGGATCGAGGAATAATTGAATCAAAAGATTGTGTGAATAAAACACAAGTTTTTTATACTACATTCGTGAAGTAAATACTTGAAAGTATATAACAATAAATATTCTGGAAAGATGCAATTTGAATTGAAAGAAATACAGAATATATCAAATTTACAATCCACTAATGACTGATAATTGAAATTGAAGCTCCACAATAGGAGCAAGGAGGAGCACAGGGTCTTACGGGGTGGTTACCATTCTGTTTCTTTTTGGTTACATTTGTTCACAGAGCCCGAGTGTCATTGGGCTCTTTTTGACCTGGTGGCTCCATTTACTACCAAAAGCAAATATAAGTATTATTAACATACCTAATGAAGACGAACAAGGACTAGATAAACCGTGCCCACCTCAGACCTACACTGGTAAGAAAGAAGCCATTTTTTTTTTCAGACTGACCTAGAGAGTGTGCCAAGTATATAATGAACCAACTGTCTATATGACGTGAGCCTATTGATTGGAGCAGGAGCAGATAAAATAAAACTTAAGCCAGGAGCAATTTTGCCATGAGAAAACATTACATTATATTTGGAACCATTCTGCTTAAATACAGCAGGGAATACTGGTACCATCAGATACCCCATGTAACGTGGCTGCGTACCCAGTAAAGAAATCAACGGGGGTGTGTGAAGATCTATTCAGGATCTACACCCCCTAAACAATATTATCGAAGCAGAGTTTCCCCTGGTTCTGAACCCAGCTACAATATTATGTAATATCCCAGATAAACCCAAATATTTAACAGTAGTAGATTTAAAGAAAAATAATGACTTCTTTTCAATTCCCCTTCATGAGAACTCCCATGATTTGACCTAATGTTCATATAGAAACCAGTGGCGCAAACATACAAGATTACCACAGGGGTACTGGGAGTCCCCACCAATCATTAAAAGGGTCGTTCAGGTGGACTTAGGTAACATACAACTTGAGAGTACAATAATTCAGTACGTAGATGGCATATTAGTGTGTAGTGAGACAGAACAAAAATGCAGAGATGATGATTTAGTTCAGTTAATGACAGTATTAGCAGATAAAGGATACAAAGTGGACAAGGAGAAACTACAGTATTGTCAGGAACAGGGCCTGTATATAGGGCATCTAATCCCTCAAGAAGGGAGACAAGTGACACCTGAGAGAGCAGAAGCAATCATGAGAACCTGGGAAAGTGAGGGAAATGCAGCAATTCATAGGCCTATGCAATTATTGTAGGGCCTGGATTCTTGATTACAGTACATATATTAAACCACTTCTAAAAGGACTCAAAGAAGCACAGACCAGCAAAAGTGAGATAGTGTGGCCAGACAAGATGACGCAAGGATTTGAAGAATTAAAAAGGTCAATTTGTACAGCCCCAGTGTTAGGGATTCCAGACTATAATTATGAGTTTTATTTATTTTGGCATTCAAATGGAGTGGTGATAACAGCAGTCCTTACATTAGGACAAGGACATAAACCATTAGCTTACTACAGTGGGAATTTTGGACCCAGTAATGAGAGTTAATTACCCTTGCGAACAAGCATTAGCTGCTGCTGCTTTCACAATTGAAAAAGCTGCAAGTATTATAATGGGGTGCTCAATTAAGTTATTCGTTGAGCCTTCCTTATTTGCCATTTTTAAGAAACCTAAAAGCACATTGACTACAGGAAGAGCATCAGGATAGGAGGTGATCATTTCAAATTCAGCGATCAAAATGGTTAGATGTATGGTGGTGAATCCAGCAACATGTATAGCAGAACCAGTAGAAAAAGAGGATTATGTACATGATTGAACAACGTATACTAAGTTCTATGACAATATCCTCCACGTTAAAGCAAATGCGCTAGGAGGGGGGAAATTCTTTTCATTGATGGTTCTTTAAAAAATGACCAAACGACAGACGAAAGACATACATGATCGACAGTGGTGAATTTAAAACAGAATGTTGGTTTTGAAGTAGTGACAAGCACACGATTGCCTTTGCATTGTTCAGCACAGGCTGCACAATTATTGGCGCCTATCACCGCACTCCAGACATATCAGGATGAGGAAGTGACAGTCTACTCTGACTTCGCCCATGTGACATCAACAGCACATACAGGATTTTCATGCTTGAAAAGGAGGGGCTTCTTCCATGCTGACGGCTTCCCAGTGCTACATGCGGCACTATTGGAATTGCTTATTAAGGTATTAAACCTCCCATTGGCTATTGCTGTCATGAACTAGCAGCCCATACTAATACGGTAGACATGATTTCTCATGGTAACAAAACCGCAGACATTGAAGCCAAAAGAGCAGCATATTTTCCCAATATTTCTAACTTTGAAGTAGAAAGTGGTAAGTAAATGTCAGAACGATGCACGATGATGAAAGAAGGATTTAATGTGTTATTCATTGTACAGTTAATTGAGCAACAGTAACAAGATCCACAGGAAGAACAATTTATGGAAAGGATGGGGTGTTCTTTATCCCCCTAGAGGCCATATGGATGCAAGCTAGTACTGGAAAGCCATTTATGGCTCTAAGATTATTGAAAGTTGCTCTGGATCCGCTTCACTAACCTGTCTTTTCAACCATAGAGAATCTTGCTGCTATGATCACAGAAGACTGATAGTGTGAAGAACCAAATGTGTTAGAACACGTGGCACAATTTATTGTGACCTGTATTGTCTGTCAAAAATTCACAGCAGGGCACACCTTGCCGAACAGTGAGAGACGCAATACCCCATCCCAATGGTCCATTTCAGCATATGCATATAGATTATGTGGATTTGTTACAAACCTGCAATGGCTATAGATTTATGCTGGTAGTGTGTCCCTTTTCTTGATGGATTGAGGCAGGTCCAAGCACACACCCCTGATACCACATGTGCTGCAAAGTTTCTCGTACGTGAGGTGTTTCCTAGATGGGGTGTAAGCATGGTCCTTTGGTCTGATAACGGGCCAAATTTTATAAATGAGTTGATTGAACAGACAACTCTTCTATAAGGCATAAAGCATATGTTTTAATCTGCTTTTCACCCACAGGCAAATGTTTTTTGTGAGCGGTTAAACAGACTCCTCAAAAAGAGGATAGCCAAGATAAAGATGTCTTTGAAGAAGGGATGGCTATATTGCCTACCCCTTGTCCTATTTGCATTGAGAAACCAGCCTCGCTTAGATCACCGCCTGACTACTCATGAGTTGGTAACTGGACGCCGCATTAGAGTAACCCTTTGCTCCTCCCATTCAAATAAATACTGATGCCCATAGTGGAGCAAAAACATTAGGGGATGAGGTGCATGATTATTTAAACAATATGACTGCGAGTGTATCTTTTATTTCCCAACAGATCAAAAATTGTAGGGAAAGGTCAAAGAAGATTGAAGAAGAAAATCAAACGATCAACCAAACTGAACTTTTGAAACCACTTAGTTTGTATCCTGGAGACCAAGTATCATTAAAAGCTTTGTCCGTACTTGGCATGAACCCCATTCTGAAGGACCACTCTAGTAGAGAGTAATGGCTTAAGGGAGAGACCCATACCCCTCCGGCACCCATTGACAGTGAAGCAAGAGAAGAAGTTCTGCTAATAAAGAGCAGATCGGATACCAGGAGCCAACAGGAGTCATCAGAATAAAAACAATTCGAACTTTCAATCATTGCAAAGTTTAAAGGGAAACAAATGACTTTTCAGTTTTCACAGAATTATCCCCACTAGTTAAAAGAGACCGTGGGCCTCATTACGAGTTAGGTAGACATTCCGTGGTAAATCTGCCAAAAAATGGCCCTAAGGAATTACTGTTACTGCTACTTGGTCAGGTTGAATTTCCACCTGATTACAAGTGGTGGTGGTGTAATTCCCCATTTATTTTGGATCCACTGGACCCATTGGGGCTTTTTTGTGGAATTAACATGCCAGGATTACCGCTGCAGTAATTCCATCAATCCTGCCAATTTTTCTGAGTTGAGTGGGAAGATTTACCTCCAGGGTTTTCCTCGAGGTAAATCCTCCACTCAAAACCCAACCTCATAATTTGGTGTAGTGGTAAAATTGTCAGTAACTTTGACAAAAAGAAGAGCATACAATACAATATATTGCCTAATATTGCACACATTCTTGTATGCTTTTTACATATATACTTTGTTCCTATCCAGCTCTAATGAGACAAAACGTTGTTATTGTCACCTTTTTTGGAAATTCTAAGACAGCCCCCATTAGCCTCAGGATTATCATTGCAATATTATTACAGTTTCTGTTATAAAAAAATGTGTTTACTATAAAAAGTAGCAGGAACTAAATGTTGATAAAGAAGAATGTGAATCTTCCATTTTGTAAGATACACCTTGTTAGCAAGAAGACCAATTAATGTACACAAAAAAGTATGGCACAGGAATTCTTTTGCAATATTTCATGTAACCGCATTTTGTACAATGTGTTGTCTATATTTCCTTCTTCTGATAGCATTTTGTCAAATGATGTTTTATAATATAGATGGATTGCCCCATAATGAGAATCTATTTCTCTTCCTAACAAAAGCACGAGTGGCATTTTCCCTGATATTTCCAAACAAATTAATCGGCTTACGAGGGATACTGGAGAAGATTATCAGGATGTAAATGCATACCTTGATAAGTCAGCCCATTTTAAAACATAATTTATGGTACCAGCACATGAGTAAGGTGGTGAGAGGAACATCAGATGAGAGCTTCTATGTATATTCTCTCATCCCTTATCCCATGAGCACAGTCGGAATATATATAGCAAGAGAAATACCCACCCATGATGCGAACTGCCTCAGCCATCTAGCAGCATGCATGACAAGAGGACAATTTGAAGGGAAGTCTGCAATTCTATGATGGATGTCAAAGAAAACATTCTGATATGAAGATGCCTACATAAAAACACAGAAGTTGATAAAAGACCAAATACTAAGAGCAACATGATCCTGTAATTGTTGAGTGGTCTGAATAGACGAGCAATTAAGATTGTTGAACAAAAGAGACTGGATTGTGCAGATACATGGGAAACACCAGGATTTCCAGGATGTTGGGAGAGACCTCAACTATTGGTATATTAACAAGTAGCCACGAGTACAGGATGGGAAGAAGGAATGTTGGGATGTAGTGCACACCTATTGATGACAGCACCAGTGAAGATAGTGCAAGCAGTACATTACATATGTTTTAAAGAATGGGCCAAGTATTCAAAGTTATTAACGTGGGTTAAAGAAAGGAGGAGCTGCCGTGCTGATGGACCACTATTGGGTTTTTGGATCCAGAGCTTATAAGTTGCCTCTAAATTGGGGAGGAATATGTTCCATGGTGATAATACATGTCCCATGCGTTCGTGGTCCCTCAAAGTGACCTCCACATAGACAACTTTCTGAAAATGGATAAACATCAAAGAAAGAAGAGGTCCCTCGACCTCACACGGCAGAAGAGAGCAAATTACTTTTTGTCCTAAATCAATAGAAGCTTATCATGACATTCCAGATTAGCATACATTGTTCAGTAGGACAACAATGATATTTACAGCCATATTCATGCCAGGAATTCAATCTGCAGGACATGCCAAGTGGTTACAAATCACAAGGTACAGGGAGCAAAACTAATGTTAGTCTTGCTGGGATTCTGTCGTATAAGAATAATCATAGGACAATGTAAGAAGACAGCGAAGGTAGCTGTTGGAATGAAGATAATGATCGATTTGAATGTTGTGACTGATGAGTATACACAAACCGAGAACACCACCATTGAGCACCTCCAAGGAGCCCTATAGTACCTCCAGGAACAATATTTTAGTACCCCAAGGATCATAAGAATTATGTGGGAAGTTGGGTGTTCTGTTCACCAACTGGGGAGTGTTGCCATATGACCTGAAGTATGGATGAACACATGAAGATTCAGGTGACCTGAGGGGGGTGACAAAGATATGGATTCCGAAGAAATCACAGTGTGTAGAAAAGGTTAAGAAGATTGAGGAGGAGGTGGTTGTGAGGGGGAATGTAAGAGAGGCAGATGCACACATCATTCACAGACCCCACCCCTTCACCTCCAACATACTGGAAGAACAACAAGAAATCACTGTGCTTGACACCCAGTGTCATACCAATACCACATCAAAGGAATAATAGACATTCTGTGCTCAGACACGTGTATCGAATGTACCCACTAATGCGGTATACATGAGCCTGAAGATACCGCTGGACATAGAAGAAGAATCAGTAAAGTCTTACAGATGTGAAGTGATGTCATGAAGAAGAGAAGATACGACGATGCACTGAAAATGTATTTGTGACTATCTACAGAATGAAGATGTGACTGAAGTGAAAAAGTAAACATATATGTGAGTATGAAGAAAACCATATGCACTAAGAAGATAAGTAACAAGAGATGTAGTAGATGTATATACACAGAAACGCAAGGTGGATAAGACAACGTAGAAGCTTGCTAAAGTAAGAAATAGAGCGTGGGTAAAACAGCCATGTTGCAAAAATGGACATCAGCATTGTGTAAAAGTAAGTGATAAACCTCGAGAGGGGAATGTGAGAAATCTGAAGGTGTCTCACTTACTACTCCCCAGGGATCTGTCATCCAGGTGGCCAGGACACTGCCATTGCTATTGGATCCAGTTCCTGGGGGTGGACCAGTGTGGGAGGATCACCTGGATGGGGGGTCCTCCGGGAGTGGGGATGGGACACCAATGGGTGAGATGTGGTATCCCCTTTCTTATACCCCGTAGGATATTCAACAACCGCTTTTCCAACACAAACACTTTCACACACCACGAAAGACAGCAGACAAACACCAGAGACAATTACCGGACATGTCCCACCACAACGGTTAGGCAAAATCAGGCAATTGACCAGAATCACACACACCTGACGGCCCTTTCCCTTCCCCATAGGGATAAAAGCACAGTATGAGCAAGGCAGACAGCAAGACAAGAGAGCTAACTCAGAACGGCAGTTCAAGAGGAGGAGAAAGACGGCACATATCGAGAGGGTGCCAAGGAGAGAAGCAACCTTACCCTTTCCGACCAAGGCCTCTGAAACCTCTGCAGAAGGAATCATAAAACCACAAACAATAGCCAGTGTGTGTTGCAGCAGAAGTCAACCGTACTCGGGCCCTCCTCTGCTGACAGCCAAGCCGGGAGAGACACTTGCCCCCTTGGTACTGACCTGGACTCCAGAGACAAGAAATCACTGCCAGCGAGGCGAGGGCCGATAAGAAACGGAACTGTGTTGAACGAAAGTAGCAAGTGGCTAATTAAGGAAAGTAGAAAGAACTGTGATACACAAGGGGACAGCCAGCTATGGAGGAGTCAGGCACCACGTGAGTGCTCACTCGGGAAACTGGGCAGTTACCAGTGTGCACTAGGACCCCAACCAAAATGTTGCATGCAATTCTATTGGTTCTAGGGGTTTAGGGTTAAAGATTTGAATTCAAGGTTTCGAAATACAATACTTTCGAAACCAAAGGACCTGAAAAAAAAATTGAATGCACTCTTTTTTTTTTGGGGGAGGGGGTCCCCAGAAACCCACATTCGTTTGCCAAAAACCACTAATTTTACCTATACCAAAACCAAAAAAAATCTGTATATTGTAACAGAGTGAGGGGATTGGATAAACAGTGTCAGTGGGGCATCTAAGCCCTTCCTTTAAAATGGCTACTGTGGATGTCACTAAAAGTATGACACTAGATTACTTGGTCCACTATGATTGGGTTAGCACCAACCCCACTCATACTTTTCCACTAGCTTAGCAGCGTGCAGGATAGCCAACCAGGTGCAGGGTGCTCGCCTCCTCCCCAACCTTCCTCCAATTATTGCTACAATCACTCATCACCTCAGTGGTCATGTGTCAATTATTTCTTTGTAGTTGGCCTCGAGACTGCATCTCTGTCTGGAAAAGTTCAGATATCTGTGCATGGGACAGGCCACACGTAGGTGTGAGAGTTTCATCTCTTCTCGCTTGGCTGATCACATGATTCAGACACTGTGAAATCGTCTCATTTTCCATGCAGTTATGTACTTGATTTAGTTTTGCCCCCCACCTCCCTTCTGCGGCTTGTCTTGACCTCTCTGAACAGGATATTCTGTTCTTTGCTTCATTAATTGTATCTACTGTTGGTCCATTTCAGCCGATATGACCTTGGCCTCTTGGCACGATTTGCATGCGTCTGAGTTTCTATCTGTCTTTAGTTTTTGATTTTCGTGCTGAGGGGCTCCTCTCCTGAGACGGTTAGTAACCTTTGGTTGATTCTGCTCTTGTGCATAGTGGAAGTATACTTATATAAATTGCTCCTTTTTTAGGTAGATATGTATCTTACTACTAAGCATAAGCAAGCCACACGATTTTCTTAGCTTTCTTGCAGGTTCCAAGCATATGTACACGTGTAAACTGGATGCTTATCTTCATCACACTCGTGGCATAAGCTTCTTACATTTGACATCACAGATTTCACCTTAAACTCAGGATGTCACTTATCCATGGTGCTTCGTCTTTTTTCATCATTCACAGGTCGTCATATCTTTTATATGTGGGTCAGTCCGGGTTCTTGTGACGTCACCATTCATCTTCCTTCAGTATCTTTTTAGCGTCTTCAGTGACTGTGCTCTGACATTCTTCATTTTGTTGTATTTGTCAATATGGCTTTCTCAATGGATACCTTACTGTCCAGGTTTTCTTAGGCATCGGTACATCGGTACTTCAACAGGTGCTGTTTTTTTGATTGATACTGACAGAGCCCCACTGTGCTCTCTGCTGGTTTATTTGCTCATCGTACGTCACATATTTCGGCGTGAAAGTTCCTGGTACTTCAAAATGAATGATTTGAGCGCGGGTTATTCTTGGGACCTCCTCTACACCCTATTGTTGAAACTACTGTTACCAGAAGCCCTTGGAGAAATGCAAGAAGGGGGTAAAAGTGGTCATAGAGAGGTACAGTAAAATCCTCTGTACAGTCAAAAGCCTTTGATGGACAGATGATTCTAAAGCTTAGGGAAGTGAATCCTGCATCGTAAGGACTGTTCAAGCAATTGAAAAATTGGCAAAGTTGGCAAAGTGAACCCGACGGAGGGATGTCGATAAAAGGGGGCAAAGCCTGAAGTACCAATTAACAGTGTGTTGACAAGAGTGAACCCGCCAAAGAGTTGTCCACAGTGAACTGCTTAAAAGGACTTAAAGATTTGTGAATGTCACAAATAAGATTGTGCTGAAAGCCAGAGTGAACCCGGCAGAGGGAGGCTAACAGTCGAGAAGGGTCTAAGCCCGGAAGAGGGGGATTCAAGGGTGAAGTGCCATCACCCACCAAACCGTGAGTGAAATAGAGAAGAGTACAAAAGAGCAAGACTTTGAATACATGCCAGAGTGAAAACGTCAGAAGGAGGCTGAAGCCAGAAGAGGGGGATCCAGGGGTGCAGAGCATCACCCAACGTAAAAGTCGACAGGGACTTTTGTTTATTCATTTTGAAGATATCAGGTCCTTGGAGGCAAGAGACTTTTTTGGAGAAAAGAGACTTAACCACGATAGGCCCTGATAAGCTGAGAACGGAACTGTTAGTTTGTGCTGGGGAAACTCGAGTAAGTGCTGTACAGCAGTCCCACCTTGTCCCGTGCTCAAAACTTGGGGAAGGGAGACCACGACTACCGCATCCTGACTTATAATTTTTGAACACTTCTTTTCTTTCCTGTGAATCCAATCCCACACTCTTTGGTTGTATTTCGTGTCAGTATTGGCAATAGGCCCTTTTATTTGACAAGACAACACCAGGACCACCTTTTTTATTATTTGATGGTTGTAGCTTGCTCCCATCTTAGATTTAGGTTTAGATTAGGCATTTTTCCAACCTTCCTATAGAGTTTAATAAACACCCTTGAACTGTGTTCACTTGTGTCTGTATTTACTGTTGCCACTATGAGTTCCTTATAGGAAAGACCAAGGTTACAGAGCTAACAAGCACTGGAAACAGATTCGTGCAAGAACAAAGTGTTTTTGGTTGGCTCAGAATCAAGGATGCTGCAGCAAGAGAAACTACATGGCATGAAAGGAATCAAAGAGGATAAGCTATCTACCTAGGACATATTTCTCTTAGATTAAGTAAAGGAGTGAACAATTGCAAGTGCCAGGTATTGTTCAATTAAAGATGCAGAAACCAAGTTTCCAGAGGCCAATGAGACTAATAGCACCCAATATAAGTAAATAAAATAATATTAAATACAAGGGCAAAATGGACCAAAATTATGGTCTCCTCACGCATGAACCAGGACTGAAAAAAAGGATAATTCATAAGGCTCCATATATATGTTTGTTCCCTTTAGATTTCTGAAGAAGAGAACAGTCTGCAAGGTCAACTACAGAGAATTTGCTTTGGCTTAGGCCCTAACTCATGAGAGATGGTAGGCTAATTAGCTAAGAAGGGTAGTTGTCTGACGTTCCCTTGCACCTGGGTTTCGTTGCTTATGTGCTGCTAACAAGCCGCATGTCCTACGTTGGCAAGAGAGTGCCAACCAATGATAAGGGCCTATGTAATGGTGAACCATACATTGTTGCAGAAGCCTGTCCGCTGCTGTTGTTATGCTATTATCTGTATTTTACATAGTTAGATGTTGGTCAAGGCATGCCTACTAGATAAGAGGCATCCAATGATACTAACATGTATACAAACTATAAGTATAGGTTTCCCTTAACCAATCCCTCCACCAAGCAAATTTTCACTGTTAGCCACTTAAGGTGACGTCTTAGCTAACATATATTGCGGTATAAAAGCTTTTGTGTTACTGAAATGCATTGAGAGTGTGTGAGCTGCAATCTGTTTGTTCACCAGGTTTGAGTCTGTCAGGTCAGTGGTATATTTAAACTTCCTGCTGCCCTAGGCCCAAATAGGTGCATGCACCCTCCAACTTTACTACATCTCTACCAGTCTTTACAACTTCACCAGATTCCATCCCTTCAACAAACTGTGTCTGCGTTATCCAAACTATGCCCCTTCACCCCAATCTGTCCCCCATTTCAGATCCACAAAATGTTAAGGACGTTTTTAAGGTCGCAAGGATTAGAAAGGTATTGCTTCCTCTCTATTCATTTAAGCCTTTCATCCTCTGTGTTATGTTTATTGAAAGAGTGTTTTCATATATTTGCTGCCCAAGATTTGGAGAAGGCAGTGTGTTCTACAGTTTCGTGCACTAGAGGTGATTGTTTCGACTAATTGTCTACTTTCGGTTAAGTCTGTCAAACAATCTTTTAGAGGAAGTGATAAGAACATAAGCTGTCTGCCAACTGGACACAAAGGAGAAGGTAGGAATGAGGAATTTTGGTTTCAATGCTTATATCTGGTTTCTTTCACAAATTGCCTGCTGTCACTCTATGAGAAGCACCTAGACTGGTCTGTAATATTAATGTAACATAACTACATTTCTACATCTGGTCTTTTCAAATGGTAAAGTTTACATATGAAATATATGCACATGCTAGAGGCACATCTTATTAAAATGTTAAATAAAAAGAGCTCAACCCCCTTCTCATGGGTACAGCTCTGGTGGTAGCTGGAAATAAGGCAAGTTACCTGATGCAGCAGATGTACCTCTAATCCATTGGGCTGGAACGTCAAAGGAATATGGCAAAGTCCCAAATGAGGTGTGTAAACTCTACCTGGGCAGAAACAACTCAGTAGAGTAAAGACAATTGGAGCAGGTTCTTGGAATCTTTGGCCGTGCATTCTGATGGTGGAGTAAAGGATAAGGGCGACCCTGTACATGTGTGGGAAGCAACAACATTCGTCATAGCTACACAATGCAGGCACCTTTTGAAGTTGTACATGCTGTTTACCTCATTGCTGTTCATGCAATTGTTCAAAATACCCAATACTCCAAGAATAAACCTGAGCAATGGATCAGGCGTCCTAGCACAATATTACATTTGTGGATGTGTGTTAGGCTATTAGTCTTGCCAGCTTGCGTTTAAGGTAATTTAAAATGTTTCCGGAAATGAGTGCTTGCTTCTGAACGTCATTTTAGGGCCACCTGTGGGAACTCGGTGCTTGACTGAAGCATATGCATGCATTAAAGAATGTAAAATTATGCATCATTTTTAATCTTTACTTTTCGGAAGAGAAAACCCTCATTTATGCAATGGTTTAAAAAAAGCATGTCTTGTATTTGAATATAAAAGTGATCGCTTAACACAGTGTATGTGTGTATTGATTAGAAAGAACGCCAAAGATAATGTGAAGTGGCACCAATAAAACCAATGAGGTTTTGGTTGTTTTGCATATTAAAGGACATTTTGGGAAGATAAGACGGACCAAAGAACTTTATATATCTGTCATATATGTATTTTGCCAATATCAAGCATATATGCAAGTTTGGCTATCAAAAACATTAGCTGTCAGAGTGAAGTGACTGCTAACAGCTCAAAATTACTAGCAGTAAAGTGGATCACCCAGACTCGGAGAAACAAATTTGCCTTTATATTTAAAAAATGGCAACCAGTACATTGAAAATAAACTGCAATAAAATTCATCCCCTCTGACAATCTTCCGCCCTAGGCCTGGGCCTAGTCGGGCTTGTTGTAAATACGTCTATGTGTTCGGTTATTTGGGCATGAGATAATTTATTGCATTAATCCCATTCAGCACTTGGAACGCTCCATGTGCTATTGCACAGGTAAAGCCCAAGAGACCACACAGAAAATACAGATGAGGCAATCCCTGCGGGGGTTGGATGATGCGCTTTATCGCAATGTGCCAGGGCCATCCCCTGCAAATGATCTTTAAGGTCCATGACAATCGGACAAAGGCAGCCATCAATCATGGTGCCTCACTATGGCGATTTGCAAACATATCAGAAAAACAAATTATTGAGAATACATTTTTCAAAGTTTTTCGGGCCTTTGTGGTTCTGCAGCCAATTTCGTGGTCCATGTGGAGTTGGGTATGGGATATTTGGAAGACAAATGGCTTTTTGCCCCACTTATCCATTGGCTGCAAAGTTGGGCTAATCCCAAGGTGGTTCTTACCCAATTTATTATCAAGGAACTTTTGACTAGAGAAGGATCGATAACGTTCCCTGGGTCGGCACTATATTTTTTTTTTTTTTTATTGAAACATCAGCCTGATGTGCCTCAGTGCGAGCACTGTGGCATCAGACTTTTATTACAATGTTGCTACATATTCCAAAATTCACTAAAACAATAACCATTTCACGGATCCACCTAAGATGGTCCAAAGTAAAAAGATCTAATTTCGGTTAAAAGTTCATTCCGAGTCGTAAGGAGTCCATGTAGTCAACTACGGCACAACTTAATTTGATACAGTTCCCAGCTGCCGCGTATGACCACCAATCTCGGGTATTGCAATCCGCTCGAATGTATTCACCCAAATGCTGCATCCGTTTTGAGGTAGTCTCCGTACATTTGGTGAGATGATGTTCAGAAGTTTCAATTTCGCTGTGACAAAAGCGACATAGGTTATCCTTTACTTCATCGAAGTGATGACACCACATCATTTCTTTTGTTTTAACTGCGTTTAAGCAAAACCTTAAAAACTGCCCACGGTGATGTCGAGATGGGCAGTTTGTTAGGTAACGACTTGTGACATTTAGTTTCTGTGCTCCGATTCCAGAGTCTAAGGTGGTCGACATCAAAAGACGTCGATCGTTATTCTTGATCCAGCACCATTGCTCAAATTTAATTTTTTTGCGGATTGTGGTCTCATTAATAAATCATTCAGGTTGAGATCGGCATTAGATAGAGTTGACATCATGATTTGTTTCCACTCATCTAAGAGTTTCGATTTTCCTGTGTCACTTTTCACAGAAAGAATTTG
This sequence comes from Ambystoma mexicanum, assembly GCF_040938575.1. Lineage (NCBI taxonomy): Eukaryota > Metazoa > Chordata > Amphibia > Caudata > Ambystomatidae > Ambystoma > Ambystoma mexicanum. The sequence continues at coordinate 515,302,844 of NC_090938.1, read as the reverse complement.
AAATGCAGGAGCTGTAGGAGTCAAATTCATCTTGCGCATTGCCATTAAAGATTTCCACATTACATGGGCTTGTAGAGAATTTAATGAAAGTTCGTATCTTATGTGGATCATCGAGATATAAGAAGGAAGCTTCAAAACACGCCACCAAAAGATTCCTTCCAGCTTTTGCCAAAACAAGACATCAATGTTCCAACCAGATTCTGAACCAAAAGTAATTGCAGGTACCACCTTTTGGGTGTAAAAGGTCAAAACCGGTGCAAAGGTAAACTTGCCAAAACTTCTATTCAGCAACTGTCCTTGAATGCTAAATTGAATCATTCGGTTGACCATATCGATCTTCCAGTGATGTTCATGCACTGAATTGTTAAATGTAATTCCCAGGTATCTAATTGAATTGACTACGTCGAGACGATTGTCATCAATTTTCCATGTGAAGACTTTCTGTCCTTTGGAGCGACTTTGACCAATGATGACGATCTTGGTTTTTTCAATGTTTAACTCGAAGTCGTTTTTATTCAATTATTCGTGTAGGTTTGTTAGCTGACGTTGTACACCTATCTGGGTACGGTCCAGTAAGACCCCGTCATCGGCATATATTATGCATCCAATTTCATTATTGTTTAGTTTTGGTGGAAAACATCGCACATCTTTACGATGTGCTGGGATGTCAGAAATAAACAATTTGAAAAGTTCAGCTGCTAATGGGCATCCCTGTTTCACACCCAAGTTTGTTGGTATCGCTTGGATAGGGTACCTTGATTGTTTAATCTTATGCTGACGGTAGTTTCTGTGTGTAGTGCTCTTATTGGTTCAACCAGGTTTCTAGGACAATTCCAATTTGTCCGTTTTTGCCACAGTTTACTGCGATTAATGCTGTCAAAGGCTCCCCTCAGGTCGATGAAAGCTAGGTATAGTCTTGTCTTTGCCTTTAGGCTGTCAAGTTTTAGTGTGTTTAATAGCAACAGGTTTACCTCCACACCCACACCTTTTGTAAAACCTGTTTGCCGGATGTCAAAGATTTGCTCAGACATGGACCATGCGGCTAGTCTTTGTTGTAAAAAAGAGGTGAAGATTTTTCCTATAGTGTCCAGCAGGGCAATCGGGCGATAGTTGGTGGGGTCCGCCCGATTGCCCTTTTTGTAGATTGGCACGATGATCGCTTCACGCCAGGATTCATGTATCGTCATTGATGTAGACAAACGTGCAAACAATAATTCAATGAAGATTGCCCATTGCTCCTCGTTCTTTTTCAACATCATGTTTGTTATTAAGTCTGGGCCTGCTGCATGAGATCTTTTCAGGGCCCGTATTGCATCTCTAATATCTTCCCCTGTAATTTGGAGGTTCCAAGATGTCAACTCATGTGCGGGTTCGCTCATGTCTTCGTTAGAAGGTTTGCTGAGGATGTTGGTAAAGTGTTGTTCCCATGTATCGGCGTCAATCACTGTAGATGGTATTGAGTGATGTCTCGAGTTACCTGTATCCAGGACTGCCCAGATTTCACGTGAATTCTTCTGAACTAGATGCTTCATTAGGTGCTCGACTTTGTCTTGCTCGATTATTGATTTTTGGGATTTCAACCAATTACGGTATGTTTGATGACGCATACGAATTGCATCACTGGCTGAATTGCGAGTCTTCTTTAGGGCTCTAAGATCACGTCGCATCGCCTGTTTAGCTTGGGTCAAAATTATAGACGAAAGATGTTTATGTTTTAAACCCATTGTACGAGCAGAAGTTTTAACTGTGATGAAGTCGGAAAGCAGGGGTGCGTAGTTCACAGACAATACTGTGTCCTGACAAAATTTCTGGCTTAATTTCTCGATTTTGGGACTATCAATCCTAAAATGATTGCCGCCGGTGTTTACAGAGATTGCAAGATCGTATTTTCTTTGCTCAGTTGTCCATTCCACTATGCAGGCCAGCCGAAGAAGGTTATGGTCACTACTTGACATAGAGCTTATTGACAGTGTCAAGTCACTTTCGAATAGATTGTGTGATACCCAAAAGTAGTCAATTATTGACTGAGCTTTATGAGATGACCAAGTTTTCTGAGGTGGTTGATTGCCTGGTACTTGTCCATTTACCATGTTGCAGTTACGATTACGTAGTGCCTGACTCCACTTGAGCTTGCGACTTGTTACTTCATCGTATGTTAACATTTTAAACAGCTGAGTGGCATGATCGTATTTAAACCATGAGCAGTTTAGGTCACCTGCACAAATTATTGATAGGTTCTTGTTGTTTATTGTTGTCTTATCAATGCACGATGTTATTGAATCTATGAAGTTTTTAGTGCTTATTTTATTCGGATTCCAATATCCGTTCAGAATAAGCAAGTGTTTCCTTGTTTCAGGATTTTCATCGGTAGTCTGGAGCAGTGCACTTTGCACAAAAGGGTTGGGGCTGAATGAGTCGGCAAGGCGCCACCTGGTGTTTATTTTGATCATCATTGGTAAGCCATAAGAAGGTCACCCTTTGCATTTTTGATTGCAGGGTTTAATAAGGTCAAGAAGCCATCCCTTGACGATGGCTCGCACAACCATGTCTCCTGAAGGCAAATGACGAAAACCCTTTCCAGATCTGCCTCAAATTTGTTGAATAGGTGGATAAATCCTCTGGTGTTCCAAGAAATAAATTTGCGAATGCACTCATTTCCAATCGCTGGTGGCTAACATCGACTAGCAGTCTCATTATAAGTGGCATTTTTCGCAGGATGATTGAAGTTTGTTCTTGAAATCTCTGAGGTTACCATTGCTCTGCGTAGCTCGGCACGTCTTTGCTCTTGCGTTCCTTGAAAAGTGTTCTTTGAGTTTGTAGCCGACTTGTCAGACCTGAAGCTCATCGGTTCAACAGATATGTCAAACCCATAGAATAGCAGTTCCTCTGATGCATTCAAGATAGTATTTCGAACTGATACTGAAGTAATATGTAACAGAACCTGGTCGCAACACTTTTCAGTCGCGTACTCTACAATTCGTATGTTTTCAGACAAAATCGACTTTGGTTGCATTTGCATCACTGGCTGAATTGTGAGTCTTCTTTAGGGCTCTAAGATCACGTTGCATCGCCTGTTTAGCTTGGGTCAAAATTATAGACGAAAGATGTTTATGTTTTAAACCCATTGTACGAGCAGAGGCTTTAACTGTGATGAAGTCGGAAAGCAGGGGTGCGTAGTTCACAGACAATACTGTGTCCTGACGAAATTTCTGGCTTAATTTCTCGATTTTGGGACTATCAATCCTAAAACGATTGCCGCCGGTGTTTACAGAGATTGCAAGATCGTATTTTCCTTGCTCAGTTGTCCATTCCACTATGCAGGCCAGCCGAAGAAGGTTATGGTCACTACTTGACATAGAACTTATTGACAGTGTCAAGTCACTTTCGAATAGATTTTGTGATACCCAAAAGTAGTCAATTATTGACTGAGCTTTATGAGATGACCAAGTTTTCTGAGGTGGTTGATTGCCTGGTACTTGTCCATTTACCATGTTGCAGTTACGATTACTTAGTGCCTGACTCCACTTGAGCTTGCGACTTGTTACTTCATCGTATGTTAACATTTTAAACAGCTGAGTGGCATGATCGTATTTGAACCATGAGCAGTTTAGATCACCTGCACAAATTATTGATAGGTTCTTGTTGTTTATTGTTGTCTTATCAATGAAGGATGTTATTGAATCTATGAAGTTTTTAGTGCTTATTTTATTCGGTTTCCAATATCCATTCAGAATAAGCAAGTGTTTCCTTGTTTCAGGATTTTCATCGGTAGTATGGAGCAGTGCACTTTGCACAAAAGGGTTGGGGCTGAATGAGTCGGCAAGGCGCCACCTGGTGTTTATTTTGATCATCATTAGTAAGCCAGAAGAAGGTCGCCCCTTTGCATTTTTGGTTGCGGGGTTTAATAAGCCATCCCTTGACGGTGGCTCGCACAACCATGTCTCCTGAAGGCAAATGACGAAAACCCTTTCCAGATCTGCCTCAAATTTGTTGAATAGGTGGATAAATCCTCTGGTGTTCCAAGAAATAAATTCGCGAATGCACTCATTTCCAATCGCTGGTGGCTAACTTTGACCAGCAGTCTCATTATAAGTGTCATTTTTCGCAGGATGATTGAAGTTTGTTCTTGAAATCTCTGAGGTTGCCATTGCTCTGCGTAGCTCGGCACGTCTTTGCTCTTGCGTTCCTTGAAAAGTGTTCTTTGAGTTTGTAGCCGACTTGTCAGACCTGAAGCTCATCGGTTCAACAGATATGTCAAACCCAAAGACTAGCAGCTCCTCTGATGCATTCAAGGTAGTATTTCGAACTGATACTTAAGTAATATGTAACAGAACCTGGTCGCAACACTTTTCAGTCACGTACTCTACAATTCGTATGTCTTCAGACAAAATCGTTCGAAGAGATGGAATGCAGGAAAATAGTTTCAATACGTTTTTGCGGTTCAGGTTCAAGTCGCGATCTTCCCGATGTAGGTTTTGTAGTCTCAATTTATAATTCAGAGAACTTGCACTAGATCTTAAAGATGAGGAGGCGTGTGAGGTATAACTGGCTTGCTTCTTTTCTTGAAATCGGGTGTTTTTGGGATTCAACCGTGTGGGCAATTTAGAGCTTTGCTCAAAATTCTTCGACCCGTTTTCATGATTCGTATCCTGCCCCGTCTCAGAGTTTGTCCTATGCGGAGATCCGAGCTGAACATCATCGGGAACCACATTGGAGAAGATAATAGGATGCTCAGTTGAGACTTCATCGGAGTATGTAGAAAGGTTGCAGATGTCAATTGCTGATCCCGATGACTTGCCCATAAGACTTTCACGGTCTGATTCAACTCTTTGTCGCTTGCTTGCTGTAGTGACAAACGGCCGTGTCCCCTAGGGTTGTTATCTACGTGAACAGTTTTTTGTTCATCAGGTTTTGGCAATTCTGTTCTACAAAATAGACCAGGCCTGTTATCGGAAGTTACATTTCTGATGAATTTCTGCGACTTTGTTCGCTGGACACGTTTTTTGAGATACTGCGCTCTTTTCCCAGGCATTGGTTGCCGACCTTGTGTTGGCAGGATTTTTTGATCTGACCTCGTAGAGGCCTTTATCGATTTTGCCGAGCCTTCGAAAATTCCAAAAGAGACCAAAGGCATTTCAAAGGTCGAACTTGGGGCTTGACAATTTGCTTGTTCGCTCGACGTTGACACTGGAGCAGACTCGGAAAGGGGTGCAACCAGGTATCTGTTTCCGTCTTGAGCAGCCAAAACAGAGGAAACTGTTGCTGCAGCTGTAGGCTTCAATAGAGGAACAATGTCGTTTGTATTTTGTGTTCGTTCTTGCAATGTGTTTAGATCTTGAGTTGGTTGTGAAGTTGCTTGAAGATTTGTTGATTCAATGTTTAAACTCATCATAGCTGAGGAATGTCTCATCCATTTTACAGCATCAAGCAAACCATCAGATAGAGTGTCAATCTGACAATGATGATGCACGGCGAGATCACTTAGTCGCTCTTGCCATCACATCGTATGTTCAGCTTCTTGTGTCAGCTGTGATTGCAAGAAGTTTGTCACAGAGTCAAATTTGTCCATCTTTTCCTTTAGAGTTATTATAAGTGATGTCTGGTCTTTGTAAGCCTCATGCAGTGACTCAGGAACTTCAGGAACGGAAGTAGTGCTGCAGATGAAGCCGCCAAAACGTTGTTGTAAATCTGCATTGCAGCTGCTGAGGGAAGACTAGGTTTTGACTCAGAGCTAGTTTTTTCAGCCAGACATGAATGCGAGCTGTTTATATTCTCCGATTGAAGACCACTAGAGGACGACGAATTCACAGCCGCAGTAGCAGAAGTGTCTTGTTGGAATTGTGTTGATTTTGGCTGTGAATTCACATTTTTTGGGGTGCTGGAGGGATTCATGTTAAGAGTTTGTACTCTAATCTTGGTGTGGGTTGTACTCGTGGTACCGTCCGCTGCACCGCTAAAATTTCGTTCGTTGCGTGATGTCAAACAGATATTGTTACTTTTTCTCATCCTTGTGGATGTTCAATAGAGGCGTTGTGGTTGCGACTATGTTGGTGGACTGTGTGTCCCTGATTAGCATAAGAGTTCATATGGCCATAAGGAAACTGAGTAGTGCATGGCGTCACTTGTACCTTGGCTTGTTGGAACTGAGTGGACTCAGGAATACTATGCAACATCATTTCTTGCATTTTCGTTGGACAGACAGCTAAAGTTACAGATTCAGATGAAACTTTCGTTTGAACTCGATGCATGTGGTGACTTTCAATATCAACAATTGAAGGGCCGTTAGCCGCAACCACCTGGTCTTTATCCAAGGACGTCACAGTTGACGTTATTACATCAGATACAATTAAACTGTTGATTCCTTTGTCGTCTTGCGAGGCTTCCATTATTTCCGCATCCGTAAGTTCGAAGGGCGAAAAAGAATTAATCGGCTGTTTCAGAAGTAATCTGATTTGACGTAGACTGAGATGTATTGTTGAATGAGAATGTACGTGAAGAATTTAAGCCGATGGGAAGTAAATTGTTTAAAGCTAATAACATTTTTTGTAAAGATGCGTCCGTATTCAGGATGGCCTTGTCAAGTGAAACACCCGCTTCGGCTTCCTCGGACACAGACACACGCACAGACTCCTCAAGGACAGATTCAGGCATGATATGTTCCCCCACATCAACTGTTTGTTTGTCCGCGGTTTGAAAAGGTAATGCGGACTGCACAGGGGCGTTGGAATTAATGGGGGCTTGAATCGGCTGTGTGTCGGTATCAGCGAGGTTACCAGATGACAAGAGGCGATCGTTTTTTGCTCGTTCTACCCCCTTTGCACTTACTGGTGAGCACAACGTGTTCACAGATAAAGCATCAGTAGGTTTGTCAAGTGAAAGGGGGTCACAGAGGTCTCAGGGGGGGCACCAAGGGGTGACACAGAGACTGTCAATGGTTGCTTGTTTTCCGTTAAATCGACAGTTTCAGATAACACTTTAGACGCACGTTTCCGTGAAGTGGTGTTTACGTTTGAAATGTCAGAGGCAGCGTCTGCCTTCAAGGCTGTCCACCGATTCTGCATCCGTCGTTGTTGAATCATCTTACACCTTGTTTGAGGACCCCCCTGGCCTGTTTGAGCAGTCATGGCAGAGAACACAGCACTGCCAGTTGTGGACTGACGCAGACTGACTCTGCACATGACCCCACGCGCACTCCGCACCTGGTTTGAAGTTATATGGTATCTGCCCACAGCCAGCGGATTTAAAGCAACAGTGCTGGGATTTAGACTGGGGCAAGAACACGTAGCAGCAGCTCCTCTCAGTGCAGAAAATGCAAGTGGACTGACGCAGACTGACTCTGCGCACGACTCAACGCGCACTCCGCGCCTGGTTTGAAGTTATACGGTATCCGCCCACAGCCCACAGCCAGCGGATTTAAATTAACAGTGCTGGGATTTAGACTGGGGCAAGAACACGTAGCAGCAGCTCCTCTCAGTGCAGAAAATGCAAGTGGACTGATGCAGACTGACTCTGCACACGACTCCGCGCGCGCTCCGCGCCTGGTTTGAAGTTATATGGTATCCGCCCACAGCCCACAGCCAGCGGATGTAAAGCAATAGTGCTGGGATTAAGACTGGGGCAAGAACACGTAGCAGCAGCTCCTCTCAGTGCAGAAAATGCAAGTGGACTGACGCAGACTGACTCTGCGCACGACTCCGCGCACGCTCCACACCTGGTTTGAAGTTATATGGTATCCGCCCACAGCCAGCGGATTTAAAGCAACAGTGCTGGGATTTAGACTGGGGCAAGAACACGTAGCAGCAGCTCCTCTCAGTGCCGAAAATGCAAGTGGACTGACGCAGACTGACTCTACGCATGACTCGACGCGTGCTCCGTGCCTGGTTTGAAGTTATATGGTATCCGCCCACAGCCAGCGGATTTAAAGCAACAGTGCTGGGATTTAGACAGGGGCAAGAACACGTAGCAGCAGCTCCTCTCAGTGCAGAAAATGCAAGTGGACTGACGCAGACTGACTCTGCGCACGACTCCGTGCCTATTCCAGTTGAATGTACAAGCACATTTTGCACCTTGCACTTTGTTGACCAATGTTCAGAAGAAAAGTTATAAGGAAAGTTTTAAAAGCTTTGTTAAAGAGCAGTAAGAATCACTAGAACTGATGGTATATGCTAATCAGAGGTATGTAGTGGTCAGCAGTTTGGATTCTTGACAACTATATCTTACTCTGAATCGCAAAAAATCAGAACGTTGTTTGATCACTAGAGCAGGTTTTGATCATCTTTGGTTGAGAGCTAATACAGCTAAGTGGCAAGGTTCTTCATCAGACACTAGTCCTTTGTGTAGTGCAGGTGTGGAAGATTACATTGCGCCTCATTACATGGATGGCGGTAAGGGTTTACCGGTACCGGTAAGGGTACCAGTGCCGGTAAACCCTTACCGCCTTACTAAGAGGTCCCTTTGTGGGACTCTACCTTAACGGCTGGTTTTACCAGTTGTTAAGAACGGGACCCGCAAAGGGACCTTGGAGGTAATTAAGGTACCACAATTTGCGGTACCGTAATCACCGCCTTTCCCATTCCCATTGAGCCCTATGGGGGCAAAAATGGGAATGGGGAAGTGCCATGGTGAATGGGGAATTACCGCCCCACAACACCTTGGAATAGGGCGGTAATTCCGCCATTCACTATGGCGGACTCGGTAAAATACCGGCGGCAACCATGGCGCTAATAGCTCCATGGTTACCGCCGTCCGTGTAATGAGGCCCATTGTTTCTTCTTTTGCCCTGCATAAACACACATTTGTCAATTTTTTTAGTCTTAAAACAGCACTCTTTTTTGCAATGTCGAGCGGGTCTCTATTATCTTCTGAAGTGTAATTCATGTCATTCCGCTTGGACCTTATTGTCTTTTCTCAGGGGGGCAAACAAAGTGAGGAGACTATTTATAGAGCAAATTCCGTGAAGTTTTATCTGTATGTACATTTTTCCAGAATTAATTTTAAATGTGGTATATTGACTTGCTTTTAGATGACCCAAATGCCTGTTTTTATTTGATTGATAATCTTGTGTTGTTATGTTATTGTTAGATTGTTTAATTATATGTACTGTATTGTTGTATTTTAAATGTGTTTTACCTTTGAATAAAGTTTTGAAATGAAATTAATATACCCCACTCTCCTTTCCTTTCCTCATATGTTACCCACAACTACATGTACAGAGCTCTCATGCTTCATATAAGTTCATACTGAAAGACACAAATACATCAATATAAAAAAGAGGAGATTGCACAGGCAGCCATTTGACATTTGTTTTTCTTGCAGAATACGGTTGCACTTTAAAGGATAGGTTTATGGACACCTTTGTTGATCAACTTGAAGAACTCTTGTCTTGTAGATCACTGGTATCCTAGAAGCTAAAGGACTCATAAGGATAGGTTTGAACATCATGTAGGCCATCATCCTTTGAACTTTGGTTGCTAGAATAGGGTGTCCTTGGAGGGATGGAGATGTATAAGAGTAGCTTCAGAGGTTTTTTAAGTGCACACTTAACACACTGAAGCATAGGAAGCACACAGAAGACAGTACGTTGACTTATCACATCCTTCGTATTGTTTACTAAGAAGCTCCTTATTATTTCTAGAACTATTCCATAGGTACAGAGGTCATCAACCTTTGGCTCTCCAGGTGTCTTGTACTACAACTCACATTAGCCCTACCCAGCATAGTCAATGGTGAAGGATCATGGGAGATGTAGTCCAAAATATATGTTGAGCTGCAGGTTGCAGACCCCTGCCCTAGTACTTATAGGCGTTCATCCAACCCAAAACATGAGCTTGTGAATTCCAATAAAATATGTTTAACTGAAAGTTGTGTTGAACATTGAGTCATTGCTCAAAATCCCTACATAAGTCAAAAAGATTAGAAGATCCGCAGGCTGTGGACTTTTGCTCTATGCGCTTGAATACCATTGGCTCAAAGCATAATGCAAATGCAATAAGAATTTCCGTATTACCCCAAACATTACAATCAACAGTAAGCAAAGCAATGGATCCTTGCAATATGAACAATCGGATAGTGTGCATCCCAAGCAAATCCAGAAATGGTGAAGACAAGTTTTGTGAGCATGCCTTGTAACCTAATATTGGTCCCCTGTATGAGCTGAATTCCACACCTTTTTGTACAAGTAGCTTTCTAGAATCCTATGAAAATTGATTGTAATAGCAGCAATCAGTACTACTGATATTTGAGACATAGATTTCTATGTACTCTCTGCTCCTCGTGACTCAACCTCCACCTCCCTGATGACACCCTGTGATAGAGCAGATAGAGATAGGCTAGACACTGTATTGATTTACATGAACTTTGTTTATTAATTAACTCTTTTTTCTATTATAACATCAGTATATGACAGTACTGGCAACTTCCGGACCTTAAGTTCAGCTAGCGGGTTTCCCTTGACATGGCATTTTAACCATCAGGTTTGTAGTTCATCGGGAGAGTCTCTATTTCTTGGTGGGCCAAACCTAGGGTCTTTTAGTGTTTCACCCAGAACAGATGATTCCCTTTTCAAGTAATCAGTCCTGTTGCTTGAACAAGGTTTAACACTTCAACGTTTCTTTCGAGGTCTTTATCTCTTAAATTGCATGACAGTTCAGATAGGTCTCTCTCTGTCCTTTAGGGCAGTTTATGACTGTTTCAGTCTCAGTGTTCCTTTATCATTCCCAGTTAGACCCCCTTTCTAATTTTCTAATGGGCGCTTTGACTCTGTGAGCCCATCTCCTCTAATCATTCAACACGGAACTCTCTCACCTATTTGGGAGTCCACCGACTCCTTGGCTGGCTCTCTGCTTGGCGGCGCTCCTCTCCGGACTTTCTGCGATGTCTCAGACTTTCTGCCCCGGTATATGAAGCTCGTCGCGGCTCCAGTGACCCTCTCAGGACTCTGCTCCTCGGCTGCTACACAAGCTCTGCCCCCGCATAGGTGGGGGCTTATATCAGCACAGTGCTCTCCAGCTGCTCCTTCCAGCTGGACGTAGCGATTCGCTCGGCTTCACCTCGGCAGGCCCTTTTCATGAAGAGAGGAGTCGAAACGGAGCGGATTCGAAACGGCTGCCGTGTCTCACTTTCTCACGGCAGTCCTGTCAGCTCCATATGCGTTACCAGTCTCTGTATCGAGCTGAGGCCAGAGCTGCTCCCGCCCGTCTTTGTTATATCTCCTCTCTCTCCGTTCGTATCATGACCTGTTCAGCTGTACTTTCATCAGGTACCTGACGGTTGACAGCAGCCAGGATTTTCCGCTCTGACTTCCACGGCCTCACTTCTCAATACATCTTAACTTTTACAATACTCTTCACGAGGCGCTCAACCGGAGCGTACCTCGACTTAACTTTAAACAGGATTGGTTAATAGGCCCATTCATACAGTGGCTCCTCTTCAGAAGGGCCCCGTTCTTCCTCCGTCTTCTCCATTCCCTATCAAGTCAAAAAACAACATCAAAAGCAAAGTCCAGTATTCAAGCAAAGCACCTTGTCTCCCCTCTCACCCTTTCTCTCATTGGAGCATTTGCTTGTCTATTACTAAGAGAAGCCCTCCCTCCAAGACCTTTTATGACATCAGTCCTGGAGTCCTGCAGCTTACTCTTCCTGGCAACAACACAAGGATTTGATGGTATTTCCCCATTCAATTTACTCTGAGGTGCCCCAGCTTCCTCTGGCTCATCACATATCCTCCCCCTTAAGCCCTTACGTTCGGGAAGGGCATGTATTCTAGACAGAAAGTCCACTTGCGCCATTTTCCTGCCTGGTTGGTGAACAGTATGGAACGAATATGGCTGCAACGACAGGAACCATCTTAACACTCAGGGATTTGTTTCTTTGTTTCGTGATAACCACACCAGTGGAGCATGATCAGTAACCAATGTAAATTTCCTGCCCAAGAGGTAATATTTTAAGGAGTCTATTGCCCATTTCACTGCCAAACACTCCTTTTCTATCGTCGCATAGCCCATTTCATGTGGCAACAGCTTCCTACTCATAAATAGAATTGGTCTCGCTTTCTCTCCCTTGTTTTGGAAAAGGATAGCTCCTAGTCCAGACTCCGAAGTATCCGTGTGCAGATAGAAGGGCATCGAAAAATCAGGGCAATGAAGCATAGCCTGGTCTGACAGCGCGGCTTTCAGGGTCATGAACGCTCCTTCTGTCTGAGCATTTTTCCATTCGAATTTTGGTGGAGCACTCGACTTCAACATGTTTGTTAGTGGAGTTGCAATAGTCGAAAAATGTGGTATAAATCGACGCTAATAGCCCACAAAACCAAGGAAAGCCCTAACCTGTCTGGTAGTTGCTGGGAACTGTAATTGACGTATGGCCTCTAGTTTTTCTTGTTGTGGTCTGATAGTTCCTTGACCAACATAGTATCCCAGATATCTCGTATATGAGTTTGCTACATTAGTCTTTTTTGAGTTTATGTGTAACCCTGCCTTCTCTAAGGTTTGAAAAATGTCAGCTAAATGTTTCACGTGGTCCGACCAACATTGGCTAAACACAACAATGTCGTCCAAATATGCCCCTACATAACTCTCATGGCCTTTTATTAAATAATTCATTAATCTCTGAAAGGTGACCGGAGCCCCATGGAGGGTAGGACTGTAAATTGATATAATCCACCTGGAGACGCGAAAGCAGTCTTCTCTTTATCTGGAGGAAACAAGGGCACTTGCCAATACCCCTTCGTTAGGTCAATTTTTGTTAGGAACTTAGCCTTGCCCAGCTTCTCCAAAATGTCATCGATCCTCGGCATAGGGTAGGCATCAATTTTTGACACTTCATTCAGCTTTCTGAAATCCATGCAAAAGCGAATGCTCCCGTCTGGCTTTGGTATCATCACTAGAGGCGAACACCAGTCGCTATGCGACGGTTCAATTACACCCAAACGGATCATCTCTTGAATCTCTTTCTCCACCGCTTGTAGCCTGGATTCTGGAATTCTGAACGGCTGCACCCTCACTTTCACTCCTGGATCAGTTTGTGTGTATGTGATGGAAGGTCAATGAAGTTTTTCCCGGTATTGAAGAAAATATGCTTGCATACACTCCAGCAGTCTAGAGAGTTCCAGTTTTTGGGATGGACTAAATTCTGGATTAATGTTCAGGGCTTCTTTCCCTATTGGTTTTTCGGCGCTCGGTAGATATTCAGCCAATCCTTCTTCCAGATTAATCATAGCCACTGTAACTTCGGGTTCCATCCACTTCTTCAACAAATTTATATGATATCTCTGAATAGGAATTTTGTTATCAGGTTGTCGAACTCTATATGTTACTGGTCTCAGTACTTCCTCAATTGTATAAGGTCCTTTCCATGATGCCGTCATTTTATTTGAGGTCGTGGGAAGAAGTACAAGGACCTGTTCTCCTACTTGAAAGGTTTGCACTCGTGACTTTTGGTTGTAGTATTGTTCTTGTTTGCCTTGAGCTTGTTGGAGGTGTACCTGTGCGATTGATTGAAGTTTCTCTACTCTTGATCTGAGCTGAGAAGCATATTCAGTCAATGTGATTTCCGGACTCGGCTGTTCCTCCCAGCTCTCTTTTAGAATGTCTAAGAGGGTTCTTACTGGTCTTCCAAACAACAGTTCAAATGGGGCAAACCCCGTAGAGGATTGAGGAGTATTCCTCAATGTCATTAGGATCCAGGGTAATACCATATCCCAATTTCGCTCTCCCGGCTGGATGGTTTTCCTTATCATCTGTTTAATAGTCTGGTTGTATCTCTCAACCAGCCCATCCGTTTGAGGATGATAAACGGTAGTTCTGAGCTGGGAGATGTGTAAGGTTTTGCATACCTGTTTTAGTACAGTTGACATGAAGTTGGTTCCTCTGTCGGTGACTATCTCCTTAGGTATACCTACTCTCGAGATGAAAGGAACTAAAACATCACATATTTGCTGGGCGTTCGTCGATCGCAAGGGAAAAGCTTCCGGATACCTGGCTGCGTAGTCGACAATCACGAGCAGGTACTTATGTCCTCTACTTGAGGGCTCCAGAGGTCCTACTATATCCATTCCTATTCTTTGGAAGGGTTCTAATATCAAGGGCATCGGTTGGAGAGGAGCCTTGGCGATCATTGGTCTATTCTTTTTTTGGCATTCTGGACAGCGTTGACAGAAACGGGTTACTTGTCCATACACACCCAGCCAGTAGAATCTTGCGACGATCTTTTGTGTGGTCTTTTCAACACCAAGGTGACCCTCCCCTACTTGTAAATGAGCAACCTCAAGGACAGGACGGCAATACTTGCTAGGCACCAACAGCTGCCAGACTGTTTCTTTTTCCGCGTTAGCAGTTACTCAATAGTATAACCCATTGTCTTTGATAAAGTAGGGTGTCTTTGGCCTTGGATCATCAGTCACCGATTCTCTTGCATATTTCAACAGGGGGTCGAGTTCCTGAGCAATGCGGAAACTATCTCCTCCTTCATCTATTCTCCAGTCAACAGCCATGGGACACATATTCTGCTCAAGCCATGCATGTTTCTCCAACCTCCTCGCATTCTTACTCTTTCTCTCTTTATTGTCCTGTGAACGTAGCTCTTGACCCCAAAAGGGAGCTTCTTTTAGCCATTGGTCTTCCACCTTCTGTATAAGTCGAGGAAGATTAGGAACATCAGAGCCAATCAATAGGGGTTCAGGTAATGCTGGCATTACAGCTGCTCTTACTTTCATTTGTTCTCCCGCTACCTTTATCTTGATATTTCGGAGAGGGCACACTTTAACGTCACCATGCACACATCGGATGGGGATACTTTCACTCAATTCGTTCATACCACCTACCAGCTCTGGATTCACGGCTGTTTGTAAACTTCCGGTATCCAGCATCGCTCTGGTTGGGCGACCCTCCACCTCAGCTTCACAGGTATATGGGTAGGTGATCTTCGGAGTTTGGGAGGCACCAGTCTGGTTAACTTCCTTTGACGCTTCAAAAGTGCCTACATACATTGGTTCTGCCTTGACTTTTTTCGGGAATAATCTTGCCAGGTGACCCCAGTCCCCACATTCAAAACATTGTGGACCTCGGGCACTGAGATTAGGAGGACGTATCACCTGTGAGGTCCCTGCTCCTTCACTGTTAGGCTGGAACCTTGCTCCTTCCCATTCTGGTCTTCTTATCATCGAGTTAGGCCAGCGTGTAGGAGGAACCGGCCGGCTCCCTGCAGCCGCAGCGCTTCCCCCGGCTTTGGGAATGGCGGGGTAAAACATCAACTTCGCCTGGCCGGCTTTTTGATATGCCGAGGCGATATCGACAGCTTCGATCAAGGTGGGCCTATGGTGTTGTCTGACCCACCTTTGCATGGGCAAGGGTAAGGCATCGACAAACTGTTCTAAGATTACTTTCTCGGCCATCTCGTGAGTAGTTGCGGAGTTGGTCTGTAGCCACTTCTCTCCTAACTCCTTAATCCAGTAGAAGAGTTATCTAGGAGTTTCTTCTGACATAAGTTCAGTATCCCTAAACTTGATCCTGTAGGCTTCTTCATCGTCCCCCAATCGCTCCAACACTACCCACTTCATGTCTTGATAGCTGGTGTCTCCCACTGGGTTAGCTGCCTGAAAGGCGCTTTGCATCTCGCCGGTCATGAGTGGTGCGATGTAATGGCACCACCTCTCGGCTGGCCACTGTGCATTCCTGGCGACCATTTCAAAGTTGACAAAGAAGTGGCCAGGATCCTCTCCGGTGGAAAACATTTGAAGGACTGAAGTCGGTACTGGGGTGTGGCTTCTCATGTTAGTGACTTCTAATAGTTGCGCCTGTTGATGCTGCAGGGCCTGCTGGAAGGCTTCCCTGTCAGCTTGGGCTTGCTGGCTTTGAAGCTGTAAGGCTCCTTGGAGTAGCTGTTGGCCATCGCTTAGCATTTTTATCAATTCCTCCATCGTGTTCCGCTCTATCCCACCGCTGCCACCAAATGTGATAGAGAGCAGAGAGAGATAGGTTAGACACTGTATTGATTTACATGAACTTTGTTTATTAATTAACTCTTTTTTCTATTATAACATCAGTATATGACAGTATTGGCAACTTCCGGACCTTAAGTTCAGCTAGCGGGTTTCCCTTGACTTGGCATTTTAACCATCAGGTTTGTAGTTCATCAGGAGAGTCTCTATTTCTTGGTGGGCCAAACCTTAGGTCTTTTAGTGTTTCAGCCAGAACAGATGATTCCCTTTTCAAGTAATCAGTCCTGTTGCTTGAACAAGGTTTAACACTTCAACGTTTCTTTCGAGGTCTTTATCTCTTAAATTGCATGACAGTTCAGATAGGTCTCTCTCTTTCCTTTAGGGCAGTTTATAACTGTTTCAGTGTTCCTTTATCATTCCCAGTTAGACACCCTTTCTAATTTTCTAATGGCCGCTTTGACTCTGTGAGCCCATCTCCTCTAATCATTCAACACGGAACTCTCTCACCTATTGGGGAGTCCACCAACTCCTTGGCTGGCTCTCTGCTTGGCGGCGCTCCTCTCCGGACTTTCTGCGACGTCTCAGACTTTCTGCCCCGGTATATGAAGCTCGTCGCGGCTCCAGTGACCCTCTCAGGACTCGGCTCCTCGGCTGCTACACAAGCTCCGCCCCCGCAAAGTTGGGGGCCTATATCAGCACAGTGCTCTCCAGCTGCTCCTTCCAGTTGGACGTAGCGTTTCGCTCGGCTTCACCTCGGCAGGCCCTTTTCATGAATAGCGGAGTCGAAACGGAGCAGATTCGAAACGGCTGCCGTGTCTCACTTTCTCACGGCAGTCCTGTCAGCTCCATACGCGTTACCAGTATCTGTATCGAGCTGAGGCCAGAGCTGCTCCCGCCCGTCTTCGTTATATCTCCTCGCTCTTCGTTCGTATCATCAGCTGTTCAGCTGTACTTTCATCAGGTACCTGACGGTTGACAGCAGCCAGGATTCTCCGCTCTGTCTTCCACGGCCTCACTTCTCAATACCTCTTAACTTTTACATTACTCTTCACGAGGCGCTCAACCGGAGCGTACCTCGACTTAACTTTAAACAGGATCGGTTAATATGCCCATTCATACAGTGGCTCCTCTTCAGAAGGGCCCGTTCTTCCTCCTTCTTCTCCATTCCCTATCAAATTAAAAAACAACATCAAAAGCAAAGTCCAGTATTCAAGCAAAGCACCTTGTCTGCCCTCTCACGCTTTCTCTCATTGGAGCATTTGTTTGTCTATTACTAAGAGAAGCCCTCCCTCCAAGACCCTTTATGACATCAGTCCTGGAGTCCTGCAGCTTACTCCTCCTGGCAACAACACAAGGATTTGATGGTATTTCCCCATTCAATTGGCTCTGAGGTGCCCCAGCTTCCTCTGGCTCATCACACACCCATAGAAGAAGACATTCATCTTGGGTATTCCTTATTCAAGCATGCTATTCACCCCCCTCCTCCTACATCTTCAATGCCCTCCTTCCCCCACAGCTACAGTATCCAACATACTGACCAGGCAGAGAAAACTGGAGGAGGGGTGCCAGTCATCCATAAGATATAATGGCCCTGCTTGGAAATCCCGGCCATCCCATTGCACCTTTGGATCCATCTCATGTCAGTTCCCCATCTGAAACAATGACTTAATTACAATGACCCTTATTTAAAAGCCATCCTAGGCTAGTGGTAACTTTATTGATGTTCAATCCAATATGTTCTCCTCTGCATTGGTCTCCTACTATAATAATAGCCTGTGCAGAGTATTCAACATCCCTGAGTCTCAACCAGAAAAACACTTACATTACAATTCTCTTCGACTGACACCATGGACCTTAAACACATCATACTCTCCCCCACACGTCATAGGACAAATGCTCAACCATGTCTTCACTTGCTCCCTGCTCCTCTCATGTCGAATTCAGCCAAATACATGAGATTCCTTGTTGTGTTTTCCTTTCAAAAGCACATAGCTAAAAATGAGCAAACCATGTTGCAGTAAATCACCACCCTCTGCAAAATCAAACCATTCATCCTCTTGCATGACATCTACATAGTGTAGCAAGCTCTTCTTACCTCACACATTGATGGTCAATCTGCTTGCTGGCTTTCCAGCCACTCACTTGACCTCCTCAGGGAAGCCCACTTCACAGAATCCTGCCTGATTGCAGGTGCCTACGTTTGCAGTGTATCCCTCCTACACTGTATGAGCATCAATGGCTCCCCTCCCCACTAAGATCATATTAAAAACTGCAAGAGCAGTCCTAAATGGAACACTAACATACTTGGTGATTCAATTCTACATGGTTTATAGTGATTGCATCGAATGCAAAAGCATTGAATGCAAAAGCATCGAAATAATGCATTAAAAAAAAAATGCAATGGGGGTCCTCCCTCCAACCTCCGTTCTTTTACCCCTTAACACCCATTATAATACAAATAAAACCTTCACTTTAAAAAAAATCTTTTTTCAATGCTTTTTCATTCAATGCTTTGTATTCAATGGAATCACTGGATACCATTCTACACCTCTGGAGGCTCTTGCTGCTGGCATAGCATAATCACCTAAAGGTTGGCTTCTAAACTAGCCCATAAAGAGAAGACTTACAAAAGACACCAAACATCTGGTAGTCAATCCTGGCAGAGGCTCGAAGTGCCCCCACCATACAGCAGGTCCACAAAACCCTAGAAATGTGGCTCTTTCAGAATAATTTGCCGGATGCAAAAAATGCCCCCATCCCTTCACCCACAGTACTGCGCTATGGTATACAATGCCAAGCTCAAGGCTGGCACGCTCCCGTGCTAAAGCACTCTGTTGCTCTCGAGCTAGGTTTGCACTATGAAAGAAAATGTAAAGAAAAAAATGGGTTGTGTTTTGTCTTGTGCAGAGGGTAGGGCTGGGTGAAACTGTTTATTTTCTTCAAATCTTTGCAATTCTGGATCATGCTAAAATTATAAGCATTTGATTTTTCTGCAGACAATGCCAGTGTTGGTTAGCGAGCACTGACCTCCACACTTCTGTATGCACACAGCACTGGATCCTCCAGATCCCTGGGGATTCCTGGATCCTTATTGAAAACCATGCCCCCTCTGTGCAGTCAGCAGTGCCTTTCTTCACTTAAGGAGGGGGCAAGATAGGTACCCTCCAAACTGCCACCTTTCCCCTGCGGGGTAGGACTGGCTCTGGCTCCTACCATGGTGGACCTCCCACCCCAGGATGAGAGGGGTTCCCATCCCCTGTTGACAAGGTCAGATTACTGTCAAGTGGAAGCAGGGAACCCTCCAAACCTAGGGTAAGTGACCTACCAGGGCAAGCTAGCTATGCTATGCTAGCACAGGGCTAGCTCAGTAGCATGGCTCTTGGCAGAGAGTTGACAAAGTAAACACTAGAGTGTGACTGGCATGGGTCTGCAGTGTTTTCTCCCCTGCCATCACCTAGAGATCTACTCATGGCTCTTTCACTGCAGTTGTGCTGGTTTGGTGTACTGTTGAAGGGCCTGTCTCCCTGTTTATTTATTGTTGTTTTCTCTGCCCTCGTGCTATTTCGGGTGTTCTGGAGGTCGTTTGGTATTTTGCTGGTGATTGCTTCCAGTGTTCACTAAATTGCTGTATGTGGTCTGTATGCCCATTCCTGCACCCCAGGAGTGTACTTTTCCCGGCACACAAGAGCTACTTATTGCAGAAGGTGGGATCTGTCCTGAATTATGTTAGGTGTCCATTTAAGGATTGCCTGTTCCTTTTACGAACATATAGTCAGCTCTGAATTACCAATATCTTTTGGCAGTGATAGACCTCAACATCTCTACTTATAATTACCGGTATTCGAAAGTTTTTCCAGAAAATGTTCACATGCACGTTTTGTGCATTGTTTTGTTTTTGGAAGAAAAAGTTAATTTTGATCGAGAGTCAATTTGCTTTGCCATCAAGTGATTGTTTTATAAAACATCAGTTCTTTGTTTTCAAGAATTTCTTATTGTTGACTAAATAGCTTCATTTGTTTTAAGAAATTTAATTTTTTAAAGAATGTTTTTCATAGGTTACTTACAATTTATGAAAAATTAAATTGTTCTGAGATCTGATTTGTAATTGTCAAAATAGATCTTAGTTCACCATTTTGTCAGAGTAAACTTTGGGGCTGATTCCATTTTCTCAATTCATCCAGGGGGCAAGTTTGAGCCAATGTCCTCCTGATTCTTTGTTGTACAAATTAAACTTACCTCACCCTATCACAGGGATCGAGGCATGGAAGTTTCAGCGTGATTGCTCCCTTTTGGGCCTGAGCTTTGATTTGCATAAATTTGGCACGCTCTAGTAAGGGCACTGCAGACCGCAAGAAAAAAGTGATGGAATGCCGCTCAGTAGCTTCTAAGCTCTGTTCGCTGGCATCCCCCATCTCAAGTGTTGAATCGGTTTCATTATGACGCAAGACTTTCATTCCCTTGGACAAAGGCGCAGTATTTAGGGGTGAACCCTAAGGCTAATTGAGCTATGCAGCACAATGCATAAGTTGTTTGCGCCACATTTTCTTGCATCAGAGCTATGGACTTGTGCCACGGCGCATGGACAGGCATAATCTTGTCCCGCGTACCCTCCCCTCAATGATAAATGATTCTGCTCTTACAGGAAAACAAATGCCGATTGTGCTATGGCGTACTGAGGGATGCGCACCAAAATCCAATCAATTATGATGCAAATGGGCCGAATGCCAGCAATCCGGCAGACTTCACTTCAAGCAATTAACACTTCCAGGGGCTTTACGCATGCATATGATTCCCTGTGGGATACTGACTGGGCTAACCCAAGTGGTGCAGCATCAATGCCAGATCAAACCCTGTGGAGGCCCCTAGACAGTGGGAATGTTGGGGCCCCCCTCGCAAATGATCTCCTAAGACGTTTTGCATTTTCTTCACCGCTTTATTTTGATCCGTTGTCGCGGGTCCCCTAAAAGGATTGGGGGCCATAGGCCGGGGCCTACCTGGCCTAATGGATAATCCGGCACTGCAAGCATGCTTGCAACATGGGACCATGGAGGCTGCATCTAAGATCAGAGCAAAAAGACCTTCCAGGGCTATCTGGTGAAATGAAACCATTAGCTTGCGGCTAGTGGCCCTCTGCCAATCAGAAACTTCATAGTGCAGGCTGTACCTGCAGGCACAAACCAGTGGTTTTAATTTACGTTTGGACCCTTCCCCCAAGGTCGTCCAAACAGCTTCCTCTTCCCTTCTCAAAAGATTTAAAAAAAGCACACGTGTTAGTTTTCTTCCCCATCCATCACTGAGTCAGGGCCACACTTTTTTTTTGCCATTTACTGTTTACTCGTAGCACATGTAGCTGAGTCAACTATATAAAATTCCCAAGAAAAATAACAATAATACTCCAGCCAATATAGCAAAACAAAGCAAATGACAACAACAATCGCAAAAGATTATCCCATAGAATTCCAAGGACTTACAACCAGCAAGGGCTTGAATAGCATTACTTGTGATACAGTTCTACTTGGTGTATGCAGAGGAGTTCCATACTGTCACGATAGTATCACGATGATGTACAAGCATGTAAATCATGAGGTTTATGATGCACTCCATGGCTATCCCATAGTTGAACAAAGTGAATAAAGGGGCTCCAAACCGCCAAATATTTCGGCCTCTCACCCCTCAAAGAAGCCCCAATTTTACTCATTGCAGCACCAAACCATATTTTAGCCCACCATTCTCTCATATCAGGTGCAGCAATAATTTTCCAATTTCAAGCCACACGTTTCTGAGCTGCCACTGACAAATGTATAAGCAATTTGGAAGATTCTGAAGTCAATAATTATTGACCCCCTGTATCCTCATTTCCAAGTAGAACCACATGTGGGTCCATTGGGAGATCAATTCTGGATATTATTTTAATTTGGGCAAGCACCTCTTTCCAATATATTTGTATAAGAACACAGGACCACCATACGTGGAAGAGTGTGCCTCAAGCCTGACCACACCTCCAACAAACAGGGGTAACTTCTGAATTCAATCTATGGAGCCTCTCCGGCGTGAGATACCAGCAAAACTATATTTTATAGCTGTTTTCTCTCAGCTGAACAAAATCCCAAGTCTCAGCTGCCCTAGTCCAGATGTTATACCAAGACCTCTCATCAATAGAAGAGCACAACTCTTCTTCCCATTTAGAGATATAGGTGTGCAGAGCATTCAAACGACTGGCATTGAGGACCTTGTATGATATGATATGATATGATATTTTATTTGTATTGTGCTCGTACACACATGTTTGTGACTAAAAAAAGACGAAAATCCTCCATTTGGGGGGTCACCCAAGAAAAGGTCTTCTAGCTTTGTTGTCTCTTTGTTAGCATTCTGAGTTACTTTGACATCACTATTCCAATGCCTTAGCTGTACATATCCAAAATGTATAAGCTTCACCAAAGAGAAAAGCCTGTTTGCAATCATCAACGGATAGTGGCCTACCTCTGACAAACAAGTGACCTAGGCGAATCAGACCCCCATGGAACCAATGAAAATACATAGTCCTGGTGGGAACTTTGGATTCTTCCAAACCAGAGTCAAAGGTGATGGATATGTCATGTATTTCTGAATTGCCCTATCCCAATGTATCATCAGTATCTTAGTCGTCGGGAGCATTCCAGGGTGGCCACGTTGAACCCTTGGAGAGCGCCAGCACCATTCATGTAAGAAAACCCCCAATCCAAACTGCTCTATCATGGCCCATTGCTTACCTTCATGGGCGGATAATTTACTCTCCAAAAGAGGGGCCAGTTGTGCAGCGTATAAATAACTGGCATCCCAGGCCACCATTCTCTCTAGCTGCCATAGCATGGCGAGAAACTATAGGACTCTTCTTGGCCCAGATAAACTTAAATATATGTGCCTGAAGATCTAATCAAACTTTTTTTGGGATCAAAATCGGTAAAGCTTGCAAAACATAAAACCATCTCTGCAAAAGGGTCATTTTCACTGGTGCAACCATACTCACCTGTGAGATATCAGCTTCCCCCCAAAGTCATCCTTAAAAGTCTTGTATAACCCTGGAATATTATGTTGATATAACAAATGTTGTTGCGGAGCAAGTTGAATTCCCAGATAGTTCAAAGAATATGTAACCCATCTAAAACTAAAATCAGTTTGTAAAGCATTAACTTATTCTGGGAAGTTCTGACACATCTATCTATACATATATTCACTGAAATCACTTTGTTAAAGGGACTTTAGGGTTAAGTTGCACTAATAAAAACCTATAAAATTCAATGAAAATGAAAAAACATTGTGCAAGGGACGTTATGGTCACAAGCAAAACAGAAAAACCTCAGAAATGTGCCATTTATGGTAAGATTAGCAACCATAACTCATGCCACCACCATGCACTGCTAAGACTAACACCCAAGATATGAAAGATGACATCACAAATGTAATTGATGACATCACTGATGACATCACGTATCTGAGCCACTTGTTTTTTTTTACTGACATGATTAGGCTATTTTTTTCTTTCTTTTTACTGACAATGAGAATTTCCAAAATTGAAAATCTGCTATATATCTACTTATTAACCTTTTTATATGTTCTAAAAGTACTTTCCTTTGAGTTTAATCTGACCTCAAAGTGCACATACATGGAGAAATAAACACACCTCAAACACAGAATTAGTTTGTGTACATGATGATTAACTCAATTGTTTTTGTCATTTTTTGGTGCTGTTGTGTCTTTCTTCCTTACTTTAGGTTCCCTGTATGTGCCTCTAATTTTTATGCATTGTGCATTTTTATATGTATTGTTTCTACTGACACTAGTGTGTGGTAAGTTTTCAATTGTTACCTATTTATTCCATGTTTAACATTACTCAAAACTCTCATAAGGTAGCATTTATTATTTTATTATCGGAAATTACCAGATTAAAAATATTGTAGTTCTATGGTCCATGCTGCAACCATTGCATATATGCATGTATGATCAGGTTCGTCTACAAACAACAACACTAGAATATAATGAAGGAATCAAAAAGTGGGTTTGATCCAGCCCTTGTGCGCCATTGATCAATCTCCAATTAAAGTATATGATTGACAAAAAAGGAATTGGTGGCAGCGAGCACACTGTTCCCACAAACCACCCATAGGGTTTGTAAACTTAGAACAATGAATTATGGACTTTGGAAAGGCAACTCGCGCTCAAACCACTGTCAGTTAGGGACTTGACCAATGTTATGCATATATATCAATGTGACAAATCAGACGTTATGAAAACAAGGTTTAATTTTCAATGATGAACAGCCGACACATGTTTCGACCACCTAGTCGTTTTCAAGGCCCACTATAACCAGCCAATGTATCCTACTCTTATGGTAATAGGTAGTATGAGAAACAACAAGTTAAGTTCAAGCCGTAATGCCGGTGTGGTAAAGTTGTACCAGCTAAAATAGTGCTTTCATGTGTAAACTGGTTTCCCTGGTATGTTGCAGATGAGAAATATAGATGTGGAATGTTGATAGTGAGGATGAATCATCGAATGCTAATTCTCGGCAGCTGCCCGGAAATGAAGGTGTCACGTGAGACACTTTCATTTCCGGGCAGTTGCTGAGTGACTTAGTCAGAGGGATCTATCCCGACCCTGATGCTGACATTTATTTATGGTAATACTCTGGAAAAGCATACTTTTTAGCATTCGATGATTCATCCTCACTATCAACATTCCACATCTATATTTCTCATCTGGAACATCTGCACAAAACCTCACCAAACATTGCAGGATCAATCTGACTGGGCCATATGCTAGTTTTGCAAAGTTTCATGAGGATTCGTCCACGGGGCGAAGTTATAAGCTGGCCAAAAAGCTCTCTTCCTATGGGTTGAGCAACTTAACCCTCTGCTAGCTACAAGGTGAGCAGACCTATCGAGACCGTCTTCGGTGGCATGCTGACATGTACGCCACTCCTATCCAACGCACCCATTCTCGACTGGATTGTCGGAACAATAGCAGGCTATGCCAGGATCATAATTGAAAGTGCTCCTAACCCATTGATTGCTCAACCAGCTGCCTCATCCTTTGGGACCTTGTCTGAGTCTTAACTACTTCAACATCACGCGTAGCTGCGCCCAGCTGCACCTGCATGAGTGGCACGCCAGGTGACTGGCCTGCGAATCCCAGCTCTCTACTTCCCACATACTGAGCCTGGGCACTGCGCATTACGTGGGCTTACCATGCTACACACTAAGCCCCATCCCCCAGGGTGGATCTCGTACTCCCCCATTCTGGATTCAAACTGAAATACCACCCTTAAAGGTACGACACTGTGAGACTTCACTTCTGCATCAATTGTAAGGAGTACACGGCTCCCGTCTGCTGCTGTGGTGTTAACCCATACCCACGATGTTTAACAGATCCATCGGCACAGGTAAAACTGGAGCCATGGACAAATACGCGAAAGCTACTACTAGACCTGAGTAAGGACAATCTGCTACCTGTCAGGGCGACACGGATATACAGGTGGATTCCCCTCGCCCTGACCTAGCAACTATGATGAAATCTATGGCTAAGAATTTTGCCTCTTTTCATTAAAAGTTAGATGATATTAATGCCAATGTCACTCAGATCCAAGCTGGATCAGCACGGCTCTAGGATTACCGAGATGGAGACCAGGATCAGAGCCAATGAGGACGGCATCATCACACTGCAGGATGCAGTATCTACTTTAGTTCGAGAAATGAAATTAGTCAAAGCCAAGTGCGATGATTTGGTGTCCAGGTCTCGTAGAATTAACATACACATCATCGGGGTTCCAGAGAATGTGCTCAAGGGCCGACTGGAACTGGCAACTGAAAATCTGCTTAAAGACCTGTCCCCTTTCTTCTCAGCTGAACAGGGACACAGAGCGATGATGCCTCGCCCTAAACCTGGGGATTTCCCGAGGCCGGTTATAGCCAAAATCTTAAGCTATAGAGACAGAGATCAAGTACTCCGACTGGTACAAGAAAAAGCAGAACTTAGACTAGAGGCACCAATCATCAGAATATTCCTGGATTCCTCCACGGGTGTGCAGCAGGAGCATCGACAATTTAACGGTGTCAAAAAACTGCTTAGAGAAAGAAACATCGCCTATGTTATACTATTTCCAGCTCGCCTGAAGTTCACCTTTCATAATAAACTGTACTTCTTCACAGTGCCAGACGAGGTGGTGAAGTTCATTGAAGCACATTTTCCTCTGCACGCCCCGGCTGACGACCTAATGGAGAATGACTAAACCTGATTGGGCACCTCTGGTGTCTGATATGATGTGATGTTTTCAGATTCAAGCCCGTACATTTTATGTGTATCTAGTACCTACGTCACGTTCTGCTTGTCTACGTTACTGTCTCTAGACCGGCTGATATACCTGGCCACCATCACTGTGTCGGATTATATTACCTCCACCATTCTACCATAGTCCACCTAATGTGGGTGACCACCGATCCCACCGCAAGGCTCTATACCACTGTCACCCCATACCTATGCTTAATCCTCCTTATATAAGCAAACCCTAAATGGGGCCCTCCGGCTCCTTATAGATGTGATGAGGAGCGATGGCCGATTGCCACGAAACCAGTTTGAAATGTAACGGAACCCCTTAGTTCCTATATAAGTTGGCTGCACGACAGCGGCACACCCCGCTGCGACTGCAATGTTTGCTGCTGTTGTTGTCCTGATGCATGTGAGCCCCTGTTGGACTGTTGTAAGGGCTGAGCAGAGTTGGGGATGGTTCACCCTCAGGAGAGGTTGGGGGAGGGATAGTCACACTGCCAGGTTGGGTTGCACAGTGAGGGGGAAAGGGTGGGATGTAGGGATTTGGAAAAATGGCAGTGAGAGTGTGGCACTACGCATGATGAGTATTCAAAGCTGCTTTTCCATCGACAAACTTTGGCGTATAGGCATATGTGGCTATTCAAATAATGTCGTGGAATATCTGGGGAAAAAGGAACATTACTAAGGCCCGTAAAATGATTGCATATTCACAAAGACATGGGGTGAAAGTCCTTCTGTTGCAGGAGACACATGCCCTTGGACAACTAGCATCGTGTTTGGCACCCTCATGGGGCCCAAATAGGTTCTACACTACATATTCTACACAGTCCAGAGGGGTGCTGACACTGCTTCATAGATCTGTAAAATTTATATTGAAGAGGAGTCTCATCGACCCTGAGGGGAGGTATGTTGTTTTTCATTGTGTATTGGCAGGCTGGGAGTGCCTACTAGTGAACACATATGGCCCCAATACTGACACCCCTCAATTCTATGATAAAATGTCCTCCATTCTGATGGGATATGTTGGGGTCCCTATTGTCTGGGGGGGACATGAATCTTATACTTGATAACGATCTAGACAGGACGGGTACAGCAGCTAGAGCTCATTCACGGGCAGCTAGGAGTCTCCTTTCCCACATGGTATCCCTGGGATTGCAAGACGTCTGGAGGACACTTCATCCTCGTTCACGTGAATACACCTTTTACTCCTCTGTCCACGACAGCTCCTCTAGAATAGACCTATTTCTGTCTTTCGGCGACCAGATCGGCAAAGTTAAAGATACTAGTATCCTGTCCCACACTCTGTCTGACCATGCACCGGTTACACTGTGCTTGGAACTCGGGCCCTTCCTCCCCCCCCACAATGCTTGGTGCTTCAAATCCGAGGCAATTTTCGATGTGGTGTTCAAAGCTGAGATCCTCTCAGACATAAGGATCTTTTTCTAAACCAATCCACAGAAGGACACCACCTTCGAGGTTCGGTGGGAGGCTTTTAAGGTTTACATTAGGGGGATGGCCATCTCCCGGGAGGCGGGTGTCTTAAAAACCATCAGGAATGATCTACTGCGCTCTGAGAATAAACTCAAGGGTCTGGAACGCAAGTGTGTGACGGATGCTATGCCGTCCAAACTGGCGCAAATCAGAGAGGAACTGGAGACATTTGAATCTCACGCCATGCGAAAGATAAGGGCCCTGATTCATGGATTATTTGCGCCGAAAAACACTGGGATTTGTGCGCCATTCTGTCTGCATATCCCTGTTTAACAAATGGGGATTTGCGGGCAGAATGGCGCACAAATCCCGTTTTTTTCGGCACAAATAATCCATGAATCAGGGCCAAGGTATCTTGCATGCCCAATTGCAGCAAGGACATATGAATATGGTGAGGGCGAAAGACATGGGAGAACACTGGCTAGACTTGTCCGAGCAGAAGGGGGTAGGACCCATATTGAAATCATCAAGGATACACAAGGGGTTCTACAGTGGTCGGACCAACAACTGCTCTCAACATTCTCACAGTTCTATACTGATCTATATACTCAACAACAGGTACATGATACACAGGATATCCTAGATCTGCTTGAACAAATCCCCATGACTCTTGTGTCCCGGTCCACTCGTGAGCAGCTAGATGCACTCATGACGCTAGATGAGATATTCAAGGCAATCACTGACCTCCCCCGTGGCAAGGCCCAGACAGACTTACTTCAGAGTTCTACCAGGAACACATCGCCATCCTCGCCCCTAGATTGCTAGAGGTATGGGACAAGGCGCTCCAAGTGTCCATCCATCCCCCATAAATGCGCCAGGCACTCATAACAGTTCTCTTCAAACCTGTGAAACCTAGCGATGAATGCGGATCCTATAGGCCCCTCTCGCTCATGAACCTAGACACGAAAATACTTGCCAAGACCCTTGCCAACAGATTCCTCCCAATTATGCCATGTCTCGCACACGAGGATCAAAGCGGTTTCGTTCCTGGGTGCTCTATGTCTCTTAATATAAGAAGGCTCTTCAATGTCCTCTCAAGGATAGACCACGGTGTCGAGGCAGTTGCGGTCACACTAGACGCACAAAAGACCTTTGATATGGTCTTGTGGCAATATTTGTGGCCGGTCCTGGAGAAAACGGGGATCGGCCCTAAAATGATCCAATATATCAAGATATTGTACACTTGCCCTACCGCCAGGGTCCTGATCAACTCATTGACTTTGCACTCCTTCGAGCTGCAGAGGGGTACACGCCAGGGCTGTCCCTTTTCCCCCATTCTTTTTGCACTAGTTATCGAACCAATGACGGACTATGTCAGGGCTAGACATTCCTGCAAGGGCATATGTTTAACTGATCCCCGGGATATATTATCATTATATACGGACGATGTCCTATTGTAGGTTAGAAACCCATCTACTCATCTAGATCCCATATTGAGAGACATAATTAAGGTTGACACCTTCTCAGGTTTCACCATCAGCTACACGAAATCTAAGCTCTTTCCCCTTACCTCTGTAACCCGACAACCAAATTGCGAATATCCCATCCGCTGGTCCCCCGACGGCATCAAATACCTGGGTGTCCACGTAGCATTATCCAGACCCGCTTTGATCACTGATATTTATACCACTGGTGCAAAATACTTCGAATCTAAGGTGAACAAATGGCGTGCCCTACCACTCTCCCTGGCTGGCAGACTCTCCTTGATTAAAAGGGTCCTGGTCCCCAAACTGCTATACATATTTGGGAATGTGCCGATCTGGACAGTAAAGAAATACTTTGAGGAACTTCACACGATGGGCTCTCAATTCCTATGGCATGCGGGTGCGGTTCGTAAGAAATGGCAACAAATGGCTCTGCCCTATGAGAAAGGGGGCTTTGCGCCTCCTGACCTGGCACTATACTGGACAGCGGCGCAGGCACAATTTGCCACACATTGGTATAAATACCCCACGGCTCCCCCCATGTCAGGTTGGAAAAACTGGCCACACCCAAGGTAGACTCCATGACCCTGATCCTCCAACACAAATACATAACCAAAACCCCTGCTGATCCTATTGCGTCCACCCTCATGGTGTGGCCGCGCCTCCTGGACCTCACATCCACTCCCTGCCCTTATTATAAATGGCTTCCCATATGGCGCATCCCTGGGCTGGATCCTACCCATGACAGACTCCTTTCACAACAGTGGTCATCCCTGGGCTACCGCGCATTGACCAACCTTTTTTCAGAAGAGAAATTCATTACCCCAGAGATGTGGTGCCCTGGCCACACAGGTTCGGCCCTGGAAATGCTGCAGTACTATAGACTTTGTGCTGCATGCCGTGATATGTGGTGGTCATTTCCAGAGGAACCTCCAGATATCCCTGAGCTACAATACATCACCAACTGTGTTAATAGTAGGAGTATAGTCTCCTCTCTATATAAAATCGTATTAACAAAGCTCCTGGACTCGACCCCAAAAGTCCGAAATGCATGGGCTGAAGAACTCGGACTAGATATCACTGATACTTTGTGGAAGAAAATGTGTTCCCATACAGGAAAGGTGTCCCTAAATGCTAGATATTGTTGCATGCAGCACAAAATATTGAATAGAATGTACTACACCCCACATAGATTGACTAAGTTTACAGGTGGCTGTCTACAGGTCTGCCTGAGGTGTCAGGCCAAGGATGCAGACCACACACACATTTTTTGGTCATGCTCTGTGCTGAATATATTCTGGAGAGATGTACTGTCTCCACTATCTGATATTGTGAGTATGGTGATTGATCCAGATCCAGTTGCGCTGCTGTTTGGTGTCTGGAAGAGCGATGAGCTAAAGAAAATGGCTAGATTTCTGAATCTGGGCAGCATGGTGGTCAGAAAATGCATATTACAATGTCGGAAGAGATCATCCCCCCCCACTTTCAAAATGTGTCTCACAGCCCTCACATGGACACAAACATGTGAAGAGGAGTACACTGCCACCTTAACTGCACAATCTTGCCCCAGGAACATCTGGACTGCCTTCTGCAGCTATCTTAACAAAGAGACTGATGAGGTCTTGTCCTCTACTTCAACTCAGCCCTTCTGAATAAATTGTGTAAACTGTTGCTAAGACTGTACGCACATTGCTCAAAGTGCATGTTGCCCATAACTGCCATGATCTATGTTCTTCTGTGTACATCTGTAATGATGCATTGTTTTATGAGGTGCTCAGAATGTGTAACTGCCTTAACTCTGCCAATAAAACAAAAACAAAAAAAATTAAAAAAACATGTTCATGCCTGTTCCTCAAAACCCATCAAGGACCACATTGACTCCCTGGCACCTGCTCTGGCTGACTTCTGCAACCACTCCTTCACCACTGGAGTCTTCCCATCCCCTCTGAAGCACTCCCATGTGCACCCTTTTCTTAAGAAACCCTCTGCCGACCCGTCCTGCCCGGCTAACTATCGCCCAATCTCCATCAGTCCCTTCATGGGCAAACTCCTGGAAAAGTTGGCCATCTCCCAGCCTAATATTCACACTGAATCTGTTGGTTGTCTTCATGACCATCAGTCTGGCTTCAGTGCTGCCAGAAGAACAGAAACTGCTCTCCTGAACATCCGTGAAGACCTGCTTTCAAACCTTGATTTCAACATCCCCTGTGTCCTCATCTTACTTGATCTCTCTTCTGTCTTTGACATGGTCAACCATGCCATCCTGCTCAACCGTCTCCGTGATAACCTGGGTATCCCTGGTCAGGCCCTGGCGTGGCTGACCTCTTTCCTCTCTGATCGAACCTCCCAGGTCCAACATGGGTCCTTCCTCTCCTCTCTCTCTATCTCTACCTGTGGTGTCCCCCAGGGGTCTAACCTCTCTCCCTGGCTGTTCAACCAATAACTGGCACTTCTTGCCCAATGCATTGCCCTCTCTGCCCTAATTTTCAGTGCTATGCAGAGGGCACTCAGCTTGTTTTTAGGATACCTTCGGCCACCTCTTCTACATCTCTCATCTCTGACTGTCTGTCTGCTATCCAGGAGTGGTGTGCCGCTAATGATCCATGTCTTAATGCCAGGAAGACTGAGATTCTCCTCATCGGCACACCCGCTGCCTTTTTCCTGTCACTCTCTGGCCGGCCTCTCTTCATTCTCCCACCTGCAAGGCTAAAAACCTTGTGGTCATCTTCGACTCCACATTCTCCTTCTCTCCTCACATCTCTGATGTCTCTAACAAGTAACACTACCATCTGCACGTCCTCAGAGGTAGTCTTCCTTTCCTCTCTTCCCCCAGAAGCTCACTGTCTCCACAGACTCTGGTCTTCTCTAGGCTGTGACTATTGCAACAGCCTCTTTCTAAATCTGCTTGCTTCTACTGTCCGCCCTCTGCAACTCATCCAGAACAGGACTGCAAGACTTGTCCTTGGTCTCAAGCTCAGGGTTCGTATCTCTCCAGGACTGAAATCTCTGCACTGGCTCCGAGTGGCTGTGAGGATTAAGTTCAAACCCCTATGCATTGTCCTCAAGGCCTTCTGGAGCCTTGGGCCTCAATACATTCAACTCTCTCTTCCTAAATATCTTCCTTCTCGAACTCTTCGTTCATCCGCCTCCAGCTCCCTCAGGGTCAGTCGCTTCTCCAAGCAACAAGTTGGTGGTAGATTTCTTTCTTCGGCTGGGCCTCCCTCTGGAACAGCCTCCCTGCATCCCGGAAACTTGAGAAGGACCATATGTGGTTCCAGAAGCACCTCAAAACCTTCCTCTTTACTTCTGATTTCTCTCCTCCTCTACCCTGCTGAACTCCTTGCTGAAACTGTACGGGTAACCTGGCCACCCTCTGATCTTGGGCCCAGGTTCCCTCCCCCGCCAGTTACACACCTGCACTGCCTCCCTGGCAACCTCTGCACTTGGGGACTGTTTTCTGTTTCCCTACAGTCCCCCACCTGCATTTGACACCTGATGTCCGCACTTACCCTTACACTTGCCACAAGCTGGCCCTACTTCTTATTGTTTTATTTATTCTATAACCCCATGTACTGCATTGTCCCCACCACCCTCCCTTTCCTCACTTTCCTCTTCCCCCTTCTCCTGCACTTGCGCGATCTGAATGACACTTGGCCTAGTAGGATCGCTGTCTCTGTCTTCCCTCTGTCCCCCCTCCCATGCTGCGTCACGCCTTGTAACACCTGTGTATAGGCGCGTTATAAATGCCATATCATATCATATCATATCATATTATGATAATTACAAGAACTTAATTCTCCATGGAAGTTGCTGAATCCATGCCACCTGGATGATGTTTTCTCAGAGATCTGCATGAAAAATAAAGGATAATATGCGTATACTGCAATTTTATGAGCAAGATGCACTATCTCAATCCCCTGAACAAGTTTGAGAGAATGAACTCTTTGTGTAAACAGCTTTATTGACAATGCAAAAAATAATGGAGATAATGGGCACCCTTGGCAGGTTCCCCATGTCAAAGAATTTGGATTTGACAACGTCCCATTAGGTTTTATGCTGGTGGAAGGAAGAACAAAATTAGCTAACACACTGCTTATAAAAGTAGCCTCAAAACCAATCCTGTGCAACACTTCCCTAAGAAGCACCCAGATGATCCTGTCAAACGCCTTCTCGGCATCGACGGAAAATAACGCCAAAGGTTAGTTGGACTGTCGTGCCCATTCTATAACATTAATTGGCCTTTGTGTATTAGCTTAGGCTTGCCTGCAGGGTCCAACTTCTTGCGTTGCTTTTCTCCAGTCATAAAAAGGGAAAGTGGACTCAAGAAACTCAATTTCATGTTTCTACTGTGGCCATTGTTTTTTGTATTTACTTTTACTTTCATGTATGCAGTTTTTGAGTGATCTCCTTTGCCAGAAAGAAAGCACCTTAGACGCATTTAACATATGCTGCAGGGTTGTTACTATAGGTACTGCCTGCCACTGCAGGTATTATCACTGAATTACCAGTTCCCTTTACACACGCCTTCAGCATCAACAATCTCCAAATATAAGGGTTCCAGGCCCTCCCTTTACTTGTTGGGGCCTGGTACATACTGAGATGGCCAGCAAAGAATAGAAAGCCTGAGCCTAGGTATGTCAGAGTGAAGCAACAAGGGGGTGATAGCCATAGGCACCCCAGGGTTTGTCTGGGATGAAAACAGTTTTATTTTTCAATATGCACGGAGCCTGTCTCCCATAAAAATACCAAAAAACAAGATGGCCACCATCATAGGAAAAGGAGCCTTGTTCCTTTTTTCTGTTTTAATGGCATTAGGGAGGAGCGCCGGGATCGGAGCACAAAGCTCCAGTTCAGCAGGTAAGTCGGGAAGGAGGGATGGGGGGGGTGAGGAAACGTGAAGGATGTCTTTGGGGGTGGGATGAAGTGTGAGGATGTGGGAAGCAACATGGAAAGTCTCCCTGTTGCCTCCCCATAAACACGATGGCGCTACCCAGGGAAGGACCTCGGGTGGTTGGAAGAAGCAGGCAGTACATAATGTGTTATCAGACACTTTTGCAGCCACCTGATTGGCTAAGCACACTTCCCTGGGTGCAAATATTGCAATAATGGCATTGAAGGCCAGCTGTACAGTCTAGTAAGGTCGTTCCATTGCAAGGTGATGACTCAAGTGAAGTGAGGGCATTACCAATTGTTTCAAGATGGTAGATCCATCCACCATGACCATTATGGCCATCAGCACAAGAAAATGGCTATAATAGGCATAAAATAGGGAAGACAGAGAAAAAAGGGTATCTGGCTTTCACCACTGAGGAGAGCTTGACATGGTGTTGCGGATAGGAGGTGTAGGAAATATGAAAGCTAGCAGGTGACCACAAACAAAGCAGTCCAAACCCTGGCCAATATTCAAGAGGATTTCAGGGTCAGAAAAGGTGGGAGTCGCGTTGGCCACAGCAGCCACAGGAGACGGGAACAGTTGTGTCAAAAAGTGCACTTATAATCTATGAATGATGAACACCATTTCCATTCTCTATCGATTCATTGCACAAAAGCTTGATGAGAACTTTCTATTTTTTAGTGGTTGGAAAAATTAAGCTTCATTATAACCATGCTATATTTCCTCTTTATACTGCTCCATTCCCTATAATCTGTCCGCAACCAGGAGAATGGAGCTTAAACCGCTTGTTTGAGGCAAAATGGCCCAACACAGTTAAATCGGGAAAGGATTGTCAGGAGTGGTATGGGAGGTGAGGAATGTTCTCCATAATATACATCTGCTTCTGTTTCAAAATGGGGAGGGGAGGTGATGCGGAAACAAAGAGTCAGGGTGATAGAGATTATAGGTACATTATTCGTTTTTTAAATTATTATTTTGTTAAATATTGTTATAGCTCATGTATAACCCCTATGGGTAACAGGGCACTTTATATTGCAAAAAAAAGCATATAGGAATGGGACAAATTATACGCAGAGGGTTAACACTTGCAGGAAAAAGCAGAGAGAGTGAGAGGAAGGGGAGAAGTCAGGGATGCATTAAATCCATGCATTAATGTATGGTGATGGCGTCAACCTCTCTGTGACTCCCGGATGTAGCAATTATAGCATTATTCAAGAAATCTATTAAATAATACAGATGCTAATTAAACAGGTGTAAACATTGACCAAATTCGCTGTCTCCAGTTTGTGTAACATTGTGCATTCAACGTTGCCAATTTCACAGCAATGATTGGATTTTGTAATATTTGAAATTAGTACACTCGCAGGAACTAACGTCCCCACAAAGAAAAGAGGTCACATGGTTCCCAAAACCTATAAAGGTGCAGGAAAATGTTGGCAAGGTACGTTTTGCTGAGAATCCTCTAGGTAAGCTAAGGGAAAACTCTCTGCTTGAGTTTTACAATGTGTCGCTGTTTACAGATCTGCATATTAATGGTACATGTCAAGAAACCAAACATTTCTCACTTGATTGATGGAAAACAAAATGAGCTGAGGCCCCGAGAGACTTTATTGCTTCTCTTCATGCATTACACCCTTTCAGGGCTCCTAGCGTTACCATAAGAGGCCCACAGCTAAACTGCACCTGCAGTAACCATGAGGCCCGCCCACGACTATGCTGACATAAGGGAGGCAGTGTTTGGAAAGCATAGAGTGGGCCTCATTACAATGAGTGTGGTAGATGGTTAATGGCCCCGGTAGAGCTGTCGGCGCCGTTAACCCTCTACCGCCTCATTACGAGTTCTGCTCGCGGGTCCTGCTAAGGAAGTTTGGTAAAACCAGGCGCCCTTAGCAGGACCCGCTAGCAGACCAGGAAGCTAACAACATGACTGTCATTAACAGGCCCTTTGTTAGCATCCTCCCCATTCCCATTGAGCCCTATGGATGCTCAAATGGTAATGGGGATGTACTGGGTCCGGGTCCCGGGAAAGGGAATTACTGGGCCCTGCAAAGTCGAAATGGCCTGGTAATTCCTCATTCCTGGAACCCAGACCCGGTACCCGGTATGGGGGTAGCCATGCCGCTAAAAGCGGCATGGCTACCTCCATACTTGTAATGAGGCCCAGTGTTTTGCTTTCATCACACCCCTGCTGGACCCCTGTGGAAGAGACGAATGGGCCTCCTCCAGGTAAGCAGATTCAACAGCTGGCACCCCTTTTTGCACCTCAGGCTCTCTGAAACGGAGCGGTTTGCCGCAATCTCAATTTTCTGGGACGTATGTAGCATTGCGCTACACGTGAGATTGCCATTACCTTAAGCCAGACCCAGACAATCACCGGGTGCCTGTTTTTTCGATTATTCTTTTGTTGGAGGCACCAGATACAAGCCCTGCAACTGCTGTTTCAGGCGAGGAGATGACACGCTTGGTCCTCACATCTCTCTCTCCCTCCTCAACATTCCTCAGTTTCAAGGAATCGAGGGATGTGGATGTGAGCAGGTCTGGTCTTCGTTAACAAATGTGAACAAATACAGGGCAAATGCATGAGTTTAACTCGAAGGTCCTACCATCCACTAAGTGGGAGTCGTTGTCTTTTCTTTGTTTTGTTTTGAATGTCTATAATTATGACAAACGATATGTCACAAGAGTTTGACAATCCATTAATTGCATGTGAGTTACTACAAACCTACCCTGTCCACATTCCTTGAAGATATAGCTCACTGGGCTTTATCTTTGTTTCTCCTTTTTCCTAGGCGACGGGATGAGTGCCCAATCCTAAATTACGGATTGAAAGGAGCAATGCCAAACCTTAAATACCAGGTCCTGAAGATGATGACACCAGTTACCATAGTCATCGAAACTGGTTGACCTTGTTTTACTTGTTGATGATATACATTCAAAACTGCTAGGATACATGATTTGCAAGAATTTCACACCTGTCCTTGGTAACAGGTAATTTTGAGCACTTTAGCTCCAGCTCCCGCTCGGGACTTTTTAAATACCCAGTAGTACCCCGCACATATGTCCTGATAACATATTGCAATGCTGGTTAATACATTAATATGAAATTCCCCTTAGCAATGTTCATCTCTTGAGCATATATAGACAGGGACATTTATTTCCTCTGTCATGGGTTACTATTAATGTGCTTTTTAGAAAGGTGGCACATCACTGTCAACCTAGGGACAGCAACCCCCCAACAGGGTCCGGGCATGTTTCCACTGAGGGACAATGTTAGTGGCCTTCTGAGTAACATTGTTCTTTTGAGCCTATATATGCTAGAGAGTGCTTCATTACCAATTCATGTGTGTGATACAGTGATGGGAGATAACAAAGGAATGAAGTTGGTGTCCCATTAAGATTCAAAAATGTAGTCCCTGCTTGTTGTTTAGGTCATACACGTCAGCAATATAGCTTTAATATCGGTGTCCATTCCAGGCCCGAAAAGCCTTTCTTAAATAGGTTTGAAGTTTTAAATTGTCTGGATGATCTTCCATCAAATGTGACTGAGCGCTCCCCAAGAACAACTTTTTATAACTCTCTGGGATCACCAACTGTAATTTCATCTTACCCTTTGGAGGGGGACTTCCCCTATAGAGAAACCCTTGTTTCAGAAGAAAAAAAGGTTCCCCTAATTCATCCCCACTCTTTCTTTAGCCACTTGTAAAAAGGCCTTAGTTAGAAAGGGGTAATTATTTTGGGCTTCATCTAAATCTTAAAGGTAGTTGGTGTTCCCTGCCCATCTTTTCCCGATTCAGGGCTAGAAAATCCACCCAAAGTCTCAGCTACCTCCTCAAAAACCTGGGTTCCTTCATGAATGCTTTCCTTCTCTGCCTCGCCTTTGAATCTGGGAAGCATTTCTTTCTCAATTACCCCTTGAGCAATCTTATGCCCTTGGTAAACTTGAAAGGGTTCCTTTCCGTGGTTTTGTAGAAATGCCTCAATATCAGCTCAGAGGTTTGGGTCTATCATGACCACTAAAATATCAATCCCAAATCTCCATGCTATCCCTAACTTGGGTGCCAGTCTGATGTATTTATCAGGGGGTGGAATCAATATTATATCAGTCTTCTTTCACCTGGAGGAATCATTTTGTCCCTCCTACTACAAATATCAAACCTGATC
Organism: Ambystoma mexicanum; assembly: GCF_040938575.1. NCBI lineage: Eukaryota > Metazoa > Chordata > Amphibia > Caudata > Ambystomatidae > Ambystoma > Ambystoma mexicanum. The sequence continues at coordinate 515,264,636 of NC_090938.1, read as the reverse complement.
AAGCCATTAGTGGCTTCCGAGGGGTCTGTTGCCTGAGCACTTAGTTTCTCGAATTTCAAGGTTCCCCAATTTATCGATTGAGCCACATCCCACTCTGACACCATCTGTGAAGGCATCATGAAGAAGGAAACAGACAACAGTTCCCAAATTCAAAAACAACCAATTTTATTAACGTAACTGTCAGGATGTAAAAAGGCCTAACCTGCCCAGTACTAAGTTGTGATTTCCCTACCTAAATAAAATTAAGGAACGTTTGAGTCAAAGAGTTCAAGTTAGGAATCTGTCTGTGCCCAAAACCTATACTTGCCCTCACAGCTATAAATAAACAATGTGTAGGAATGTCAGCAACCAAAAAGAAAACAGTGTTTAACACAAAGTTCTGAGCTCCTTCCAGCTCATAGCTTCCTTTCAGCTCCCTTCCCCAAGTGTAAAACAGTTCCACACAGTAAAGTCTAAGAATGTCCTTTCTTGGATACAGGATGCAATAGTCTTATTCAAGTCTCAGAGTTTCCTTCCCCAAGTTATGACTCAGGTTCTATTTCCCAAGTTTAAAGTCACACAATTCAAATAACCTTGAAATTAAACGTTCCTGATCAGGACTCAGGGTTCCCTTTCCCAAGGTCCAAAATGTACAGTTTAAACAACCTTGAAATCAAAGGCTTCCGATCAAGACTCAGGGTTGCCTTACCCAAGTTCCAAGTGACACCATTCAAAGAAAAAGAAATACAGAATATTCTCGTCTCCACAGTTCAGTCAATGTTTTTTTCAAATATTTTTTTGGACAATTTGTAGCTTTCATAGCGGTTGAAAATTAATGTGTAATTAATTGTATATACTCCTATTCCTGTGTATTCTGTTTTTGATCCTCTGTAATTATTTGTATATACTGCTACTTCTGTGTATTGATCCCTTGTATATTGCCAATGCTGTAAACATGAATATGCATAACCTTACAATGTGCCCAGTTACCTCTGGGTTTGGTGCGCAATATACATAAATATACAAACAAACAAAAATGGCACTGTAAATCAGGCTTCAGTATCCGTTGTTTGCTTGTTCTTTTAAAGTGATATTAGATTTCAGCATACTGTGGTCTATTGAGACGTGTTAACACTTCAATATATGATGATTTGCCTGGTTTTAAACTTCCTATCCCCTTTTTAGATTACAAAGTATTCAGGAAGTGTTCAAGTTCACACACAGTGCACCGTTTTCTCAATCACCAGAAACTCACCAGTCACTTTAAGAGTTTGCTGCTGCTACACAGATCACACAGCCTTTTTCCTTTAGTGTAGGGGCTCCAGTTCCTGCCTCTCAGACACTCCTGGGGTGTTTCTTCATCACAGGGGAATGAGCACGTTGAGTAGAAAGGAAAGGGTCATCCTTCCTGCACGGCTCCCAGCACAGTTTCCAGTCTGCTCCAGGGTGTCCCAGCTCCCACGTCATGCTGTATAGTTCTCTGCTGCAGGCACTGACCTGGTCCTTCTCCAGTCGTTCCCCTCTGATATTGTGAAGGGCTTCATTTATACACATGTAGCCCCTTGACATGCTGCAGGTGTCGATGCTTATTCAGCCTTGCCTGACCACAATTAAAAGGTCATGCCTGACCTTAACTGCTCTTAGCAGGCATCTTCCTCATCCCAGTATTACAGTGGTAAAAGAGCATAGTCTTCATTGCTCTTAGTTGCCTCTTCTTCATCCTAGTACTGTCAACCGTCAACTGTGGAGAAATGAGGGGAGCTAGTTTACGACAGCCCATAAAGGTTGGGGAAGGGTTGGGTTGGTTGTCATTAGGGAAAGGGGGATACCATTGTTCGCCGTTCCCAGTCTCCAAGGAGCCTCCACCCAGATGATCCTTCCTCACTTCTCCGCCCCCCAGGTCAGGATTCAATAGCGGTGGCCTTTCCCTGGCCACCTGCGCAGAGAATTTAAGGGGTCTAAAAGTGAGAATGCCCTCAGGTTTCTCACAATACATACAACTTGAAGGCTGTCTGTGATATGAAGACTTGACATGCATACGTTAGCCGCGTGGCACAGCGGGGAAGACCTTGACAAAGACATCTCCACTATGAAAAAGCCCCTCAGGGTGAGGGACGAAAGAGGAGGGGACGAGAGAGTAAGCTCCTGATTCACAGAGTGTTTTGCAAGGGGGTTTTGCATTATAAATGCTTATGTGAAGCCTAAGAGACACAGAAAACAGAGAACGGGCACACAGTGTGCACCGAGAGAGAAAACACAGATACTTAGCTTATGCTCATAGGGCTCAGCGAGAGAGAGGAAGAGAGACAGGTGCGGCAATAGGGCAGACAGAGAGACTGAGCAAACAGAGAGGCAGATAGAGATGACAGAGTGCACAATGCATGCAGAGACATACAGTGACAGACAAAGAGACAGTGCACACAGAGCATAAAGTAAGAATAAGGCCCATTGAGAAACTGAGAGGCAAATCACAGAGAAAGAGGGCACAGAGAGACAGAGCGCAAAGTACATAGAGTGCACAGCAGTGTATGATACACCAGCTACAGTTGTGCTACACAATAGCCCCTTGTTCATATCACACTAACCTCATGATGACTTCTTAGCTCTTTCACGGTCTACTGATATTATTGAAAAACGTAATGACTGCCTTTCCCCAGTTAAATGGCTCAGGCATAGTAGGACTGGGGGAGGTTTCATCGTACCATAAACCAGATATGACGCTACCTTTCTCTGTGACCTGCAGACATCATCCTACATTCTTTTATTGATTACCTAGTGAATTATGTCACTGTCACTCTCAATGCCCTATAGGTGGTTCTCAAACAAAGGGGCATTTTGGAATTGTTAATGCTGATGAGTGTTGCAGATGCATAAATAGGCAAAGAGAATTTAAATAGCACCTGTTGAGTTTTATCTTTTATTCTAAACTCTCCACTCTCTTTCTCTGGGCCGTGTGTCCTATAGTTAAATAAGGAGATGGTGTCGGAGAAGTGAAAGAGTAGAAAAGGGAACAAGAGCAAACGAAGAAAGACCACAATAAAAGAACGATGTGAGAAGTGACTCATGAATGGAATAAAATCAGGGGGGAAGATGACATGCTTGATGGAGGACATCAAACGTTTAACATGAGGGATAATGTGAGGCGTTTCCATGCAATTGACGTTCTAGATTCCAAGCCAACTGTAGATAAACACAAAACTGATGATTACAACAGTCATTGCGGATGAAAAATCCAGGACTTCAATTATAACACTTCTTCTGGGTTTTCCATCCTGTGCCTCAGAACATTGTTCTGATAGGCCTGATTCTATACCCCATGAGGGCATTTCAGGTGTCCTTTAGAGAGAGGACTAGTTGGGTGTTGGACAATACAAATCTCTAATCCACTTCCATGAATTAGTTAATGGATGTAAGTAGCAATCAAGGGTTTTGGTCCACAGCAGCCCCTCTTCGATAGGTAGAGTCTGCAGCAGCAGTCTGTGAAATTAAACACTCCAGATGTTTTGGACTACCCTCAATGAGCCACAACAATGTTGGCTATCATTTTCTCCCATCTAGACTACAACAATTCCCCTCTATCTGGGCGACCCTGCCTATCAGCTCAGAAAGCTCCTAGGGATCCAAAACTCTGCTGCTAGGCTCCTCCTTGCTCTCTCCCACAGAGAACACTTTACTCCTGCCCTCAGGGTGATCAACTGTCTTCAGCCGACAGGCCACGTTCAAGGCCATGTGCATCACCCACGGTGCCCTCCACAAGACAGGCCCTGAATTCCTCCAATACAATATCAATCCAACAGAAAGCTAAGATCTGGCTCTGCATTTTTCCTTGTGATCCCCACTTTCAATTTCACTAGAATAGGAGGATCCTCTTTTTCCGCCCAAGCTCTCACTCTCTGGAACTCCCTTCCACTCACCATCCACCGCATGGAGGACCACTTCTCCTTCAGGTAGGCCCTCAAAACCTGGCTCTACCCTTCTGCTATCTGATAAGCCCAGCCCCCTTAACACTTACCCTAGGCTGTGACACTGTTTGCCTCCCCAGGATCCCTCCAGAGCAAGGTAAATTATATTAATTTGAAGCAGACCTGACATACAGACTCCATAGCCACATCAAAAGCATAGAACCAACTGGGGCTAAGGGGTAGATATCACACACCACCCTGTTGGACTCTAGCCGGAGGCACGGCCACCCACATGCATTTGCCTCCATAATGTCTATAACACAACGCACAACATCTCTGCCATCAGAATGCAGATAAGTCCCATGACAAAAATACAGTCTAGCTGGGCACATAATGAGCCTCCTGCACGTGCGCACTCTCCTGACCAACTCACAGCACCCATCCACATGCCTGTTTCACATGGGTAGCTGCATCGGGCCTGGACATCCCACCGACTTCCTTTTAGCCAAAAGCACACACACATTCTAACCTCCCTGACACTCTTCCCATAACTTGGACTTTGGTCCTCCGGGGCGTTCACCTAAAGGTGCTTTAAGAAATTACAAACTACTACTACTCCAATCACCCCCATAGTCAATGATGTGGGGTCATGGGACCCGCAGCCCAAAATGTTTGGCGAGCCACAGGTTGCAGAACCCTGTTCTACAGGAAATAGTTATATTGGTTTCCATCCTCATCACACATGCTGCGCTGGTGCCTTCCGTGTCCAACATGTCACTCCAGACACCTCTCTTGAGTGAGAGAATGCACGTATATGGCGCCTGGTATTTTAAAATTATTTTGAAATTATTTCTCAGTCTTCAGAATAAATATGTCAATACGTATGTATTTTCATGACGCGTTTTATCCAACGTGAACCCGTGAGAAAAAATGGCAAATGTCATTAAGAGCAGCCTTTGTATTGAGTCAGAACCCAAAAAAGGGCATTGGGGCTTCAGTTGTGTAGATGTCTGACGCAGGACAATTGCACAACCAGTGGATGAGGTCTAGTAGCTAAATTGGTGACTGCAACTAGATGACCTGTGATGCAATCGCAGCATTCCCACATAACAACAGCAAATGGTTCTGGTAAAATCCTTCCACCTGTACAGCCTGAAAGAAGGTGACCCCCACCCCCCACATGCTGAAGGTAGCTCACACCAACATTCAGCAATCGATTCTTTAAGGAGGACAATATTTCATCAAGATCCATCAAAGAGCATGAGTTTCTTTAACCTTTTATATTGAATTAACTCGAGCATTGTGTGTTCCTAGTACGGCGCGCCGCTGCTATTATACATAAAACATGCAGATTTGTGTTTCTGGATTTTGTCTAACCCGACACTTGTCTTATCTTCAAAAATTGTAGCTAATTAGAGACAAACTTGACATCAGTACTAAGACCTAAGCGAAAAATAATAATCATATTAATATTAATAATAATATCTCTTAATAATAAGTACACATTCAAATAATAATATCAGGTTTTTCTATAGCACTCGATACCAGATCACTCACGCAGTTTAATGATTCTAATCGTAGCCGTCCTTATAAGAGGCTGTTAAAGAGCCCATCACTGTGAAATGCTTGCTAAATTGCAAAGCATTTCTATCCCTGCCTGAGGATGGAACTGCAAGTGGCACAGCAGTGATACCTAACCCGTAATTGAAAATGCAGTCACGGTTAGGAATGACCATGTTATGTATAGTAGGCCTTGCCTGCCTGTTCCATACAAGCGCAGGGGAATGTCTTTCTTTTCTTTTCATTTTAAAGCGCATCCCATATCTGAATTCGGGATGTGCTTTCGAATGTGTGCCATCCCCCCTGATTTGCACAACTGAACACTGAGGGCCCAACAGAGCATCTGAAGGTGGGCATCGTAGATTGGCACTTTCAGAGGTCATTTGTGAATGGGAGGCAACTTTTTTTAAACAAGAGATGAGAGTCAATAATTTTGAGAATCTCACGAAATGTTTTAATACATTTTTGCACCAGGGCAATGGTTGTCCGGCTGGTAATACTTCTGTCCTTGTGCAAATATTGCCAAACTCGTTTACCTTTACCAATAGTTGGTCCTCTGAGTTTACAGTGGGATTACAAGTGGTGGTAGGGCGGTGTTAATTTCCATTTTTTGAGTCCATAGGACTTCATGTCGGTTTTGGCTGGATTACCCCTAGCTGCAATTCTGCTGAGTCTTTTACCTCAAAGTGGTGGATTTACCTCCAGTATGATGTTGGAGCAAAATCCTCCAATTCAAGCTCAAACCTGTAGTTCGGTGGTGCAAAAAAGGTGACAGTATTTTCGTTAACACCAAAAAATTGGCGGTAATGGAATTTACACCTGATTTTTTCCACACCGCCAAACTTGTATTGAGATCCAATATGTTTTGCAATAAGGCAATGTTTGCCGTAACCAGTGCTGTTCACAATTTGTGTAATAGGGTCCCTGAAGCAGTTCTTAATGTCATTGGGCCTCATTACGAGTTTGGAGGTAGCAATGCCCTTAATAAGGGCACGTCTGCCTCCAAACTCGGGTCTGGTTTCCTTGAATGGGGAAATACCGGGCCATTCTGACCTTGGAGGGCCCGGTATTTCCCCATTCAAGGAACCCGACCCGGTACATCCCCATTCCCATTTGAGCCCCCATAAGGCTCAATGGGAATGGGGAGGATGCTAACAACGGGCCCGGGCTTGTTGTTAGCATCCTGATATGCTCGCGGGACTCGCTAAGGACACCTGGTTTTACCAGACGTCCTTAGCGGGTCCCGCGAGCAGACCTCATAATGAGGCAGTAGGGGGTTAACGGCGCCGGCAGCTCTACCGGCGCTGTTAACCCCCTACCGCCTGGGTCGTAATGATGCCCATTGTTCTTGTTTCAGTGGTGTTAAAATTATCTATTCCTGAAGTGCACTAAGCCTGGCCAATAGGATGCAAATAAATAGGGATGGTGCATGTATCACATTTCATTACCAAATAGTATTACATCAGCTGAGAACCAAAAAGGGTATCCTTCTCATCCAATCAAATATTCCAGTACGCTTGCCCAATATGGAAAGTGGGCAATATGCACATATAGGGCATTTTGCACCAAATCCCCTTTTGGATATCCTTCCCGTTGGGTAATACCTGCAGAGGAAAAGTGCATTAATGTAGCTGGAGTTTTAAATTGGCTGCTCTCAGATGTTTCCTTCCTCTTTTAATTGAACACATGATATCAATGCTATGCTTGGGCTCATCCAATTTGACAAAGCGTGTCTTCCAAAAGGATCCTAGATGCTTGGCTGCCGCTTGGATCAGACATTTGTATAGAAAAGGCATCAAATGTGCCTGTCTCAAAATCTTTTATCCCTTCGTCTCAAGTTCCCTTTCTCTGTAGACTAATAAATGATTCACAGCAGGGTGGATTTGATGATGCTTAAAGAAACCAAGACTTGAAAAAAAAACATATTATTTTAGTGCTGTGTTTTATTCATGTGTTGCCATTTTCTTATTGCTTTTTTACATGGTTGAAATTTACTTTAACGTTTTAAATTATTTGTATTGCCCACACAAATACATGGCAAAATCTCTGCCAGCAGCATTTCTGGCAGAGCTCTAACCAGCTGAGAGCACCAGTCCTGATAAAAGATACAGGTCTACTGACTCTTCAGAGGTAATTAAACATTTCAATAAAAAACAATTATAGAAAATACCAGTGTTTTTCAGAAATGAAAAACATATTCTTAACGTTTGCAATTTTAAGTCTTTGATGTGGTGGGGACATGGTTCAGTGGGTTAATACAGTTTTTGTCGAAATTTGTGTATCACTTGCAGATTTTCTCCTTGGGGAGATTACTATGAAGCTCATCATGAGTTGGACAGGAATATGTATCATTACCACAGTGGTGTCCAGTGAAATTACTGCTGTATTACAATTCGGTGGGAGCACGCACACACCACTGGTGATAACAGTAATTCCATCCAGCAGAGTTACCGCTGAAAATGAGTATCCAATGGTAAATCCGCATGGATTCGTCAGAATTACCGTTACTGCTGTCACATTTGGCACTAATTCCACCAGCGAAATTACCACCAGTGGAAATAGCATCATTGCTGGAACGGGAAGCATGGCGGCAGCCATCTTTAAAAATACAACCCATTCTCAATCTCCCATTTCCTGTTGCCATCCAGACATCATACTTGTGGAAACACGTCTCTGCAAAAGGCAAAGTCCAATCTCCCCGAGATGAGACTTGAACTCGAGGTCCTAGCAAACGGGGTGGTCTGTCAGGCCGAAGAGCAACATAGAAGCAGGCAGCACAAGACCTCTGCCCAGAGGAAGGTTGCCATCTGATCCGCTAGCATAGACAAGGTGGTGGCAGTGGGCATAGTACCACTGTACTCTGAAGATTGTAGGAAGATATCGAACAACCTACAAACCATGGTCCGCAGCCTCATTGCCAAGCACAGGAGAGAGAGCGCAGCCACAGGAGGTGGCACTGCAAACTCCTCGCCCTGACACAGTGGGAGGGGAAGGCCAGCTCCATCCCTCACATGCAGGGGGTCAAGGGGGCTGGCAGCTCGGCAGCAGGAGCAGCGTGTCCGCAGGATGCAGTAAGTCTATCAGTACCCACTCCGATATAATTACACTGGTCAAAGGTATGCGTGCCCCAGCATCAATGAGCGCAATGAGCAGAGCCCTGATTTCCTTTATCTTTCTGAGATAACTGAAATAAATACCAAGGCGTGCAAGGGTAGCTCAGAAGATAAGTTACGTTTGCTAACAATAATTATAGAAATCACTTAGAAAAGGGAGGCATCTGCGCAACGTGCTGTATAAAATATCAGAATGTATAATTATTTGTATTATTTAGGCAAAAATTACTGTAATTGTGGACTCAGCTAGCTGGTAATGCGAGGGGTTAACCAAAGGCAGTGTTAAGGTTACTTACCTCTACAGACCGGCATAGCTATAAATGACTGGCACAATGACTGGGGTGCAATAAATTTGTTTTCTTTGTGGGGGGAAAGCAATTGCTTGGGGATCCCAATAATGTTTTCCCAAATTAAAAGCAGCCTGTTTGGCTGCTGCCCCCATTGTGGGGGCTTTCATTATTACAATCGAGTTGGAGTAACAGGAATACCTGTTAGCTAGATGATAGCAGATGATTTATATTTATTTAAAGTGCTAAGCCTTGTTTATTGAAGCTCGTCAGAGGAAGTATGAAAGGGGCACACTGAGGACTGCTTTACCCTTTTGTATAGGGTTTATTAATGCCGCCTGCAGAGATGTGATTTCATGGCATGCGTGGAGTTGCAAGTAGCATGAATTCACCAAAATCATAGGAGTGGCAGAAGTGACATACCATGGCCTTTCCCCCTGTCAATGGCAAGAACTAAAGGTTTACTGACTTCTAAAAGATCACAAGAGTTGCAAAGTTGTCCACATGGGTTGTAAGCAGTGGTCCAGTGTGTGAGGAATTCTACCATCCACACAGGGAGAGTGTGCTCGCCTGGGCTTTTTTGATTTTTTAAATAATTAAAAGGAATGATGGGAGACCAACCTCCGAGGACTGTGTGAGGCCATTCCACACAAAGCCCATCTCCTTCCCGCACAAAACACATAGTCACATGTACTCCGGGAAGACACAGTCTACAGGTACCGCCTTCCCCTGCATTATTCAGCTGGAATGTGATAGCCCTGGCCTCTAGCTTGTGGCAGTGCATACTAATGAGATAATTGAGGCAAGCCTGCTGAGTGGGCTTGGTTGCTGAAGGAAAAACAGGAAGGTGGGACTAACACCCCTTTGGTATGCAATTTGTCAACTTGTAGCTAGTTTCCACCCCTCTGTATAAAAGGCAGTGAAATGCATGTCTGGGTCCACTATTTGCCATAGGCAAAACCCTGCAGAGCTGACCCCTTTCAGAGGCAGAAGTATGTGGTTTGGGGAGACAGGAAGTCTGCTCCCAGCACAAAGTTCAAGGGAACCCTGCGCTTTAATCAAGAGTCACAGAGGACTCAGTTAACCAGAGAGACGCTTTGATCTACAACAGACAGGGAGATGGGTGGGATTTAGGTATATGTTGTCACCCCCTTGTCTGTCCGTTTGCAGAACACTCTGGTGCTGGCCTCATGCATAACAGAAGATTGTTGGTGGGGACCGAGGATTGGTTCATTAAGGTGGGCTTAGCCTGCACAAATCACTGGGGCCCATTAGGCTTTAAATGAGGGCTGAACCCCTCACTTAGCAGATCATCTAATGACTTCAAAAGGCGTAAGAAGAAGGACTCATTTGGACCCGAGCTGAAGGTACAGTCTACCTTACATCTTCCGCCAGTGAAGGAAGGCCAGGAGTTCCAAGAGGGAACAAGTACTCTCCCCTAAACATCTCCCAGGGAACAGAGGGATATACCGGACTCAAAGGACCTGTCCAGCATCTCCAGAACTGGTACCCAGCCAGCACACAGCGTGCCCTGCTAAGTTCTGCCAGCAAGCTTCCTAGGTGCGGGGTGCCGGAGAGTATCTGAACTAAGGACAAGGCTGTTGCCTGCAAACACTCTCCAGCGTCCATCTTTTAAGGACATTTTTGAGACAGCCGAGTCCTCGAACTGCATCTGGATGCACTGCTGACAGTTGTCATGTGACAGTCACAAGAGCTGTCCGAGCCGTCTCGACCTGCTTTCAAGATCTGCCAACCAGCACAGAGACATCGATTCTTGGTCCCGAGCTGCCGTGCTGGACAGCCTGCAGACGTTCGTCCAGCCTCGCTTGCCAAACTGCCTGCCGCCTTGTATCTGCAGTTGTATCCCACCACAAACTCTGTCTCAAGGGCTGTGAAACACCCTGGAAACGCATCAACGCTTTAGCACCAAGAACCTCTTCAGAACCAGGTACATTGTGTTTCTGCCGCCCTGGTCCTTCTCCGAAGACCCCTAGAGACAGTTATGACCCTTTGCGCTTTGGTGCTGGAACCGAATAACCATGAACAGTAAGACTGATTACTTTACCGACTACCCTACTGTCAGAGTGCAGCCCTTTCCTTCGTGAAACTGTCTTTCCTCTGTGTTCCTTTACAGTGTGGGTTGTATTTTGTAGTGCTAGAACTGTCTGTTGTAGTAATAATAAAGTCAATATTTTTATACAACCTTGACTGGACAGTACCTTTTATCATTGGGTGATAATTGGATTTTCACTGTATTGCAACTGACCAACAATCCACAACCTTGTGGAGATAAGCCTACCGTTCTGTCCACGTTACCAAAATTGGACAAGGAAGTCTTATAATTTACTTGCATTCCAATCAGTTCCAATCTATTCAGATCCCCTCTGGTGTACTAGAGGTGTGGGGCTGATTGATGGTTTAGAAACCGATATTCATCCCTGGACCACTGGTGTCCAATGTTGGTTCATCACACACGGGTAGCAAAGTTTACTGCTAGCTACCCTCAGAGCAACAGCTAATTTCAAGTAGTTCCGAAATTTAGATCCCAGTAGTGGAAAATAGTCTCTTTATCCAGAGTCGAGTGCTGTCTTTTAAATATTTTGGAAACTAGAAGTCTGGGAGCATTGCATTGTGGTATTTTATGCATGCATGTGCAGATTTTAAATTGTAGGTAAAAATCAAAAGAATATTAGAAACAATTAATAACAATACAAAGAGAAAATGGATGTCGCCTGTGACCTTCCGGTTAATTAGTGTGCTTCTTACTATCACCAGTACCTAGAGGGTACATTGGTAGCAATGTGAGCTACATAAAGAATCCCAATCATTCAAGTCAATCAATACATCAATCACGGCAGGTGTGGGGGTGCATGTAACCCCTCTGTCACCCTCTTTATAGGAGATTAGTCCAGCAAAGGGTAAACTCTGAGGCGAGACATCTGTAGAGGGGAGCCATCTGGTCCACTCAGTATATCCTACCATGCAAACAATGACAAACGCCCTTTTCCCATCAATGCAAACAAGTCTTCTTATTAAAATAGTAATGGCCCAGGTTTACTCTAGTGGGAGGCATAATGTAACCGCGCTGAGCATACTCAGGCGGTGATGATAAACCGTGACAGATTCCACAATGATCCCCAGCAGACAAGATCATCTGAAGGCAAGTGCTGCCATGTGATGCTGGACACATATCAGTCTCAGAGATGCCTTCACACAATTCATAATTTAGCCTCACACCTCTAGATACCCAAAATACCACAAGCACAAATCTGATTGAAAGATCAAAGGGGAACTTTGTCTGCATTGGTTCTGATACAAGACATTTACCTTGTAATAGCCTAACCGCTGGCTGTCCACACGCTGTACAGTGCTCCGCTGCTCTCAAGCTAGCACCACGCTTTATACACTAAAAATAAAAATAAATAAATAAAAAATGGTAATACCTCCAGTGGAATTAGATTCAGTGGGCTGGAGGCCAGCAGACAAGAGATTCGTGGGGCTGGTCTAATCTGGAAAAGGTACCTTGAAATATGCAGGAAAGTTACAAGAATCCGAAAATATCAGGTAACGAGTTAGTGATTGTATGCACCGTCCAAAAGCTTCAAATAGGACATTGTGGATTAAAGGCTCGATATAGAGCATGTGTGCTAGACTATCCCAGGCTCTACCTATTTCCAAACCACAAAACTATTCAACCAATGACGCCCACATCGTATTGGCTCGCGACACGGTATTAGGGTGGGTGATTGCAGGGTCCTATGCAGGTTGTTCCTCTATGTGTCTCCACCTGTGTGTAGACACTCTCTCTGCCCGGACAATAGTGATAACTATGAAATACTCAAATAATAAGCGTTATTCAGTCATTAATGCAAATGAAGTCAATAACCGCACATGACATCAAGGATGTTCATGATCTCGGAGTTGTGGGTGGGAGGTGTAATACTGAAGAACCTGGAGAACGCATGGAGTTAAATAGACACCCCTTCTGTTTGTACTAAGCTCCTTTAGTCCCATGTTAGCGAGTGTGGGTTGAAGACCAGTTTCCTGACATGCAAAGTCCAACTCATGTTCTTAGCTTCTTTGCAAACCTTAATACAAGGTGAGCGACGAACACCATGGCCCTCGTCTTGTCAATGTAGACTCATAGACAATTAGCCTCATTATATTTAGGGAAAACATGGACACATGCCCTAAGGCCAGTTGGTGCCTAGTCCCAGATCACACTCTCATCTACCTTCATTACACACTTTAAAGAAGATTGCCCTCAGTTGTGGCAAAGCCTTGAATCTTTTCTAATCAGGATTTAACTCTGATACCACAAAGATCTGAAAGAATGTAGGTGCCAGAATGCACCCCTGTTTAACTTAATTACCCCCCATAATGTTCAGGGAAGGTCAGTCAACATTGGTTAGTGCCATTTAGACCATGTATCCTATTAAAGTACAATGGCCAGGACATAGTGAGATGTAGGAAGACTGCGGCTCTTCTAACTGCTTCCAAGCTCCAGTACCCTGCACACTGTATCTGCATGACCTTAAAATAAACCCGAATTAATATTGGATAGAATGATCAGCAGGGGGCGGAATGGAGCCGATAATGACACCTGCACCTTGCTGTTAGAAAAGTAGCGTCTTTTTAAGCATTGCTCAATGTGGTGTCATTGTGTAACATCATCCTCTCCCACAGTAGCTCTTCACCTGTGCCAAGTGACACCTCGGAATGGAATGCCTGAACCACCCTGCGGGAGTGCAGAAAGTGCACTGTTTACCACATACTCTAGCAGGTCAGTTTACATCATAGCCTCTCTGAGAAAACAATCAGAAGTGTCACTGGGAGTCTTCAAAGTTAGTGCAGACAGGTTGTGACATATTTCTTGAGGAGGAGTACAATAAATGGCATGTGTGTGGGGGCGGGGGCATCAATGTGGGAGTGTTTATATGTGCGTGCCAGTTGTGTGTGCGGCAAAGAGAAAGACAGATCTCGGGTACATTTGTGGTGTGTATGTGGGAGATATGAGTGTGGTTTGTTGTGTATGTGTGTATGCATGTGTCTGCACACACGCTGTGAGTAGAATATGTCCAATTTCAATACAAACGGGGATGCTCTGTTAAGGGTGATAAAAAAATAATTAAGTGAGTCAGCAGTGGGGCTTAGCTTCTGCCATTGATTCTTGACAGGTACTTTGCAGAGGCTTAAGTCTTTTGCAGTGAAGCAATGCGTCATTCATTCTGTGAGGCGTTCAATGTTTGGAGAGGTAAACAGGTTCATGCACTGCCTGAACTAGAAAGGCAGACAGGCATTGCAATGATTGATTCTTACTAGTGGTTATCAACTATACTTATATCAGAAAACTATAACAGTAGACAGGTATGTCCTGAGGAACATTAGCATTGCAGCCCTAGGGTGTTACTCAGTCCACAACTACACCAATAAGCCAACCCCTCATTGATCCTCTGCTAGGACTTGCAAGTGCCCTGATGCTGCCAGAGCTGTAAGGGGCGCAGCGTCTGTCTCATTCAAGTGTTCCCAGGTTATACCTGTGACCATCCTCTGCCACATGTGTTCTGGGAGTGATATGGGAACCTCTCTATATCACCCCGAGCTGTTAGTGGCCCCCGGCTTCCATGGCCACACCTCTCCCCCACACCCGTGTCAGGTATGGAGCATTGTCACAGTACTAAAGTGTATTAGTGATACCAGAGGCTGAGTTGGCCCTTCTGGAATTTGGTACTGTCTTTTGACATGTGCACAGAGATCTCAACAATAAGTGCGTAACACAATAAACTATCTTCTTAACTGTTGTGGTCCTGAAACTAATCATTATTCATTTCATCTTTACAGGCTGCCCCTGACAAACATATTACTCAAAGAAAGAGGAAAATGCTGGCCATGTTGTTCTGAAGTGAATGTTATGTTATGTTATGTTATTTGGCATTTATTTAGCGCTCTAAATATCATTGGTATGACCTCAAAGCGCTGGTAGGTTGAACGCCCTTCAGGGACAGTAGTCCAGGTCAGTCGAGAGTGGAAGGTGTCAAAGGGTGCTTGGGTGCACCGATTATGTGCGCAGCTGATGCGATTGCCTGATGGTAGCTGCATCCTAGCATTAGGTGTGTTGGTATTCGATATCAGTTGAATGTGTGCATTCTGGAGGATGGTTACCAAGACTGAGATCTGACTGCGTTAGGCCTGTGTAGGATGCTTATATGTGCAGCTAGGCCAATTTTCGTAGGGTACTGCTGCGTTTTATCAGAATGCTGACGTGTTCAAGGAGTATTGTTCGTATGTGAGCAGATAGGCCAAAATTGATCGAGAGGTGTAGTCGCGCTCTAATTGTGTGTTGATGTAGTGTAGAGAGTGAGCATAGTGATAGGAGAGGTGAGTGTCTGGGTGGGGGTTTTGAACTAACACGTTCGCTATTCCGGATTTCAAGTGCGCAATTGCGATTGCTGCGTTCAGAGTAAGGTTATTAGGGACTTAGTAGGCACATTTAGTAGTGTCATTGCTCGGGAGCTCTTGAACATTTGCTATCAAGTTGCAAGGTCTCATTGGCCTTAGATAGCCTTAGTTGATATGTTGGAAAGAGCCAGGCTTTTAGAGCTTTCCGGAAGGCCATGTAGTCTTGGGTGAGTCGAATATGTGGTGGGAGTGAGTTCCACAGAGTTGGGGCCAAAGTTGAGAAGGCGGATCCTCCGATCCTGACAAAATTAGAGGTCGGAATCACTAGAAAGAGGGCAGTGTTTGATCTTAGGGTGCAAGATAGGAGATAGGGTTTTATCTTCTCTTGTAGGTACGTTGGGCCGATCTTGTGCACTACTCGGTGAGTAATGCATAGGGTTTTGAACGTGGCCCTTCGTCCAACTGGGAGCCAGTGGAGGGTTCGAAGAGCAGGTGAGATGTGAGCTCTTTGTCCCAGGGCGAGGAGGAGTTTTGCAGAAGCGTTTTGGGCTCTTTGGAGTTTGTTGAGTTGTTATACCGGTTCTCCCAGCTATAAGGAGTTGGCATAGTCCAGTCTCGACATAACAATAGACATAACAGCTGCAAGTCTTTTGGGGTAGGAGAGGTAAGGAAAAATGCATCTAAGAAGTTTGAGGTAGTAGTGACAGTATTTTGAGACATTATTGATCTGATTCGAGAGGGTTAGGCCTGAGTCCATAGTGCACCCTAGGTTTTAGACTATAGTGGATGGAGGGGTGGTGGGCCCAGCGAGGGGGGCCATGGGAGCAGCTGTGGGAGAAGTGCAGTATTACCACACACCATGATTTCAGATTTATCAGGGTTCAAAAGGAGGTGGTCACTTGTCATCCATCGTTCAACATCACAGAGACAAGCTTCTAGGTCGGGACGTGGTTTGATGTTTGTCTTGGAGATTTTTAGGATCATTTGGGTATCATTGGCATAGTTAAAACAGGCAAGGTTGTGTGCACGGATGATTCCTGGTAGAGTGGTCAGATAGAGGTTGCAAAGAAGAGCAGAGAGGTATGTGCCTTGGGCTACTCCAGTGTTCGTAGGGTGAGCAGTTGAGACGAAATGGGAGAGGAAGGCGATTTGTTTCCTTTGCTAAGCAAAGAAGCAATCCATTTGAGTGGCGAGCCACAGATTCCTAGGGATTGGAGGTGGTCAAGGAGGATTGAATGGTTAAGGGTGCCAAAGGCTGTAGAGAGATCAAGTAGAATCAGAGCTGCGCAACCCTCAGAGTCTGCCGTGACCTTGAGATCATCCCAGATTGAGATGAGAGTGGTTTTTGTTCCATGTCGGGGTCTGAAGCCAGATTGTGAAGGGTCGAGGAGTTTGATGGATTCTACAAAGCAGTAAAGCAGGCAGTAAGCAGTCCGGTCAATGAGTTTTGCGAGAAATCTGGTGTTGGAGATTGGTCTGTAATGCATAGGGTCAAGGAGGTTGAGGGATGCCTTTTTTAGAAGTGGCTTGACATGCACTATTTTAAAGGCTTCAGGGAAGATGCCAGAGGTGAGGGAGTTGTTTAGTATGGTTCTTGCATGTTCTCCTGCGCAGGTTGAGGAGAAAATGTCTTTCAGAACAGAGGCGGGGCAGGGGTTGAGGGGTGATCCTGAGGGTCTGCTGGCTGATACTAGGTCAAGGAACTCATCTCTGGAGTTGGGTTTGAAAGAATCAAAGGTTGGTAAGGTGGGTGTCGGGGAAATGGGATCAGGGGAGGTCGGGAAATGCACAAACTATATGTACCTAACAGAACACAGAATGTGTTACAGGACAACTACTCAGATTGGAACTTAGTTGTCAACAACATCCAGGTGGCAGCTCACTATACAATACCATGATCTGGTTTTTATGTATTGTTTAAAATATGCACTGGCTTCTTTACGCTCCGACAGTTGGAGACTACTCCCAGTGTAGGAACCTGGTGCACATGCCACTTTTGCCCTCTCATTGAGATGTCTCTGGCCAACCCCAGGGCCTAGGTTAGACCGTTACCATTTGTATTCTCTGCTAATTCTGCCCTGCATGTTCTAGCTCTCCCACAGACTACAGCCACTCTTGTAGGTGGTGGAGTCCCCGTTTGAGGCCAGTTCCTTCCAATGCTTGCCATTCCATGCCCTCCTTCACAACGCCCAGAGGAGGGAAAGGTGGTCGAGCTCCATATGCCTTCTCTGTCTATCAGCCACGACTATGCTGTACAGTTCCCCAGTGCTAACCAAAAGCCTGCACATGTTTTCAGTTAGATCATGCACTATGGGGGCACCCACAGGCAGTAGGTGCCCCATACTGCATTGTCTTGTCCAGGGAATGATTCCCAAAGATAGATGCTGGCAGTGGTGGTACCCCACCCGCAAATGCTTGTGGGAGTTGTGCTGGTGTAAAGGGGCCTGTCGCTAGACCCGATTGGGCATCTGGGACTGGTGTGGGGATTCAGCAAAGGTGTGCCCAATATTGTGCCCATGCTGTACTCCGGCCCTGTGATGTGCTCAGACCGGGGAAGGTGGCATGACCGGTGCCCTCTGAGGACACGTGGGCCCGGTTCAACCTCCAGCACCACCAGCACATGTGGTTCCTTATCACCATGGACCATAGGGCATAGCCCCTCTTGCCCCTTTCCTTTTTACCTTGCTTGACCCACTTCCAATAGCCCTCCACCGTGCAGAAGACCTCAGACTCCTCTTTATTGATGGTCTGTCCTGTTGGCAGGACAGAAATGGCCCATGCCCAGAACCCTTTGGGATGTGTGGCCAAGGTGTTAAGGTCACCACTCCCTGACTCTTCTCCTGACTTTTCCTTTCTGTCACATCAGGAAAAGATTCCTCTATTGCCACCTCTCCCTGTAACTGTGCACTGTACCTGTGCACCCTCCTTCTACTCTTCTCCTCAAGTGGATCCACCTCCTACTTTAGTAGCTTGTAATGTCAAAAGAGAAAATATTACGTGCCTCCTATTGTAATAAATATATTAATATTGGACTACGCCAAGCTGCTCGAAAGTCGCTTGCGAAAGAAATCCGTGTTGCAAGGTCCTGACCTGAAATCCATGTAAGCCGCCATTTTAGGCCAAACCGCCATTTTAGGATTTGCTTTGTAAAAGTCACCCTGTGAGTTAAAATGGTGGACGATGTCATTCCAGAATACAACATGGCCGTCTTGACCTCTGTACAAAGCTAATGTGTAACTTGCCTGCAGGCCACTTGTTGAGGTCGTAAACTGAGACCTTGTCCTTCGTTGACCTGTGTGTAAAAGGATTACTTGTGCAATTAAACTAATCCACGAGCATATGTTGAAACAATGTATTCAAATACTGAACGTAGAACATCTGTTTAACTACAATGTATTAATGTTTGAGAAGGCCTGCATGGAAAAACTTCGAATACCAGGTTATTGCATAGGCTTGTTGATACATGTATTAAAGGCAAACTAGTTATATGTGGTTGTTTGAGACTTGGCACGAACCCTAGATCGGTGATGTATTAAAAGGAATATTAACCCGAAGTGGGGCTGGACATCGTGCCCACCAAGTGTATAAAAAGTGAATGCATTCTAATGTACAAACATCTCTCACTGAACACATTGAACCATGCTGGAGTTCGTTGTGTTGTACGGAGGGCCGATAGCTATCTGATTTTGCTCTGTTTTTGTAACTGGATTCAGTATAAAATAAAGTACTTTGTATGTTCCTTTGTAACCCATGTTCGGTGTATTTCCTTTTGGGGTACCCAGCCTCGATATTTTGATTTTGTTTTCACAGTTGGCGCCCGAATAGGGACCCTCAAGATTGATGCCGTATTGTTGAATGTTGACGCACGCTATCGGACCGGGATCGGACAGTGTGACATAAGGGGCCCCCTGAACGAGACGCGATACCTCAGCAGCGCTGCACAACCCGATCCTTGGACGGTAAGCGTGTGGTCCGAGACGGCATCTTGACGAGGGTCCACTTATCGAGGAGGGCAGATTTGCCGAAATCACCATACACATGGTAAGATTAGTTAGGTAAGATTCTTAGAAATCCGATCGGACCTCCTTAGGTTTGGTCAGGTGAGTCGTGGCCCGATTCTTAATTTAACCCTGACAATTTGAATTTTGGCGCATTGTTTCTGCAGACACAATTATTGAACAGATAACACCAAGAATTTGAGATATGCCTGGAGAATTATCTGCCTGCTTTAGGGCATTATTCCGCAGTGATAGACAATCGTTGGAATTTAGCCGTCCCGCACCACAGGAGGGGTCGCCGGCATGTACTATGTACTGTAAGCATGGCATTTGGCACAGACAAACCAGACATGCCTCCGAACTTCAGTGGCCAATCAATGGTAGTTTTGAAATCCCTCATATTGAGTATTTAGAGTCAATTTTATTAAAGGAAAAAGCTAGACCTGCAGCATTTGATGTTTTGCAGAATTGGAAAAAAGAAGCGTTGCAACAACTTAAAAGTAGAGAGAAACATGTACGTCGTCATAAAACAAATTCTGAAAAAGCGTTGTTATATGATCAGGACAAACAGTCTGAGGCGGCTAAAAATATGGATAGGGCTTTTTCACTCGGTATTCAGAAAATCTATCCTTCTAAAGATCTTCATATTTCTGATGAGTTTATTGACAAAATATTAAATGAACAAAGGCCTGGTGCCTCTGCGCCACCTCCATATGTTCCTCTTCCTGCTGCTTTGCCTCTTCCTCCTGTTATTCTTGCTCCACCTGTTGTTGTTCCCGTTGTTCTTGCTCCGCCTAATGTTCCCCTTCCTCCAGCTCCCGCACCTCTTTTTATCGCACCAGTTATAGTATCGCCATCAAATATGTCTGCTCCCTCTCTTCCAAGTGGTCCTGAGCCGCTTGTAATCGATCGAGATACAGGAACAAAGGTTGTCACTCGCAAAACCGTACCAACGGAGAAGAAACGTGAGTTAATTGCATGGGCTAAGCTTTGTATGGAGAAGGATGATCAAGCTAGCGTTTTTGCCACACTTTGTAATGCAGATAATTTTCCTTAGAAACATGTTTTATTGAAGGTTTAGGGATTCAGTTATGTATAATGTGGGGAAGATTAAATAATGCAAATCTTCCGCAAGGGTTAAGGGATCTAGATACTCTGGCGCTGTCTAGAGACACTGTGGAGAAGGTAAATGAGCATGTCGAGAGGTTCTTTGGGTATAGAAAGGAGTTAGAAAAGTTACAGAATGAGGATGACGAAGAGGAAAATATGTATGTACCAAAACGGTTCCTTCCGTGCCATAAACCGATATCTGAGGAAATGTGAATTTGTAAGAAAGACGCGATTAGATGGATTTCAGACATATCGATAACTCCAGTTGAGGTATATGACGCATATAGTCAATATACGCTAGAAATGCAGAGGAAAGTGATACAGGTAATGGTAGAGTACCTGCAGGATGAGTGTGTAAAAAGGAAGATTAGTTGTCCCACAGAGTTATTGAGCATTTGTAAGAGAGCTTTTTCACTTGACACTTCTTCGACTGCTTTAGTGCTCGACTTGGCTCTGTTGCTTAGTAAGCGTTCGGAGTCATCTACTTCTCAGTTGCCTATGAGAGACGTTCCTCCGACATTTGTCCCGAAGGTTGAGATTGCGGCTGATCCTGAACATAATATAGTCGCTGTGAACATTCCTGCGCATTATGTATCGCAGTTAGTTCACGTCCCGTTCTCAAGACAGGAAGTGAATACTATTAGGCAATCTATTCCTGATATTAGGAAAAATCCGACAGGGTTCTATAAAGAGATAGAGTCCATTTTGCAGTCCTCAGTGTTCACCCTAGTGATTTGTTGTTTCCTGTACTCCTGCCCGTAGATTTATGGAAACAAGTTAGAAATATTGACGACGTACCCGGGTTGGGAGATACATGGGTGAATATAACTAGACTCGATGGGGAAAGGCCAGCTGGTGAAAGACCGCCTCAGGTGATATTAACTTTGCCTGACAGAATCGTTGCTAAATTAAAAACCATAATTCCCGAAAAGAGAATTATTTGGGAAAAGCTTACGGCCTGTGTCCAAGGAAAGTCTGAGGGTGCTACCGAGTTCTTTAATCGGTTCGAACAGGTATTCTCGGATTTCAGTGGGCAAGACTTGGGCACAGAGTCTGGGAAAAGATTATCTGTGGACAAATTTGTACGTGGATTGCTGCCTGACATCCAGTCACAAATGATGCCTTCTGAGAGCGCTTGGCAGGTGAAATCACAATCAGAAGTACTGCACATGGCTCAGGTCTACGAGAACCGTGTCAATAATGAAAAGGATAGGATTGAAAAACGGAAAGGCGATTTAAAAACTAAAGTGCTATTGTAGCAAATTGTTAGGGGCCCCAGAGGGGGTAGTTCTCAGGTTAGAGGTCAGTATGTCCCGCAGGGGAATGTGCCCTTGGGTCCTGTGAACATTAACCAGTGCGCTTATTGTCGTCGAGAGGGTCATTGGCAAGCACAATGCCCCATCATTCAACAAAGGTCAAATAATGCATTCGGTAATATGGGTAGGCGATCCAGAGGTTGCCCGGGTGTAATGGGCTCTGGTAGAGGTCAGTTTACACAGGACCCTCAGCAACCTTTTTCGCAGGACAATCAGACTCTGAATGTGGACACCAGGAACATATTTGGTCATCCTTCCACTGCATATTTATCTGAAGAGCTTCCTTTTGATGATATTCTGTTTTGTTAGGATTGCCCGAAGCAGGGTTTGGAACCCACACCTCTTCCAGTCAATCAGAAAGGTCCCTATGTTGAAATGGTGGTGGGAAATAGGAAACATCAGTTTTTGATAGACACTGGAGCACAGAAGTGTTCCATTGATCATTCACTGGTTCCAAACATTCCACTGTCAGGGCAAACCAATGTTTCTGTAGGGTTTTCTGGTACAGCAGTTGTTTGTCCGGTTTCTATGCCGGTACCTATTTCTTTGGGTCCCTTTACGGACCATTGTCCATTTCTGTTGACTTCGGATTGCGGAGAGAACTTGCTGAGGTTGAATCTGTTAAAAGAATTAAATGCAGTGATTTATTGTTCTTCTGATGGAGTGCGCTTGACGATTTCACCACAGCAATTTTCTGCCTCGCAATTCTTGACTAGACCTTTGCCTCCAGAATTCTTTAATGTACCAGAGAGCTTGTGGGCTGTCGACGACAATGATGTCGGTGTTTTACAGATTGAGCCTGTCAAGATAGTTTTGAAACATGGAATTGAGCTACCACGCATTCCTCAGTATAAGATTTCAGTTGAGGGTGAGCGAGCTTTGAAATGCATTGTTTCCGATTTTGTGCATCATGGGGTGATTGAAGAAATTTCAGGAAGTTTGTGTAACAGTCCGATTTTACCCGTGTACAAGAAAGGCGATAATGCAATTCCATTCCGTTTCATAATTGATTTACGTGCCATTAACAAAGTTGTAGCACCACAATTTCCAATTGTGCCTGATGTAACAACAATCATAACCATGATTCCAGCTACAGCTACTTACTTTAGTGTTGTGGACTTAAAGAATGCGTTCTTTAGTATTCCTATACACAAGGATAGTAGATATTTGTTGGCGTTCAACTTAGGGGGACGCTCATTTACATTTACTCGTGCACCTCAAGGGTACACAGAGAGTCCTAGCATTTATAGTAGGGCTTTGAAAGAACAACTTGATACCCTTGAATTGCCCTCTACCTGTACCTTGCTTCAGTACGTTGATGATTTGCTTCTAGCTGCTAACTCTGAGAGTGCCTTTAAGGAGGGCACTGTGTTATTACTTATCCATTTAACTAAGCATGGTCATGAAGCTTCGCTTAAAAAATTTCAATATTGTTGTCAAGAGGTCGCCTATTTAGGCTATCTCCTGTCAAAGGAGGGAAGAAGATTGACACCTGAAAGAATAAAACAAATTTCCGGTATGTCTGTCCCAAATACACAGAAGGAAGTTAGGGCCTTGATAGGTATGGCTTCTTACTGTAGGTTGTGGATCTCGAATTTTTCACTAGTGATCAAACCGATGTTGTCTTTGACGAAGAAGGGCATTTCTTCGCCATTGCCATGGAACGCGGTACACCAGCAGTCGTTTGACTTGCTTAAGACTGCATTATGCTCTGCACCAGTTTTGGGCACACCAAACTATGAAAAGACCTTTGTGTTGTTTGTGCATGAATGTGATGGTTGTGCTTTGGCTGTATTAAAGCAGGAACATGGAGGGAAGAATAGGCCGTGCGGTTACTTTTCTTCCGCCCTTGATCCTATAGCATGCGCCTTGCCAAGATGTGTGCGAACTGTCGCTGCTGCTGCCGCGTCTGTAAAACAGAGTGAGGGAATGGTCCTAGGCCACGATCTAACCCAGATGGTACCTCACTTTGTAGATGTTCTACTGAACCGAACTCAAACGCAACACCTCACTTCTGCACGGTTGACAAGATATGAATTGATCTTCTTTGCTCCTCACATTCAAATTAAGAGGTGTTGTGTCCTTAATCCGGCTGAACTCCTACCTTTCCCGCAAGATGCTACTTGCGGCGATGAAGTGCCACATGATTGTTTGTATACGACAAAACAAGAGACAAAGGGTAGAATTGATTTGAAAGATACTCCCTTGGATAATCCGCAAGGAGAGCTGTTTGTGACGGCTCCTGCTTCAAACCTCATGATGGTACATCCACAGCTGCTTATGCGATCACTACATTGAGCACGGTTGTGGAAACTAAGAGAATCACGCATAATTCTGCGCAGGCCTCAGAGATTATAGCATTGACCCGAGCTTGTGAACTTTCCAAAGGGCTTGCAGTAAATATATATACTGATAGTCAGTATGCCTTTGGGGTGGTCCACAACTTTGGGAGACCTTGGTCAGAGAGAGGGTTCCTAACTTCGCATGGCCCTAAAATTCAACATGGCTCCCTAATAGTACAACTACTCTCAGCGCTTGCGCGCCCTACTCAGTTAGCAGTTATGAAATGTGCAGCACATCGAAAGATTACAGATGATATAGGGAAAGGGAATGCTTTCGCTGATCAGATAGCTAGGCAAACTGCTACCAATCTCCTTACGGAGATGTATGTTTCAAGGGAATCTGTAGATGCTTATACAACAGATGAGGGTGTTGGGTCTGTACGGGATATCCAAGCTGATGCCACATTAGAAGAATCCAAAAGGTGGGCTGAAGGCTTGGGGAAACTTGATGATGACGGGTGTTGGGTGGATATAGTAGAAGGGAAATGGCTACTCCCTGACGCGTATGTCATGATGATGGTCATCATGGCCCATGGTCCTACGCATGTATGTGCCCAGAGAATGACAAAAATGTTAGAGAAGGTTTGGGTAAATGACAAAATTTCGAAAATTGCCGAGCGCTACGTCCGGGAGTGCATGATTTGCCTGCAACACAACGTGGGAAAGGGGACAGTAACTCCAAGGGGTAGTTTTGGCCCACCCTCTGTCCCCTTTGAAGTGATCCACTTTGATTTCATTGAAATGGAACGATGCGATAATAAGAAATATGTACTGGTGATTATCTGTGCTTTTAGTAAATGGGTTCAGGCTTTCCCTGTTAAAGATGCTACAGCAATGACTACTGCAAAAATCATGTTAAAAGAATACTTCCCGCGGTTCGGTTTGCCAATAGTTATCTGGTCAGACAATGGTCCACATTTTGTCGCCGCTGTAATTCTACAGATATGTTCAGCATTACGAATTGACAAACGGTTCCATTCGGCCAGACATGCTCAGAGCGCCGGACTAGTAGAAAGACTCAAGGGTATCATCAAGAACAAGATTGCTAAAACGTGTGCCGGCACCAAACTAAAATGGCCGGACGCCTTACCGATCATGTTGTTATCTATGCGCACAACCCCTCAAACTAAGACTGGGCTCTCTCCATTTGAGGTGGTAATGGGGAGACCTGCCAATATTTGGAACCTTCCTAAATGTAACTCGTTAAGAAATGTTGAAAATGTACTACTTTCAAATTATTGTTGCCAATTGACTAAAAACCTGTATTTGATTTATCACCAGGTACGAGAAGCTTTACATGTGCGATACGAGGGCCCGGCCCACGGCATACAGCGTGGGAGTTGGGTGCTCGTCAAAGCTTTTGAGCGCACCTCTTGCCTTGCGCCTTGCTGGCGTGGCCCATTCCAAGTCCTGTTGGTCACCCAGACAGCGGTGCGGGTCGCTGGGCGAAAGAACTGGATCCACGCGTCCCACATCAAGAAACTTCCTCACCCTGTGCCGCACGTTACCGAAGAAACAGAACCCCTCGCTGACACTGCAACCAATGATCCCAAAGCATTAAGCAGCACTGAGAGTGTGTTGGGAGGCTTGGGGAAGCTGCCATTTTGTCTCCGCACTCTCCACAAATTTTGCACCCAAAAACTGCCGTTTCGAATTTAGCCCCTTCACTTGCCTCCGACATGTTGCTTCCAGCTGGAAGTGACGACATATTGTTTCCGGATCAATCAGTACCAGGAAAAGTACGATATAATCTACGACCACGAAGATAGACTTACGGCACGGTTTTGCTCTGCTTTTGATAGACTTACGGCACGGTTTTGCTGTGCATCTGATAGACTTACGGCACGGTTCGGCTGTGCATTCGGAGAAGGAAAAGAGTCATCGAGGGCTTGCTTTTTGCCCAAATTTGAGAAAGGGGATTCTGTTGGCTAGGGTTGTGGAAGAACTAAGAAGTCGCTCGACCGGGAGGTCGCCAGCAACAAACTTTGGAGTGTCCGTTTGAAGACTACGATGCCCGCCACCGCTACCGCTCGTATGGGACTTGTAAATAAGGGGGTGACCAACCGCGACAATGGACAAAATGCCTGGGACCCGAAAATGTATTGCTGTATTCTTATAATGATATTTGGTTTTTTAATAGTCGCTGCCTTAGGATTGTGGTACCTCAAGGAAACTCACTCTTTAGAACTTTTGTTGCCAACTGAAAGTGCACCCATTGTTTCTACCTTATCCCCCTAGGGATTCTCAGCACAGACAAAGGTACCACAATAACACTTTACTGCTTATCATGAATACTACACATGCGATTTTTAATAAATCTAACTGTTGGGTCTGCTCACATTTACCACAACACGGGGATTAGGGGCTTGGTTGGTATATTCATCCTTTACCTTTGACAACTGCTTGCTATGCCTCTCTTAGAGCACTGTTCTTTGGTCGGTGGAATGATAGCATCTCAGGAAACTTTGATGGCACCAATTTGAATAGTTTTGAGAAACGTGTTTTGACTCCCCAGGGTTGCTCGCTTTTTGCAAAGAGGAGTAAACCGAATGTTGCTTCTATTAGGCCTTCTGATAAACTGTCTCGTCCTTTCCAATCTTTGATTTCCTTCAAGGTGGCTCCAATAGGCAATACGGATGCCATGCCTCCTTCTTACACTGTTAACCATAGCCCCGATTCAGTTTCTTTTTGCATACAGAGGAATGGAACTCAGTGAATGGGAAATTTTCTAGGTTGTGCCAACGTTGCAAATTTGACTGGGGAAAACAGACCTTTGTATGTAGGCGAACCTGTCTACTTTGTCTGCGGTAATATAGCATTCCCATGGTTTCCCAGGGATTGGCAGGGAACCTATTATTTAGGGATCCTGTTACCTGGGGTGTTTATAGCTAGTACAAAAGAAGTTTCGAAGGCTCGTCGACGGCGGGATGAGAATGGTGACACCCCAGCACAAACCTGGCGAGATATAGCTAAATGAGTAGTGCCATTTTGGAGGCAGATAGCGAATTCAGAAGATATCAGAAAACTAGCGAGAGTACTGGAGAGAACCATTAACCCGACCACGGACATACTCTATAATATGACGTTAAGAACAAAAGGCGATAAGATTAGTAGCACTTCAAAACCGAATGGCATTAGATGTCATTCTAGCTGAGCGTGGTGGAGTATGCAAATTAGTGGGGTCCGCTTCTTGGGTTTTCGTACCAGATTCCTCCCCAACTATCTTCAAGGCAATACAGAATCTGCACGTCCTTAGTTCCGAAGTGCATGTTCCCGAGAGAAACTGGTATCTAAGCGCTTGGTTCTGGGACTTCTTGCGATCTTGGGGTTGGAAGGTACTTTCGGTCTTACTAAGTATTTTGGGAATCCTGTTGTTTCTTTGTTGCTGTATTCAGTGTCTACCTGGTATGTGTTCGATGCTAGGGGGATGTTGCGCACAAGCGATAGGTTCTATAGGACATAAAGTGTATGTCCCAGATAAGACTTCCAAAGAATATGTGTTGAAGGACATTTTAGCAAATGACCTAATGGCAGTAGATATTTCCGATAGTGATTCAGGGTGCATGGACGATGATGCATGGAGTTATTTGAAAGGAGATCCAAAGTAGTTTTTAGCACTTGGCATAGGCCAAAAGGAGGGTTTGTCGAAGGAGAAAGTATATTGTGCCTCCTATTGTAATAAATATACTTTAATTAATTCAATATTAATATTGGCCTACGCCAAGCTGCTCGAAAGTCGCTTGCGAAAGAAATCCGCGTTGCAAGGTCCTGACCTTAAATCCATGTAAACCGCCATTTTAGGCCAAACCGCCATTTTAGGATTCGCTTTGTAAAAGTCACCCTGCGAGTTAAAATGGTGGACGATGTCATTCCAGAATACAACACGGCCATCTTGACCTCTGTACATAGCTAATGTGTAACTTGCCTGCAGGCCACTTGTTGAGGTCGTGAACTGAGACCTTGTCCTTCATTGACCTGTGTGTAAAAGGATTACTCGTGCAATGAAACTAATCCATGAGCATATGTTGAAACAATGTATTTAAATACTGAACGTAGAACATCTGTTTAACTACATTGTATTAATGTTTGAGAAGGCCTGTGAAGTGGGAGAATGGAAAAACAGGCTCCCGTCCTTCCCCTCTCGCGCCTGGCCTAAAGGATCACGGCCCAGGCACCCGCCACGAGAAGAGTTTGCCCATCTACCAGACGACCAAATACCCTGGTACAGGAACATACGGATGTGTCCATCTGCCTGCCCAGCAGCCCGCCCTGCCCATGCCGACACCTGCGGCACGGATCAACTAGACTAAAACCTACACGTCGTTAGAGATGCCACGACGACCTAGCCAACGGTCAGCACACCTGTGCAAATTTACACACTGGACACTCCCGCACCAATCTACACGAAGAATATACTCAGTGCTATGACGTAGGCGACAGACATACTCACGGACGTGCACCTTTATTATTTTCCACATAGGCTCTCAAAATGCAGAAACGCAAGACGCATCATGAACTCATCTAAAGAGCTTGCTTACGCTTCTCCTAAAACCAAGTGCCGTAATGAGAAATATAACGAAGACACGATACTGGTCATAAGACAATATGATACTATAACCTAAAGCACCTGTGCACCAAACGGTTCCACCTATACACCAGGCCTAAGAAGGCCGCAAGGAAGAGCTCCCATGGACGTTAAAAGAACAAGAGTCAGGTTGCTGATCCTGCAGAATGAGCCTGGCGAAAGCAGACAGCCAAGGTCGCAATGTTGCAAACCTACATTCCGAAAGCAGACCATCAAGGGCACGATGTTGCAACCTTGCACGCCGCGCACCAACTTTAAAATCACACCTGCAAATTAAACCAGGCACACAGTGGAAAAACAATATTAATTGTGCAGAATTCTGCCTCAAACACGGTCCCACCTCACGTGACCAAGCCGAACCTGACAGGATGCCAAGCCCAGGAGGAAGAAGGCGTCTGGATCCCTCGTTACAGGACACAGGCAGATACACTTAAAAGGCTCAATGGACATCTGCGACAGTGGGAGTAGTCGGCCTTCCAGCTCATGAATAAGTCCTCACATTGTCTGCACGTACTCATAGTGAAACATTGTTGCAAATGACAGGTACACCGAAAGCTGGGAACAGCGATGGTCCCAGGCTGGGAAGCTTGCGGGCGCACCAATCAGAACATGGGGCTCTTATCACTGACGCCATTAACATTAACCAATCATCAGGGGTCTTCATGTAACAATTCTCATATATATAATTGTAGGGACAACCCAGATATATCACCTGACTAACCCTTGTCCACTAATATTGTTCTCTATACGTATGCTATACTAACCCTACCACTCGAGCAACCAATTAAGAGTGGCGATCGGTTTTTTGCTAACTTTCCAAGGTGACGCAAGTAGCGCGTCATACTAAGGTAAAAAGGGCCTGCGAGCCCCACGATTGTGTGTGTGTCAGGGCGGACGCCTACGATCCTTGACCCATCCCTGCCGTTTTTGTCTAATAAACAGCAGAGTCACCTTGCTTCTTGCATGTGTCTCATACTCTATCTCTTCTGGGATATACGGGAGGAGTTGGGGCCTCCCTGCCCGGAGGTCTGCGGACGGCCCGGCCGACCCTGGCAGAATTTTCCCCCCCGACAAGTTGGAGGCACTGCTGAGATCTGTTTAAGATCCGCCTTTTTATTTTTACTTTTTCCAGGCACTCCAGTTGCGAGGAGGCCCGGCGGTGCGGCCCCCTCTGCCGTCGCCCCCTTCTGAGGACTACACGACCATCGCGGAGCTGCGAGAAGACCGGACAGCGCAATCCGGATATTGGCCCTCGGGAGCCGGTTGAGAAGTATCCCGCCCGCGGTTGGCGAGTGTCCAGACGTGGTCCAGACGAGGGGAGGTGACGAGCCACTTGGAGGGGTGCACGCAGTCGAGCGGCCCCGCATCAAGAGAACTTGGTGAGCATGCCACGCACAACAAGCAATTTGAAATTGTGAGGGAGGGGGGAGGAATTAAATACGGGAGGTGGGAGGTGTTGCACAGGTGCGCGGCGAAGGTTTGACAATTTAGTGTTGGAAATGGAATGAATAATGAATGGTAGCCGAACAAGTGCGAGGGCAGTCGGCTACGTTACGCGAAGAGGGGGGCGGAGCACGAAAACATCACGTGCGGCCGCTCGTAGAAACTGATTGGCCTAGGTCGCGACTACGTGCATGGGTGGGTGTGTGTGGTTTCCTACGATTTGGCATTTATTGATCAATGAGTAGATGAGGATCCCTATTGTTCGAGCAAGACACTCGATAGGTAGATGACGTTTCCCTGTAGGCGGTAGCTAGTTAGTTGCCCAATACGGAAGATAATTGGCTGGTTAAGCCCTCCTGTCGAGGGGCGTATCACACGCGAGGCGACGCAGCGTGCGCAGTCCGATTATATTATTGATTTGATTACCTTGTTCCAGGAGTGACAGGAAGACAGCTGTAAGGTTCACTGGGGTAGATTGCAAGTGTATTTTGAACTTAAAGAATATATGAAGAACTTACCAGTAGCTCGAAGAGATCGGTGACGTCACCAGTAGGGCTTTCATAGGATATCGCGAGCACAAGGCATCTCCGTTTTGAGAGTGGTGGGGAAGAGAAGTGTGGTAAGGGAGTGGAAATGGAGATAAGCAGTAAATGAGTTGATCGGGGAAAGGCGAAACAGGGAACGTGGCTGCGCACGGAGAACGCCGGCCACGGCAAGTGTAGAAGGGGGAGGAGCACGTGAAAATAGGACGACTGTATAAGAACGTCATAAGGGGTATGCAGCCGCAGGGGGCTACGTGCGCTCGGCCGCAGGGGGCCGTAAGGGTGTTGTATAAAGAAAGAAAGACAGAAGAAAATATACAAATGTAACATACTATATTTTTTATAATTTTCCTTAGCGGACTATCGTAAGTCCCCAAACTTACGGGGCCAGGTAACGATATAAGGTTGTATATTGTAAACTGCTAGTGAGATAAACTGCTACCAGATAGGGGAAGGGTAACAAGTGGAGCGCTACTATGTCATACGGGACAGGATCGGGAGGGTGGGGGAACACCCTCACTACCCCACTACAACACATATGCACAACACTGCCACCCCATAGGGAGAAATTGATTAAGTATAGCATAGAATGGACCCAGGGGACGGATAACAAAATGCTAACACCGTGGCCGCCTAATGGTAGCTTCAATCCATATGCCCAAAATTCACTATTAAACCATCTGCACAATACATATAAAGGGAAGAAGTTGGCAAACCACGTGGAGGTGTTTAACTTATGGAGGATGTTCCAAGGGTCCCGACCAGGACCAAATGGAATGTTCACTATGGGGGAAATACCGGAAGAAAAGGAGATTAAGGAGGAAGGAGAGGATGGGAAAAAGGGGAGTGAGGACCCAAAGAATACGGGGAACAGAGGAGAGGGAGGAGAAAAGAATAATACAACAGATGAAATAAAAAAGGAACCGAGCAACGATATACCCCTAGCAAAGGGAGTGAAAACAGAGGGAGGGGGGTTGTACCCTTTAAGATAATTAGGAGAAATAGAAAGAGGACAGTTAAGGGCGGCTGAGGGATACTCGAACCCGGCATACAGCCCTCCACCATATGTGGCTCATAGGAAGATGCCAGCAGGAGAGGACTGGAGAAGACCAGACTGTGGAAATAGGAAATGATGAATGATGAGTGGGTAGCTGCACAGATATTATTAAAATTACGAGGTTCATTAACAGGAGAAGAGAAGGAGGTAGTAAAGAAAACAGACGAGGATAATGCCAGGGAGAGTGAAATGAGGGGGGAAGAGCTGTTAAGACAAAAGGAAGAGATTTTGGAGGAACGACTAGCGAAATTAAGGGATGAGCAGAATGAATTGATCAAGCAGCTCGAGAGGGAGGAGAGAGAGAGAGCGAGGAAAAGGAAAGAAGGTAAGAACGAATTGGAAAAAATAAGGGAACGAAATGAGGAGCAAAGGAGAGAAGCTGAAAGGGTAAAAGCAGCAGCAGAAAGGGTATCAAGAGTAGTGCTGCGAGAAAAGAAAAGGGAAGAAGAAGAAAAAGAAAAAGAAATGGCAAAGTGGAAGAGGAGGTTACTATCAGAAACAACTAAGAAATACGAAGAAGGGAGGTTGATAGAGAGTATATTAGAAAGAGAAAGGGTGAAATGGGAAAGGAAGAAAGAGGATGAAAGAATATTGGAACAGATGAGAAGTGAAGTGATGGAGGAATTAAAAAGGAAAAGGGACGAAAATAGTAGGGAGATGGAGGAGAGAAATGAAGGAGAAAGAGAAGATAGGAGAAGGGAGAGTGAAGCATGGGGGGATGTATATAGAAACACAGAAGTAGCAACAACATCAGCACAAAGGGGAGCGGTTGATAAAGGAGGAAAAGGAGAACTGGACCTAATAGACTTACAAACAGTAACGATCAAGGGGAAAAAGACTGAGTGGGGGGTGCCGTTTATGACTGGCTTTTGTAGTGAGGAAGAAGAAGGAGTGGAGAAGGAAGGAAGAAACAGTGAAAGGGAAAGCTTAGATAAACTATACATCACCCGGACCAACACAGACTCACCATGGATCAGTAGGAGAAAGGATGAGCTGGAGAGAAGTGAGGAGGGAGAGCAAGGAATAGCGGGAAGACAGACACATGAGGCCGCACCATCCCCATCCCCATCACGCCCTCCCCCATCGCACCTTACATGTTCAACCACCTCACGCTCGTTACGCAAAATAAAACTCGCGCCCTTCACAGACGAACTGACACCCTATGCATGTCAGCTTAGAGACCTCCCTAGTCGCAGGCAGGAAAGACGAATACACATGCCCACATTAAATACAGGAAATGATGGAAGAAGGGGAAAAGATGGAGGAGAAAGAGTTACGAGCAGGGGAAATATGGACGAAATTGAAGATGTAGAAGAAAGGGAAGAGGAGGAATGGTGTGAGGACTCGATATTATGGAACACAAAGGGTGAAACGAGACATAACTTAATGCCACTTTTTGGAGAGAGGAGGGGTTAGACCACAGTATGTCCCTTGGAAGCATACCGATAAAGAAAATATAAAATGCAGGCTCCCATCATTAAGTGGAGGTGCGGGTAAGTGGATATATGAAATGGAAAAACACACCGCAGGACAGAAACTGGCAGTAGGAGATGTAAAGGGCCTTTTAATATCAATATTAGGGGATAGAGCGGATGACATTTGGAAGAGAGCGGGATTCCATGGGGTAACAATAACAAACACATCGCATGATGGGGCACCATTCGCAAACTGCAGACATGCACTATGGCAGGCACTGAGGGTACAGTACCCAGACACATCGGACATAGGAGCAATTACCTCCCGCAAGATGCGTGAGAACGAAGATCCTGTTGATTATATCCAGGAAATCCAAGAGAAGTGGCGCATGGAAACTAGAGAACAATGGGATAAAACACCAGCAATATTTTACCATATACTGGTACAAGGGCTCCTAGAAGGAGTTCAGAAACAACTAAAGAAAGTAGTGGGAATGGAAGCAAAACCATGGCCAGAAATACAACTGACTATAGTGCATCATTGCAGGACATGGCAAGGAAAAATGAAACAAAAGGAAGAGGACAGGAAAACGGAAGAGGCTAAACTAGTACAGAAAAAGCTTACTAAATACACAATGGAAGGGGCACTAATAACTACGCCTACAACAATGACCCAAAGCCCCACACAAGTAGTGGCTGCACAAGATTCCTCCCAAATACCACCTTCACAGACTATAACACAACAGGCGCCGCCAATCCAACCATACACGACCAACATGGGAGGAGGACATACAATGGCAGGAGTTGGGTATTATAATTATAACAGGGGGAGAGGAGGAATTATGAGAGGGAGAGGATACGGATATAACACCCAACAGCAGGTGGGAGGACTTAGAAATTCCTACCCCACAGGGCAACCAGTATACCAGGACAACACAGGGAGCTTTCCATGGCAGAGTAGGGAACCACCGGTGTGTTGGAGTTGTGGACTATTAGGGCACATGTCACGCACGTGTAGAGTTAGACCAGGAACACCATCATGGAGTGAACAGGGACATCCAAGGCCCTCACAGGAACAGCAGGGCCTACAACAACAGCAGACGTTGCAACAGGGAAATGAACAACAACAACAATTAATACAACAACAGCCACAAACATATTCACTGCCACAACAACAGGTAGCGATGACACAACAACCCCAAGCACAACAAACACAACTGGGTAGGGTGACGGTTTTGGGACACAACCCTTACACCGGAAATGGCCAGTCGTTGTACCCTCAATAGGACAGCCCACAGACGGCCTTGGTGTGTCCCATCCTGTCAGTAACACCTAATAGTGCGGAGGAACCACGCATAGAGGTAACGATAGGTGACAAAAAATTATCATTCCTTGTTGACCCCGGGGCGACCCGGTCTTGCATAAGGGAAGGTAAATTTAAGATGTCAGGCGAAGCCATGAACACCCAAGGATTCTCTGGGGCCAGAGGGTTGGTTCCCTTTACTGATAACATTCCCTTATCTATTGGAGATTATGATCTGTCAGTTCCACTTCTATATTATAGTGCCTCACCAGTAAATATACTAGGGAGAGACATAATGAACAGGTTGAATATGACAATCTCCTTTACTGAGGACGGCATAATTTGCTCTACTCTAGGGATTAACATGCTCACAGCACGACAGATTATGCAAGCATACTGCGGACAGACAGCGATTAGGGCGGAGCCAGTAGATGGCGAACTATTCCAGTATGGAACAGATATGGCAATTGCATGGATGCCAGGGATAGAAGGGAAAATATGGAGGAGGCCAGCAGCCTATCTGTTCAGGCCAGAAACACCTGTTAATGAACCAGAAGGAAAGGTGGTTCTAATGGACATTGAGAGCATTATTGCAACAGCTGATTACATTGCTATACATGCCCAAGACAGAGAAGGAAGAGCATGGAGGGCCGTGATAGCATTAGCAGAAGGATGTAGACTCACCCAGGTGTCAGATGAGGAGCTGTTCTCAGATGAAAAGGAGGAAGGTGAAATGGTGTTTATGATGAGTGTGGAAATATGGCTAAGAGTGGCTTACAAACAAGTAGCACAGAAAATTGCAATGGCACTTGAGGCACCCGCATGCACCCCAGTCCCCTTCTTTAAGGAGGATATGTCAAAGGTACCCAAATCATTGTGGACTACTAGCCCCTATGACGTGGGATGCATAAAAAGTATAGGGGGAGTAAGGATAAAATTGAAAAAAGGTGCAATACTCCCCAGAGTAAAACAGTACCCACTATCAAAAGAGGCAGATGAGGGCATATATGAAACCATAACGGCCCTTATAAATAATGGCATATTGGTCCCCTCAGAATCACCATGTAACACGGCTGTGTACCCAGTGCGCAAGGCTAAAGGGGGGTCTTGGCGCTTCATACAGGATCTCAGGCCCTTGAACAACATAGTAGAAGCAGAATACCCCGTAGCAGCAAACCCGGCCACAATATTGTGTGGCATTCCAGCAGAAGCATCACGATTTACAGTGATCGACCTTAAAAATGCTTTTTTCTCAATACCATTACACCCAGACTCACAAGATCTGACGAGCTTCACTTACAGAAACACAAAGTGGAAGCACACCAGATTGCCACAAGGGTATTGCGAATCACCCTCAATTTTCAATAGAGTAATACAGATGGATTTGGGTAACATTGAAGTGGAAAGCACAGTGTTGCAGTATGTGGATGACATAATAATTTGCAGTACAAACGAAAGAACATGCAGAGAGGACTCCTTAAAGATGTTGACAATATTGGCTGAAAAAGGTTACAAGGTAGACATGGAAAAGATACAGTACTGTCAAGAACAGGTACTTTACATTGGTCAACTTATATCCCAACATGGAAGAAAGATTGCACCACAAAGAGCACAGGCCATTTCAAACACTCCAATGCCACAAACTGTGAGGGAACTGCAGCAGTTCCTGGGGCTGTGCAACTACTGTAGAGCATGGTTATTTGATTACAGTTCGTACATAGGACCCTTGCTTGAGGCGTTAAGGGAAGCTAATAAAGGGGAGAAAAAGTTGGGGTGGACGATGGAAATGAAAGAGGCTTTTGATGAATTGAAAGATGCGATATCAACTGCTCCGGTACTGGCATCCCCAGACTATGAGCGACAATTTTTTATATTTTCACATTGCGACTCAGCAGTAATGAAAGCAGTGTTGGCTCAAAAAACAAGCATGGGCTACAAACCAGTAGCATTTTACAGCGGCCACTTAGATCCTGTGATGTTAGGTCACTTCCCTTGCGAACAAGGTCTCGCCGCAGCTGCTTTTGTGGTGGAAAAAGCATCAGCAATCACCATGGGGTGCCCAACTACACTGTTTGTGGAACATGCACTATTTGCGATATTGAATAAACCTAAATCCACCCTAACCACGCAAAGAGCATCAGGTTTTGAGATCATTTTATCCAGAGCTGAACTATCAATTGTTAGATGTAGCACGGTCAACCCTGCAAGGTTCCTAGCAGAAGTAATTGAGGAGGGAGATTATGCCCATGACTGTACGCAAATAACTGAAATGTACTCATGTACTAGAAAGGTTGAAGAAAACGCACTAGAGGGAGGTGAGCTCTTGTTTATTGATGGGTCATCAACTATCGATCAAAGGGATGGTATAAGGAGGACTGGGGCAGCAGTGGTAAAAATGATGGAGGTACCGGTGTGTGTGGCAATGAAATGTGTACAATTACGACAGCATTACTCTGCTCAAGCAGCGGAATTAGTTCCATTGATCTTGGCGTTGAAGGAAAGCTTTGACAAACGGGTGACCATATACTCCGACAGCGCATATGTTACATCCACTGTCCACTCAGGGCTGTCGAAATGGAGAAGAAGAGGGTTTAGGAGAGCTGATGGCACTCCAGTGCAACATGCCCT
The DNA here is from genome assembly GCF_040938575.1 of Ambystoma mexicanum. Taxonomy (NCBI): domain Eukaryota; kingdom Metazoa; phylum Chordata; class Amphibia; order Caudata; family Ambystomatidae; genus Ambystoma; species Ambystoma mexicanum. Next base: position 515,227,657 of record NC_090938.1, on the reverse strand, counting down.
CTTATTGGCTGAACTAATTGAAGTAATAAATGACCCCCAAGAATTAGCTTTAGTAAAATGCACCGCACACACCAATGGTGAAGACCATGTCTCGAAGGGGAATGCAGCAGCAGACGCACATGCGAAGTATGCTGCATACTTTGGTGAGATATGGAACCCCCCAGAGTCACAGAGAGGGAGGGGAATGGCTAAGGAGATGTTGATAAGAGAAGGGTACACCCATCTCCCAGCCACACAGATTATGGAGCTACAAGCGGCTGCACCAATGGCCGAAAAAGAAATATGGGTAAAAAGAGGATGCACAATGTCACCAACCGACGCACTATGGCGCCAGGGTGGCACTGGAAAGGTTGTAATACCATTGGCACTTTTGAACACCGCCCTGAGCCAACTACATCATCCAGCCCACACAGGCAAGGAAGTAATTGCAGCACGAATTAGGGAAGACTGGTTCTGCCCCGAGTTAAATTCTCATGTGTCAAATTGTATCAGTAATTGTCTCACATGTCAACAGTTTGCGGCCGGCCATACTCTAAAGGTGATAAGAGGTACTATACCCCGGCCAGAGGGACCTTTCCGGCATCTCCATATTGACTATGTTGATATGATCAACATATGTCAAGGAAATAGGTATATGATTGTAGTAGTATGTCCATTCTCTAGGTGGATTGAGGCAGGGCCCTGTTCACACCCAGATGCATTTAGAGCAGCTAAATTCCTAGTGAGGGAGGTCTTCCCCAGGTGGGGAGTGTGCGAGGTGTTAAGGTCAGACAATGGCCCACATTTCGCAAACTAAATGTTCCAGCACATCACATCCTTGCTGAACATCAAGCATAAATTTGCATGTGCATACCACCCACAGGCCAACGATATATGTGAACACCTGAATGGCCTATTAAAGGAGGCAATTGCAAAGATACAGCAAACAACAAAGAAGAGTTGGTTATATTGCCTTCCATTAGCCCTATTTGAGCTAAGGAATAGACCAGGGTCCGACCACCACCTCACCCCTCACGAGGTGGTTACCGGACGTCAAATGCGCCTTCCCCTAACGCCAACGTCAAGAGCATTTACTGACCACGAGAGTACAGCGAGTGTTCTTGGTGATGAAATGTACCAATATGTGTCTTCTTTGATTACTAGTGTAGTGTTTGTGTCTCAACAGCTCGAGCGCACACGGGGCGGGTCTAACAGCAATCAACAAGAAGACGCGGATAAAGAATTGGAAAAGGAAAGACTGTGTAAAATTGCTAAAGGTGACCACGTATTACTTCGCAATTTCAACAGGAAGTGGAATAGTCCACGATTTACTGGCCCCCACCTGGTAGAGGAGGTATCAACGAGAGCAGTAAAGCTACAGGACAAGCGTGCCTGGAACCACCTACACGATGTAAAGATCTACAAACTCCAGACCCGCCTCAGCGCCACCGACAGGTCCATTGGGAGAACAGCAACAACATCACCAACAGAGGAAGAAAGTTCTACCACAGCCAACGGCCCAAGTGTTCCCATACCCTGTCACTCCCCAGACTCCCCAGAGACAATAACTGAAGAAGAAAGGGGTGATCCCCATACTGCCCACCCCATGGTCACACGCTCAAAGAGTAAAGATACTTCCGCCAGTTGAGCCCAAACCCCCTGCCCACTGACCCCTACCCCCACTGCAGTAATAACTGAACTGAAGGACATTATCTTGCACACGTACACATGTAAACACGTGAATGCTCTCTTTTCTTTTCTCTCGCACATGCAGGAACTGCGTATTATTGTACTGCTAAGAAAATAGATAACTAACAAATTCACTGCCCAGGAGTAGATGGTACTCTCAGACGATAACTACCCAGAAGAATTGTCACACCAATTTGTATATGAAATAAAAAGGCCAACGTACCTGAAAAGGAGAAGGGTACGTGTCTACTACACAGCATTCCTCTTGGCCATAGAATACTCAATGCCCCACCTCCACCCATACTTGCCTGTCCTAAGAGATAGATCGCTTAGATTAGCGTGGGAACAGCTCTTCGCCTGGGCACTGAATGACTATTTGATAGGGAAAGCTTAAAAACAACAACTAACATTTAATAACCAGCATATTGAGAATTTTCAGGCGGGCAACTCTAACGTCGCAAGAATACGCTGCTGGACTGCAGCAAGGTAAGAGCAAAATGCTGGTGAAATTAGCATGTGTAATAAAAATAATAGGGATTTTGATGATCACCGGGTTCTTGGCTGCCTCTGTATGGCAGTACAGCTATGCTATCAATATTATTGCTGTACCCAAACCTAATCCACCCCCATCCCCAGCTGCAACAGGTGTTACGTCAGGTGATACTAGTAAAATTGCGCACAAGCAAAATAGAGTTCAACGCAGCACATACTCAGATAATAAAGGTATTGACAATTATATGCAAGATTCAGCACACGTTTCAAACAACATATGGTACCAACACATGACCCGCATTGGTAAGCAGACAACAGAAGACAGCTGCTACGTTTGCTCATTAATACCATACGCCATGAGCGCTTCTCGAACATTTGTTGCCACAGAAATAGATGAAAAGACAGCACGATGCATAATATACTTGGCACTGTTCCAAACGAAAGGAAGATTTCAAGGGACAGTGGTTCATATGGTGTGGAAAACACGAGACTCATACCCATACGAAAACAACCTACTCAAGACTTATTTGAGTTACCACAAGAGCAGTTTTCATGCTGAAGCATTCAGATACATAACAAGTGGTCCTGCAAAAGGGGAAACAAAGAAAGTAACACTGCAGTATTTACCATGTGATTGGTACGCCACTGAAGTTCCTGGTAAACCAGGATGCTGGGAGAGGCCACTGGTGATGATAACGGGGAAGGTGTACTTGGACAACAAATGGGAGATAGGAGTGATTGGCAGCAACATGGTAACAAAAGAAACTATTTCAACTATCGATGCACACAACCACAGATGTTGGACGACTTGGATCAAGTACGTGCCCATGCTCACGTGGATAGAAACGGATGAAGACCCAATAACAATACTGCCGCTGACTGCGCCTAAGGTATGCTACCAACATAAAGGAGAGGTGGACGTAGGATACAACACCAACTGTGCAAGCGTGATGGAGTTACCTGAGGGGGGAGCAGGAACAGCAGTGATAATGGACCATTACTGGGCCTGTGGAGAAAAGGCATACCACACACTGCCCCCTCTGTGGAATGGTGTATGCACGATGGTGCACGTCAATGTACCATCACTAGTGGTACCCCAGAAGCATGTGAATGTGGCGAACTTTCCCAAAATGGATGAAGGGGACAAGAGAAAGAAGAGATCTGCACCACCTCAGGAGGAGCCAGAGAACAGGACCAACGGCAATAATACTGTCCTGAATAGAAGGAAAAGACAAGGAGAACAGGAAATTACCTATGGGGAAGGTCGGAAACGGCACTCACTTCAATTCCGCCAGAACACAGACTATTCAGCAGAGCAGCAATGTTCTTCTCCTCAATAATCCATCCGGGACTGCAGGCTTACGCAAACGCAAAATGGCTCCAGATAACTAGATGGGAACTAATGATGACCATCAATTCTACAGTAAATGGATTCAACGCAATAAAAGAGGAGCTGCGAGCTATAAGGATGGTAGCACTTCAGAACAGATATGTATTAGACCTCCTCACAGTCATGGAAGGAGGAGTCTGCGCAAAGATAGGACAATCATGCTGCACGTTCATTCCTGCCAACGATGCTGACAACGGTACGCTGACAGAAGCAGTTTCACAATTGGCCCAGATGCACTCCAAAATGATGGATGAAAGTAAAGGTGTGAAAAAGGATGAGAGCTGGTTTTCGCTATTATGGTCATGGATGCCATCTTGGCTGTCAGATGGACTGAAAATTATAGTTGGTTGTACTATTTTGGCTGGAGCTACACTGATCATAATAAGATTTTGGAAGGCCCGGAAGGCACGCACCACTGACGAGTTGCTTGAAATGGTCGGTATGCACCCCTTGATGCCAGCAGATGACGGCCAACACAAAGGCATAATAATACAAGAGAGAGAGAAATTGCGCAACCAGATCATCACCAACCACCTGGACCCACCATCGGTGAAGATCGAGAACCCAAGAAACCCCAGGAGTTACATAGGGAAATGGGTATACTGTACTCCTGGAGGAACCTGTGAATATATGTATTGGTCATTTGAAGATCATGTTAACCACTATGGACATTTAGGAGGAATAACTAAGATATGGAGAGTAAGAGGAGATAACGAAAAGGATATGTTTGTGGTCAACAAGTCGACCAGAGGGGGGACTGAAGTGGGAGAATGGAAAAACAGGCTCCCGTCCTTCCCTTCTCGCGCCTGGCCTAAAGGATCACGGCCCAGGCACCCGCCACGAGAAGAGTTTGCCCATCTACCAGACGACCAAATACCCTGGTACAGGAACATACGGATGTGTCCATCTGCCTGCCCAGCAGCCCGCCCTGCCCATGCCGACACCTGCGGCACGGATCAACTAGACTAAAACCTACACGTCGTTAGAGATGCCATGACGACCTAGCCAACGGTCAGCACACCTGTGCAAATATACACACTGGACACTCCCGCACCAATCTGCACAAAGAATATACTCAGTGCTATGACGTAGGCGACAGACATACTCACGGACGTGCACCTTTACTATTTTCCACATAGGCTCTCAAAATGCAGAAACGCAAGACGCATCATGAACTCATCTAAAGAGCTTGCTTACGCTTCTCCTAAAACCAGGTGCCGTAATGAGAAATATAACGAAGACACGATACTGGTCATAAAACAATATGATACTATAACCTAAAGCACCTGTGCACCAAACGGTTTCACCTATACACCAGGCCTAAGTAGGCCGCAAGCAAGAGCTCCCATCGACGTTAAAAGAACAAGAGTCAGGTTGCTGATCCTGCAGAATGAGCCTGACGAAAGCAGACAGCCAAGGTCGCAATGTTGCAAACCTACATTCCGAAAGCAGACCATCAAGGGCACGATGTTGCAACCTTGCACGCCGCGCACCAACGTTAAAATCACACCTGCAAATTAAACCAGGCACACAGTGGAAAAACAATATTAATTGTGCAGAATTCTGCCTCAAACACGGTCCCACCTCACGTGACCAAGCCGAACCTGACAGGATGCCAAGCCCAGGAGGAAGAAGGCGTCTGGATCCCTCGTTACAAGACACAGGCAGATACACTTAAAAGGCTCAATGGACATCTGCGACAGTGGGAGTAGTCGGCCTTCCAGCTCATGAATAAGTCCTCACATTGTCTGCACGTACTCATAGTGAAACATTGTTGCAAATGACAGGTACACCGAGAGCTGGGAACAGCGATGGTCCCAGGCTGGGAAGCTCACGGGCGCACCAATCAGAACATGGGGCTCTTATCACTGACGCCATTAACATTAACCAATCATCAGGGGTCTTCATGTAACAATTCTCATGTATCTAATTGTAGGGACAACCCAGATATATCACCTGACTAACCCTTGTCCACTAATATTGTTCTCTATACGTATGCTATACTAACCCTACCACTCGAGCAACCAATTAAGAGTGGCGATAGGTTTTTTGCTAACTTTCCAAGGTGACGCAAGTAGCGCGTCATACTAAGGTAAAAAGGGCCTGCGAGCCCCACGATTGTGTGTGTGTCAGGACGGACGCGTACGATCCTTGACCCATCCCTGCCGTTTTTGTCTAATAAACAGCAGAGTCACCTTGCTTCTTGCGTGTGTCTCATACTCTATCTCTTCTGGGATATACGGGAGGAGTTGGGGCCTCCCTGCACGGAGGTCTGCGGACGGCCCGGCCGACCCCGGCAGAATTTCCCCCCCCGACACCTGCATGGAAAAACTTAGAATACACATTTATTGCATAGGCTTGTTGATACATGTATTAAAGGCAAACCAGTTATATGCGGTTGTTTGAGACTTGGCACGAACCCTAGATCAGTGATGTATTAAAAGGAATATTAACCTGAAGTGGGGCTGGACATCATGCCCACCAAGTGTATAAAAAGGGAATGCATTCTAATGTACAAACGTCTCTCACTGAACACATTGAACCACGCTGGAGTTCGTTGTGTTGTACTGAGGGCCGATAGCTATCTGATTTTGCTCTGTTTTTGTAACTGGATGCAGTATAAAATAAAGTACTTTGTATGTTCCTTTGTAACCCGTGTTTGGTGTATTTCCTTTTGGGGTACTCAGCCTCGATATTTTGATTTTGTTTTCACAGTAAGGCTGGTTATTTCATCTGGGTCCCCTCAGACCTGACCCTAGTCCACAGCCACCACCTCGCCTTGCTGGATGGAGAGCATTCTCTCCTCTATGCCTCCCACCCAGTAACATGGGAGGTACAGAAGAGAGACAGTATGTTCCTATTGTATAAGTGCCTAACAAGCAAACAATAAATAAATAATAAATAAGGAGCCAAACCAAACATCTCCTGCACAGTGTTTGCTGCAATTATCCCCTTCTCCAACCTCCCACATGATGGACCTGCCTGCCTGCTCGCCCTCATCTCAGTGGTCATGTCCCTCCCCTCCTTCTGTGCTTCTCTCTGCAGAGGACTCCTCCCATGGCCCGCCTCCTCTCCCCCTCCTGAAGCCTCTCCAAATGCCCCAACAAATCAGAGAATCTGGGGTATTCTGTGGCACGCGCCTATGAGCCAGCACCCACAAAGAGCGCAGAGTTCTTCATCCTCATGAATCATAAGGCAATCCTTTTCCTCCTGCAAGGGTAATTCCAGCTCCTCCGCCTCCAGCCTTCTTCCCTTTCTGCTCCCAGTGTGACAGCAGCCTCCGGCCTTCTTCCCTTTCTGCTCCCAGTGTGACAGCAGCGCGCCATTCAACTGCCACAAATGCTGAGAAATATGCAAGTGTGAACCTGAGAACACAAACGTGTGTGTGTTGGGTGTCCTGACCCACGTTTGGACTATTATGCTGCAACATTTGGTGCTGTGGGCTTAGGAAATCCAAGATGTCGGAAAAGCCCACATTTGGGTCCATATAAATCAGTTAAAGTGTTGCCATCCCAGGCACACTCTGCAGCAACTGGAGGAGTCCTCTGCAATCCCAGAGGGGGCCGCTCCAGAGTAATTCAGTTCCAACCCTAAAATATTCCACATATCAAAAATATAGTAACATAATGTAAATGTCTCCTAATTATATCCTGTTTTTAAAATAAGACTGCAAAATGTATCCTGATGTATAAAATGTATCTGTTTGCCACACCATTAATAGTGGTGGAAAAATGTCTAGGAATGTGTATTGCTGCTTTGCTTTGCCATCCTAGGAGAAAGAAAAACCAGAGACTGACCACGGAAGATGACCTGGAGACCGGGAACAAAGATCCAAGGGGCCCGGGGAACCGCCCAATATTCCGATCAGGACCGGTGAGGAGAAGGAGAACCGATCGATCCACCCTGATGGAGGAAAAGATGCTGAACTTTGTCATCTGCGGAATCGGAAAAAGATGATGCGGACATCCCAACGTGTGGATCAAAACATCCTTTGCACCCAACTCCCCCTCGACTCGAAATCAAAGCGCAGTCGGGCGGGGGGGCTTGTTGGGTGTCCTGACCCACGTTTGGACTATTATGCTGCAACATTTGGTGCTGTGGGTTTAGGAAATCCAAAATGGCGGAAAAGCCCACATTTGCGCCAGGATCCAGGAAAACCGTGCAGTTTTTGCGCACACCAAAATGGTCGCCTGACCTACCACCCACCAGCCTGATGGGCCAGGAGTGCCATGAGTGGAATGTGTGCCAAAGGAAAAAACAGCAGTGCCTGTTAGTTCAAAAAGCGCTTTGAAATCACCTTTGTTTCTCTGAAATGCAAGCTAAAAATGCCTATTTTAAACATTGCAAGATATTCAAAAATATCAATGAACACCAGCAGACATTTGGCAGAATGTAGTCTTGTGTGCATACAAAATCTGGAAAGATGAAGAGCCCTAAACAATGTTTATAACAAAACTGGCTGAGCTGTGGATGTCAGCAGCCTAAGTTAAATTAGACTGAAAGACACTAAAATCTAAATGTTTAAAATAAATGAGTGACCTACTGTTGAGTGTCAAATAGTTTGCAACTGTTAAATGTCATAGTTTTGAACTTAGAATCAGCGTTCTAGCTGCATGTGTAAAAATTGTAAGTTTGATTTGGATGAAGAAAAACTGGGAACGAAAGTGACATTTAGCTGAAGCCTGGCTTAAAGAGATTGAATTCTGCATGACAACTACCCCCGACGGGAGTTGAAACTTGCTCAACAAATGTTCCCAGGCCTGGCCTGCATTCTCCTGCCCTCAGCAAAGGGAGATGACACCTCTCTGATTGGTTTAGGGGAGGAGCAGCTGGGGAATGCAGGAAACTGAACAATGAGCCTTCCTTGGTTAAGGCAAATGTTAATTTAGGGGGGGTCGTAAATGGATTCCTCTTGAGAGAAACTGGGAGGGGCAGTGCCTCTGTGAGCAACTTGAGTTGGAGGAAGTGGACAAACCAGAAATTCCACCATGTGCTTTGGGAAACCACACCCCTCTGGGCCAGAGCATAATTTTAAAAAGATGGATAATTCATAGTACGGACTTGTCAACATTATATAATTAATATCATTATTCTTGGGAGTTTTCTGTGCACATTTTAAGAAGTGTTAGGACTCTGTACCATGTTCTGAGGCAAAACCCATTAATTATGGAGATTGCAGACACGGGGTTCACACTAGAAAAATGAAAATTTACTGGAATATGTGTAGAAAGGCGGTGTACATCTGTGTAATTTTTGGTAAACATCCAATATTGGTAAACCAACTAAAAACGAAAATAAGTTGCCATTTTTGAACCCTGGCTCTTAGAAACATCAGAGTTGGAACAGAGACCTACCCAAAGTAATATATGATATGTACATGTAATGTCAACCACTTGTGTATTGGGGAAATATGTTTAGTTATGAAAATGATTTTCTAAGGTAAAAGCAAAGGGGAGTGTTCTTTCTTTGGAGCCATAAACATGACACCTGATGACATAGGATGACTCACTGCTCCCTTCTCAAATCAGGTCAAAGAGAAATCCTTGACCTATAAAATCATGAGTGGGTTGGGCATAGAAAGTTAGCATCCACACCCATTTTCAAAAGACATAAAAAGAGCCACTGGAAGCCAGACAGGGACATTCATTTTCCAACCTTCAACTGAATTCCTGCGCAGCACTCTGACAGAGAACTCCAGATTCCAGAACTCCAGAGATCCAGACTGACTCCAGAACCAGACTCCAAGGAACTCTCGAACCTAGAAGCTGAACTCCTATCAGCAGGCCTTCAGAACCTAGCAACCAAACCAAACTATTCAACTGCCGGGCTGTGAGGTTTGCTGCTTGCTAAGAATCCTGTGTATCCAGTACAGAACCAGAGACCCAGACCAGACCTCTGTGAACAGAACCAGTGCCTGATTGACCTGCCGAGCAGAGAGAACCACAGCTAAACTTGTTGACCAGATCCGTGACGAGGCCATTCCTTTCAAATTTATAGTGTGAGTACCCAGCTAGAACTGTGCAGAACCCATCTCTTAGCTTAAAATAATCTGATTCAAAACATTTGAACCTGTTTAAAACTGCATCATAAGAAATTTTGTGTTCCTCCTGTTGATTCAAACCTTTCAAAGCGCATCTGTCATTCCGAAACTGTAATTTCATTTCTGAAAAACTACCTTTACAAAATCGTCTGTATCTTTGGAACCGTGCGTCCTAGGAACAAAATTTTACTTTTATTGTAAAGCTAAGATTCCCAAGCTCTAGACCGACTTGCTACTCCTTATAGCGCCTCCATAATTGCGTTTGACGCACTCAAAAAAAGTGCTGCGATTTCACATTTTGCTTCATTTTAACCATGTGTAGAAAGATCTGTCCTTTGCTTCCATTACTGAAATCCATTTTCAACCTGATAATCCCTCATTAAACATTGTTAGTGTTGACCTGAACTGATTTAAAGTATCTCTCAATCACCCTGCAGAACCTCTAGATGGAATCAAAATTAATTTTAGCATATTTTATCCCTTGCAAATCACCTGAATGTCTTTCGCTTGTGCTTCAAAATCATCCCTGGTGCTATAAGCTTGCTAGGGGGGAACTGAATTCATATTGTACTGTGATTGTATTCCTGAAGACTATGTGTGTTACTTCCATCTCCTTACATTGCATAGGGGGGGGGGGGGTGAATTGTCAGAGAAAAAGTGATCATATTATCTTTTGCTGAAATCATATCAAGTTTATTTCTGTACTGCCTTTTATTCATCTTTGCATCTCCTTGAAACCATAAAGCATTCTCAGCTACCAGCTATCCTCTATACTACTCCTAAGTAATTAAACCAGTGTGCTAGTATAACATCGTCCATTGTTGATCACTGTCATATGTCTAAGTCTGATATCAAATATTAATTTATTATAAAAGTGTGATTTATATCTATTGTTTAATTTTTCCTATAAATCTTTTAAATTGCATAACAAACCTACTTCTTGGAGCAGTGAGGTCAGGGGGATTCAAAGAGAGGGGTGTTATATAAGGGTTTATAATCCAGAGTATAACTCGTCATAAAAATATATAAATAAGGGCTTCCCTTAGGTGTCCCAGACTAGGCACTGACTTAGTGGGATTGCTGACTTGAAGTCACTTGACAGAGTGGGGGCTCGAGCCAGGGCATCTGGATTAGAGCTACCATTGTGCAGCTTAATACAGTGTGCCAACTGACAGGATACATATATCCGGTTAGATCACCACGCTGTTTTACACTGTGAAAGCACCCCCCAAAGGAACGCTCTAAGGAAACGGTCTGTTTTGCAAAATAAAATACAAACTTCTGTAAGTCAGGAAGGAAATCAACTTCCAGAATGACGACACTGGTAGACATCAAAATAGCCAGAGAGCACTTCTTACATAAACGATTTGTGAGAGGTGAGTGGGCTCATCAGGACCAGGCGGTCTGGTTGCAGGCAATCGCACCCCAGATCACTGAAACAGGGTCTGACATATGGAGAGATCAGGGTCCATTACATGTGGCCCTGAGTGAACTATATATGGCTCCTGAAGCTAAAGATGAACACGACAAGATTGTCAGGATAGCAGCATATTTGTATCTATATATGGGAGCCATACATGACAAATGTGCTGAAGGCCAAGATCTGGCAAATAGGCAACAGATGGCGTTAGAAAAGGCCCAATCTGATTTGGACTCTTCTGAGCAGAGGCTGCACAGGAGCCAGGAGTCAGAAAATGATAGTAGACAGTACATCATTAAAATAAAGGAGGATATGGATATCCTGCAACAGGAAAAGGCTGACCAGGATACCAGAATTCTGGCTTTGCAGAAGGAGCACCAAGACAGTTTGGACTCCTTACTGCAGTGCCAGAAAAAGCTGGAGCAACAGATCAATTTCAACAGGGCATGCACAGAGCAGGTAGCCACCCTGCAAATCCAACTAGACAGAGAGAAAGAGGAAAGCAATACATTGATTTTGAAAGACCTGGATACCCAGGCAGAGTTTGATGAAGAGCGCTAGAAAGCTGGTGCCCTTCAACGGCAGAGGGACGACCTGGCGGCACAGATGCAGGCTCTTGCTCAGGAAAGGGACACCTTAGGCCTGGAAGTCTGCCACTTAAAAAGAAAAATTCAAGAAAATCACTTGGCCCTCCAGGGACTTGGTGACCTCCAAAAAGAGCATCAGAACTTGTTAGAGCACACCAGGAGGGTGAAAGATGCTCTGACAAGAAAGGAGCAGGCCAGTAGGGACGTTGCCCAGGAGGTAACCACCCTGCAGCAAAGACTGACCCAGGGCTCCAGGACCAATCAGGACGCACAGAGGGAAAATGAGGCTCTCTGTCAACACAATGATAGGCTCCAGCAACAGGTAGCCATGCAGGAGAGACTGATAGAGTCTAGTAAGGACTTGGTTGAGGAACTGAAAGCCCAGGCTCTTGCATTGCAACAGGGAGCAGGGGCTGATAGAGATGAAGTTCGCTGGGAAAGGGAAACCCCTGAGCATAACCTCAGGAGCCCTAGTACCAGAGGCCTCCACCTCTCCCAGTCCCTGGACTCTGCCACCCCCATGCCCCCTGGCGCACATGAGCGCAGGGCCACAGGGATGGCAGATTACTATCCAGCCAAAAATATGGGGCTCATAGGCCAGGACCACCCAGGAATGGAGGGGCGGGCATCGGGGTATGGGCACCCCAGCACAGTGCAATTTAGTAGGGAACCCCAGGAGAGTAGGCCCACTAAGGGCATCCTGAAAACCTCTGCCCAGTAAGGTCAGTGGGGGGGGTACCCATCAAATCCTGGCAGCAACGAGGGATCTGAAGACTCCTCTGAGCTTCACAGGACACAAGAGACCAGGTCCCCACATTCTGCCAGCCATTCCCAGGCTCGCAGAATCCGGGAAAACCTGGAAGATCAGACGGGCACCTCTGGGAGCAGTGTTTCTGAGTCAGAGGATGAATGGACCAGGGTTTCTCGAACCAAAAAGGCCAATAAGGCAAAAAGGGCCTTGCTTGAGGACCCCTTAAAACAGATTAAGGCAACCAGGAGTGTCATCCCGCCTTATCACAAGAACTCCAAGTATTCTGTTTGGGAACACTTGGAGCTCTTTGAGCAAATGATGGAGACTTTCCATTTGAAGGACAGCAGTAGCTACATCCAGTATGTCAAATGGACATTCTCCCCAGAATGCTCCAGTTTCTTTGCGGGGCTGGAGGACCAAAATTATTCAAGATGGTCCACCTATAGGGCGGCCATCTTGAAACATTTTTCTGTTCATAGAAATCCTCAAGAGGCTTGCAAGGCAGGCTACAATTTGCAATGTGGGGAGGATCAGGCCCCACAAGAATTTGCGCAGGAGTTAAAGCGTGCTTTTGCGCAGACTACAAAAAGGGTGCGCACAGACAGTAAAGAATTTGTTAATACGTTTTTCCATGCCTTACCCAAATACATAATGACCCAGCTTGTGAGAGATTTTCACGAGAAAAGATCTTTAGACTGGGTCATTGAGCAAGCCACCCGCATCTATGAGGTGTAGAAACCGGTGGAAAATAAGAATCAGCCCAAAAACCCCAAAACCAACAGCACCCCAGCTGCTGCCAAGGTGGCAGAGGTAAAGGTTGCCCCCGTTTTAGATTTGGAGATGGGGGGCCTAAAAACCTGCCTGCACCAAATAATTCTAAGCCCAGAAGGACTTCGGGCCAGTCACAGACAGGGAGTCAAGGAGGTAGTCCCACAAATGGGGTCCCTCACTCCCCTGATTATGTAAGTCCCCGTTACAAGGGAAACCGACCCATCCTGGGTTATGTGTGGTCTCCTCCAGCCCAAGGGGGAGGATCCAGCCAAGTACCCATCCCAGGGAACTTCCCTCCTAACTTCCCACAGGAGGGCAGAAATTCCCCAGACCCTGGGCAGAACTTTTTCCCCAGGTATCCACCCAATTTCCAACCCCAAAATCATCCATCCTTCTTTCCCCACTTTCCTGAGCCCAGACCACCTAATCCGGGAGAGGGGAGGCCAAGGGTGGAGGGGTACCCAAATCTTCCCAACCAGGGGTACTACCAGAGGAGGGATAGCTACCCTTCCCGGGATCAGCCCAGGGGAGAAAATAGAACCCCGTATCAGCCTGAGCGGGTTTCACAACTTGAGTGCCAGGTTCAGAACATGGCACAGGATTTGGGCCGCATGCTGAGGGCTCAACAGAACCACCAGATGGGCATGCCACCGCAGAATGCCCCAAACTCTGGGATGGTGCTCCAGAACAATGACAGGGGCAGCACCCCAATAACCCACAGGTTCCCAGGGAGGAGGCACAAGGGGAAGGGGGGTGTAAAGCCTTAGAGGAAGCTTCGTTCCCCACTTGTAAACAGCCCCTGGAAACCCAGGAACCGGAAACAAAATCTCCTACCCCTGAAAGTCTGCCACCCAAGGAGCAGAGAGGAGGTAGGAGAAACAAAGGACCCAAACAGACCCATTTTGTGGAGGAGGTACAGGTCTTCCAATTTGAGGGGGAGGGATCCTCAGAGGATCCTGGGAAAAGGATCTTCTCCTTCAGAGATGGGAAACTCCTCGCAAGGAAAAATGGATCTCAAGGGATTCCAACCCAGACTGGGTAGATTTGGGGATTGCGCTGTTGCCTCCCATCATTCTATACCGGAATCAACAAGACTGAAAACCCCTGATTCAAACCCATCCTGGTGACTGCCTCCAAAAAGGGGGGGGGCGGCCCAGAACCGGAACCAGGGGAACCTAAAACCGAATCAATAGACTGGCTAGATGTGGGGATTGAGCTGTCGCCGCCCATCATTCTATCCCAGAACCAACAATACCGAAAACCCCTGGTTCAAACCCATCCTGGTGACTGCCTCCAAAAAGGGGGGGGGGCGGCCCAGAACCGGAACCAGGGGAACCCAAAACCGCATCAATAGACTGGGTAGATGTGGGGATTGAGCTGTCGCCGCCCATCATCCTACCCCAGAACCAACAGCATCAAAATCCCCGGGTTCAAACCCATTCTGGTGACTGCCTCCAAAAAGGGGGAGGGGGCGGCCCAGGACCGGAACCAGGGGAACTCGAATATCCTCTTTCAAGTTGCCAACTTTTTCTTGCAGATCCCCATGACTCTCCACAGAATTCTGCCTAAATCTCTTCTCTCCCAATGTCCAAAACCAGACAATTAGCCGACCAGTTGTCCAAAAATGTGCATTATCTGTGCCCCCTTGATGAGAAGGAGGGAAGATACTATGCTCTGGTACAAGTACAGGGGCAGGGTACAATTTTGGCACTAGTGGACACTGGATCCCAAGCTACAATTCTGTCCAAAAAGCCCTTTGATGAACTAAATGCAGGAAGGGGGGAGAATTACCGTATTCCTCTCACCTCTCTTCCTGGACAGCTCCAGAACTTTGACGGGAAGGAAATTCCCGTCGAGGGGACTGCAGATTTGGACATTAAAATTGGGCGACACAAGGTGAAACACCCAGTCATAGTAGTGACTCCAGAGGGCACCCCTTGCTTCCTAGGGAATGACCTCCTGAGAAGGTTGTCACCCCTAATAGATTGCGTAAACAAGGTCCTCTGGACCGAAGCCAGCCGACCAATAAAATTAAAACAGAGTGTCAACCATGTTAGTTTAAATGGCACGTGCCACATGGTTGAACAAAAATCTGACCAAGTAGAATTTCACTTCCAAAACAACCAAATTCCAGACGTGACAGTAATAGCAGTAGGACAACAGACTGGTGATGGGGGGTCCTCTCTATTTCTGAAAATCAACGTTCCTTCCAGTTTAAGGTGGTATTCCACACTGGAAGGAAACACTCTGAAATGCTTTACTAATCCACAATCAGAAACTCCCACTCCTATAGTCCAGAAAGAGGTGAAATCATCTCAGAGCCTGGCTGATGTTCAGCAAATTGGAGAGCAGTTGGTCATCCCTGTTTAGTTAAATGAAGGGAAGGACGCTGTTCTCGCCCAAGTGTGTGTGAACAACGGTAAGAGCTTCATCAGCGAAGCATTGTTCCGCCAACTCCCAAAAGATCCAGCCATTCCCACATTCAAACTGATAGACAAATGGGAAATGGATCAGGAAATACCCAATTCCAAACATCTCCTGCCAAGCAGGTGTATGCTCAAAATCTCCATTGGCAGCAAGAGCATAGTCCATAATTGTTGGGTCGTGCGAGACATCACTGCCGCCTTTTACTTAGGCAGTGATATTCTCAATCGCTTTGCCATTAGTTTGGACCTAATAAACTTCAAAGCTTGGTCCCGATTAGCGGATAATCCAATGGGCTTTGATGATCCAGAAAAAGCATTTAAGTCAGCTCAATTGCTACCTTATGCAGTTGAAATTCAGGTTAAAGAGGAAGTCACCATCCCAGAAAGGACCCGACAATTCTCCCTGGAAGTGAAAGTTAAAAGAGGACAAAAATTGAAAAACCCTGATGCTTATATTCATCTAAATGCTTCTCTCCAACAGCAAGGGTTGGGGGTAAACCCAACACCATTAGTCAACATAGAAAATGACACCATTCCAATAGAGGTGGATAACAGCGACTTAAAGAGTATTACTCTAGCCAAAGGCACCATTATTGGAATGGCAGTTGATGACCGACATTTCTCAATTGATTTAGGAAATTAACTGTTAGGACCAATCACCAAGGACTGTTTTGACAGTGACAGTGATGACAATACAACACCAGACAGGATCTTTACCCGGCATGGGGGGAACTTCCTGGTGTACACTTTTTGCCCTCATGGTAAGGAAGATGTTGTTAGGTAGAATTCTCTGTTTACGCTAAATTTCCTAACCTAGTGAGTCCCCCAGCAGCTTTGCTGGATTCCTTGTCATCCTGCCAAGAGTGAGACTCTTTTCTCCCACTCTTGGACATGATGTGTGGTAAATTGCTTTGAATGTCAATGTGTTCGATGGGCTATGGGGTCTTTTACTCCATAGGGCCTCATGTGTTTTGCTATGTGTGTTACACAGCACCCTCCGTGCCGTAACACTGGGGTGTTCTAGGTGACCCCCACCATAGACTCCATACCCTGGGCCTGACTACTTTCTCCCAGGGCATGTAAAGTCACCATTGGCTTTACTAGACCTAAATTTACTAACAGAACCCATACAAACCATCCTTTTGTGGACATACTGGTAGGGGTAATTCGATTACCCCTGGTCTGTTATTCGAGGGGGCACTGTCCCGTCCCCCCTCGTCGAGTTTTGGCTGGTGGCAGTGGAAACTACTTTTTATATTCGACCCCGAATATATTCCTGTGGGATTCTTCCCATTGTTGGTGGCTAATACCTTTTCACGTTAGTCTCTAACATACCGCCGGTTTATTTATCTTAAATAAATCCACCGGTTGGTATTTTCTGCCAGAACTCGGTTTTTACAATGGCGTATGTGTTCACCTCTGTAACTCCGAACCAAAGGTTGAGCCCTTTGTTCCACTTTTGGCGGGCTTCTGCACAGAAGCCCTCCAAAGTGGTGCCATTCTGTCTGGGTACCACAGGGGGTGTGGGAGGGGGTTTAGGCACCCTGGACTGAGTTGCCTTGCCAACTCAAGTCGCACTCTGGTGTGATTGGCCCAAGTGGTGAGCCACCCCGCTCACCACTTAGCGTGGTTTGATTGACAGCTAGGCTGAATGAATTGGGGTTTTCTACATAAAAGCAGGGCTTTTGGGAATGGATCTTCAGAAGTCGCCACAGGACCTAAGAATCCAACGAGGGTAAAGCTGAGCCGACCTGCAACGACGACACCTCCGGTGGAGCCCTGCTGAACCGACTCACCACTTCCCAACGACAGAGGAGATCTCCCTGCTGGAGAGTCTTCTTCCCCTGACTGCTGGGAACAACCAGCCCCTTTGCTTTTTCTTCGCTTCCAGGGCGTAGTGGTCGAATTGCCCGTGCTGAGCACCCCGGCAACCGGATAGCCACTAGCCCGTACCACGACCAAAAGGTGGTGCCTTGTGACGCAGCACTCTGCGGCTGGTCTCTTCCCTGGTGGTGCAACGATCTTTAACTTTCCTTCGACGATGAGACCATCTCATCTCTTGGCAAAGCCCCGACTTGCATCCACCACCAGGAACAACTGCCCCCGCCGGAGCTGTCGCTTCACTTACAAGGTACTGTGTCCGCCTGGCTTCCCCCGTGACGTTTAGCGTGAGGTGTCTTATTCCTTACCTTTCCATTGGGTCGCCTCCAGACCTTCTTAACTTTTTTGTTCTAAATTGGTCCAACTTTTCTGCGACAATTTGCTACAAAGACTTGAAGTGCATTTCCACTGTGATACTTTTTGGGACATATCGCCTTGCCTCTCTCCGAGTGGGCCTGGCCTCTGAACTTTGTGATCTACAGTAGACCCTGCCTTACTTTCCTTGCAGTTGCTTCGTAAAAGTTTTGGTACTGAGTTGGTTTTTCATACCCTGCCTTTTCTCTCCCGTTCTAACGAATATTAGAGTGCCATCTAGGTTAAAGCATTCACCTCTGTTTGCAAATAAGTGGTGCCGTTGAACCTAGACTCTCAGAGTTGTGTCTCATACCCCCAGACCTCCTAGTAAACGGTTACAGGAGCTAACCAGACCTGCAAGGGAGAGAACCATGAGAGGTACTCCCCAGGAGATGATGAAGAAAGATATCACTCCTGCTCCACTGGAATAGTCAGCCGCTGTCTCAAAGAAATCAGAAGCGAAAGGGAAACCTAAGACTTCTATACTGAAACCAGCAGCCAGCATTTCAGTGCAGCCAACAAGGACTTCCCCGCGGTTGTCCAAAGTTACACCTGTAACTCCCCCTCCCGCTGAGGCTGAGAGGGTGGTACAACCCTGTGTGGTAGAATTAGACTCTGAGGAAGAGCTAATGGAAGGCAAGGAACTCATTGGAGATCTGGATTCTGTTGACCATCCTGAGCTGCAGTCTTTACTGGCAGAAGGTGGACCCAACAGGGCAGACTTCAGTAAGGGACAGAGAGAATGTCCAACTCTGGAAGGTCATCGCCACCAGGCAGAAGCTCAGGCTGAAGGGCAAGAGCCTGGGAAATATAGGTTGCACTGGGAAGATGGCCTCTTCTACAGTGAACCGACCGAGTCTGCACCTGGAGACTACAAACGACTTGTAGTACCCCAAGAGAACAGACAACAGTTCTTGCAGTTAGCCCACGAGATTCCTTTGGCTGGTCACTTGAGTTTCAAGAAGACTAAGGAAAGGCTCTCTCTCTACTTTTATTGGCCGAAGATGGGGCCGAAGTAGAAAAACACTGCAGGAGCTGCAACACCTGCCAGACCTCTGGTAAGGTTGGCTCCAAGAATGTTTCACCTTTAGTGCCTCTCCCAGTTGTGGGAGTCCCATTTGAGAGAGTAGGGATTGACATTGTTGGTCCCCTTGATCCTCCAACCTCCTCAGGCAACAGGTTTATACTTGTTGTAGTAAACCATGCTACTAGGTATCCTGAGGCAATTCCTATGAGGACTGTTACGGCTCCGGCTGTGGCTAAGGCCCTCCTTGGTATTTTTACCAGGGTCGGGTTTCCTAAGGAAGTAATCTCTGACAGGGGGTCAAACTTTATGTCCCGCTACATGAAAGCCATGTGGAAAACCTGTGGAGTTACTTACAAGTTCTCAACAGCTTATCACCCACAAACCAATGGGTTGGTAGAAAGGTTCAACCGAACCAGGAAGAGCATGATAGGTGCTTTAGAAGAACCCCTTAAACGGAAGTGGGACCTTCTACTGCAATGCCTTCTCTTTGCTTATAGAGAAGTCCCTCAGGAGGGAGTAGGTTATTCTACCTTTGAGCTCCTCTGTGGTCATCCCGTCAGAGGTCCATTGGATTTGATTAAGGAGGGGTTGGAGAGTGCTCCTTCGCCCAAGCCAGTCAGAGTGACTGACTACGTGATAGGTCTCCGGAGGAGAATGTCGCACATGATGACGGAAGCAAGTGATAACTTGAAAGCTGGACAAGCATTGGTCAAGCACTGGCATGATCAAAAGGCTAACATGGTTGAGTTCACTCAAGACCAGCTAGTTCTCGTTATGATCCCCACAAGGCAGAGGGCCTTGCAAGACAAATGGATAGGACCCTTCAGAGTTGTGGGTAAACTCGGAGAGGTCAACTATCTGTTGGACTTGGGCAATCCCAAGGAGGCTCTGACAGTCTTCCACACCAACAGACTCAAAGCGTATTTCTCGAGACCTGATGTAGGAGCGTTGCTTCTAGTATCATCAGAGGAAGAAGAAGAGAGTGAAGCTCTTCCAGATCTCCTCAGAGGCTTACCTTTAGATGAAAAAATTGAAGGAGTAAATCTCTCTTCAAATCTGACACCTGAGCAACAAGAAGAGTGCAAATCTATGTTGAATCAGTTTGCCTGTCTGTTCTCACTTTCACCAGGCTTGACCCCTTGGGGCCAGCATGACATACTCACTGGTGACTGACTGCCAGTCAAAAGCAGAGGATACAGAATGTCAGAAAATGTACGAACCCAAATCAAAAGTAAGGTCAGCAAGATGCTTGATCTCGGGGTAATAGAGCCCTCTACTAGTCCATGGTCTAGCCCAGTTGTGTTAGTACCAAAGGCAGGATCTAAAGAACTTAGATTCTGCGTGGATTATAGAGCTCTTAATGCAGTCACCAAGACTGATGCCCACCCTTTGCCAAGAACAGATGAGTTGGTGGATAGACTTGGTTCAGCCAAGTTCCTCAGCACATTTGACTTGACGTCAGGCTATTGGCAAATAGCCCTGACAGACCATGCCAAGGAGAAAACTGCATTTTCTACCCCAGTTGGCTTATACCAGTTTAAGGTAATGCCTTTCGGATTGAAAAAAGCACCTGCTACATTTCAACGGATGGTAAACCAGGTTCTTAATGGGATAGAGGACTTCTGCATGGCATACTTGGATGACATAGCAGTGTTCAGCAATTCCTGGGAAGAACATGTAACCCACCTAAGAGATGTTTTGCAGGCTCTTGGACGAGCCAATCTGACCATAAAGGCGAGTAAATGCCAAATTGGACAGAGTAAGGTAGTCTATCTTGGGCATGAGGTAGGAGGTGGAGAAATAAGGCCTTTGCTCAGTAAGATTGAAGCTGTGCAAAATTGGACAACACCTACTACTCAGACCCAGGTGAGAGCCTTCTTAGGTCTCACCGGGCATTACAGGAATTTCATTGAGAATTATGGGACCATGGCTTCTCCTCTGAATGTCATCTCCTCTCCAAAATTCCCTAAAAAGGTTAGTTGGAACGAGGAGTGCAATCAGGCTTTTGAAAACCTGAAAAAGGCTCTTTGCCAAGCCCCAGTACTCAGAGCTCCTGATTACCACCAAACTTTCATTATGCAGACAGATGCTTCAAATGTAGGAATAGGTGCAGTACTCAGTCAA
The DNA here is from genome assembly GCF_040938575.1 of Ambystoma mexicanum. NCBI lineage: Eukaryota > Metazoa > Chordata > Amphibia > Caudata > Ambystomatidae > Ambystoma > Ambystoma mexicanum. The sequence continues at coordinate 515,206,726 of NC_090938.1, read as the reverse complement.
CTGGATGGGAAAGGTAGGGAGCACCCCGTTTGCTTCATCAGCCGCAAACTAAAGGATCCTGAAACAAGGTGGGCAACAATCGAAAGAGAATGCTTTGCTATCGTGTGGGCGCTGAAGAAGTTTAGGCCATACTTGTATGGTTCTACTTTTGTCAAATGAAAGGGGAAAACCCAAAACTACTGAGATGGTCAATCTGCCTGCAAGGGTTTGATTTCACCATTGAGCACAGGTCAGGGTGTCACCACCAAAATGCTGATGGTCTCTCTAGGATGTATGTCATCGACTAGAGGTATGAGATTCATCCAGGAGTGGATTGAATCCTCCAGTCCCTTAGTTTGGGGGGGGGGCGAGTATTAGGGAGAATTCTCTGTTTAGGGTGAATTTCCTAACCTAGTGAGTCCACCAGCAGCTTTGCTGGATTCCTGGAGTTTGTTTTTGTCATCCTGCCAAGAGTGAGACTCTTTTCTCCCACTCTTGGACATGATTTGTGGTAAATTGCTTTGAATGTCAATGTGTTCGATGGGCTATGGGGTCTTTTACTCCATAGGACTCCTGTGTTTTGCTATGTGTGTTACACAGCAGCCTCCGTGCCGTAATACTGGGGTGTTCTAGGTGACTCCCACCATAGACTCCATACCCTGGGCCTGACTACTGTCTCCCAGGTCATGTAAAGTCACCATTGGCTTTACTAGACCTACATTTACTAACAGAACCCGTACAAACCATCCTATTGTGGACGTACTGGTAGTGGTAATTCGATTACCCCTGGTCTGTTGTTCGAGGGGGCACTGTCCTGTCCCCCCTCGTCGAGTTTTGGCTGGTGGCAGTGGAAACTACTTTTTATATTCGACCCCGAATATATTCCTATGGGATTCTTCGCATTGTTGGAGGCTAATACCTTTTCACGTTAGTCTCTAACATACCGCCGGTTTATTTATCTTAAATAAATCCACCGGTTGGTATTTTCTGCCAGAACTCGGTTTTTACAATGGCGTATGTGTTCACCTCTGTAACTCCGAACCACAGGGGGTGTGGGAGGGGGTTTAGGCACCCTGGACTGAGTTGCCTTGCCAACTCAAGTCGCACTCTGGTGTGATTGGCCCAAGTGGTGAGCCACCCCGCTCACCACTTAGCGTGGTTTGATTGACAGCTAGGCTGAATGAATGGGGGTTTTGTACATAAAAGCAGGGCTTTTGGGACTGGATCTTCAGAAGTCGCCACAGGACCTAAGAATCCGACGAGGGTAAAGCTGAGCCGACCTGCAACGACGACACCTCCGGTGGAGCCCTGCTGAACCGACTCACCACTTCCCAACGACAGAGGAGATCTCCCTGCTGGAGAGTCTTCTTCCCCTGACTGGTGGGAACAACCAGTCCCTTTGCTTTTTCTTCGCTTCCAGGGCATAGAGGTCGAATTGCCCGTGCTGAGCACCCCGGCAACCGGATAGCCACTAGCCCATACCACGACCAAAAGGTGGTGCCTTGTGACGGAGCACTCCGTGGCTGGTCTCTTCCCTGGTGGTGCAACGATCTTCAACTTTCCTTCGACGACGAGACCATCTCATCTCTTGGCAAAGCCCCGACTTGCATCCACCACCAGGAACAACTGCCCTCGCCGGAGCTGTCTCTTCACTTACAAGGTACTGTGTCCACCTGGCTTCCCTTGTGACGGTTAGTGTGAGGTCTCTTAATCCTTACCTTTCCATTGGGTCACCTCCGGACCTTCTTAACTTTTTTGTTCTAAACTGGTCCAACCTTTCTGTGACAATTTGCTACAAAGACTCGAAGTGCATTTCCACTGTGATACTTTTTGGGACATATCGCCTTGCCTCTCTCCGAGTGGGCCTGGCCTCTGAATTTTGTGATCTACAGTAGACCCTGCCTTACTTGCCTTGCAGTTGCTTCGTAAAAGTGTTAATACCGAGTTGGTTTCATACCCTGCCTTTTCTCTCCCGTTCCAACGAATATTAGAGTGCCATCTAGGTTAAAGCATTCACCTCTGTCTGCAAATAAGTGGTGCCGTTGAACCTAGACTTGTCGAAATATTGTTAGGGGATCGATATACTTATAGTAATTATAATTGAACTTGTTTGCCGTATTAGTGCCAGTGTGTTTTTCATAGATGTGTTTTTACAATAAATGATTATATATCTTTACACCGAAGCTCTGTTCCGTGTCTGCTTGTTCTACTGTGTAAATTGCCCTATCTTGTATACTCCACATATTGCCTAACTTTTCTTGAGGGGAGTCTGACTGCTCAGCCACAGCTACCAAGTGAATCTGTGTGGTACAGACTGCTACCAAGTGGGTTTACTGCCAAACACCTGTAGTCCTAAATCTTTTGCAGTGGTCCCAGAGGGAACTGCACAGGTTTCTGCCTAACAGATGTGACTTGTGACTTCAGAGGGGATGAGGTGATTTTCCAGGTCCATGAGGGCTGCCTTTCCCACCTGAAGCCTCCGGTCCAAATCAGCACTCTGACCAGGGACTTCTCCACCCAGCTGGAGGAGGCCGCTGAGATAGCAAAACCAGAAGTCTTTCCAGGCTTCAGGCAGATGGTGGAAGAGAGAGTCAACCTAGCTGATGCCTGTGTGACTCTGGAACAGAAGCAAAAGTTGAAACAAGTTTTCTTGGATTTCCAAGTTCTCTTTGCGGTAGACTCATATGACTGTGGTCGCACCGACATCCACACAACAACAATTCCCACGGACCCTAGCATGACTCCAGTGTTTGTGAAACAATATCGCTTGCCTCTCGCATCAATGGAGTCCCTTACTGAAATAATTAAGAACCTTGAGTCCCAGGGAATAATCCGTCCAGTACACAGCACCTTCAATAATCTGGTGCTGGGAATATTAAAGCCAAACGGCCAGTGGAGACTCTGCGCCGACCTTAGGGAGCTCAACAAATGGGTCCATACTTCCCGATGTCCTCTGCCCTACATTGACCAAGGGCTGGCCCAGATTCAGGGGTCACAGGTATTCACTGCAATAGACCTGACCAATGGATACTGGACCGTGCCTGTCAGTAGGGAGGACCAATACAAACTGGCTTTTAACTTTGGGGGCAAGCAGTACACATGGACCCGGACTCCCTTCGGATACCTCAACTCCGGCAATGAGTTCAACATTTTCCTACACAAGGCCATGCCCGACCTGGGTGCAAGGGGTAACTTGGCTTATGTAGATGATGTCCTCATCAAAAGTTCATCTGTGGAGGAACATATAGCGGAGATACATTATGTTCTGACACAGTTGAGGGCCGTCGGAGCCAAACTTTCCTTTCAGAAAGCACAGTGGTGTAGAACCTGTGTTAATTTCTTGGGGCATGAGAATACTCCTCAGGGTCTCTGTCCCCAGGAAAAGAAGGTGGAAGCACTTCAGAAACTGAAAGACCCCACAACTCTGCCGGAACTAAGGAGCCTCCTTGGACTGACTAATTACAGCAGAAAGTTCATTGAGGGCTACGCAGAGATCACCAGACCCCTGATTCAACTCTTGAAGGGGGGGGTCAAGTGGGAATGGGTTCCAGAACAAGCCGAGGCAGTAAGACAACTCAAGAGAAGCCTCTCACAAGCGCCCTGCCTAGCTTACCCTGTCAGAAACAAGGAGTTTTTCCTGGAGACAGGGTTCTCTAATACATGCTTGACGGCAGTACTATACCAAAAGCATGACAAGGTCAATAAAGTAATCTCTTATGTGAGCAAAACTTTATCCTCTGTGGAGGAAAAATTCAACGATTGTGAGAAGGCACTCCTGGCAATGGTGTGGGCATTGAAGAATTACCGCCCGTTCATCCAGGGGGAACACATCATAGTGGAGACTCCACACCAGCTTCTGCAACATCTCCAAAGTGACAGAATCCGAGCTGGAAATGTGAGTAATTCCCGAATTACTTCCTGGATTCTGTCAATGCAAGGATTTTCTGTGGAGGTCAGATATGGCCAAAGCAAGAAGAGTCCCCTCGCGCAAGGTCTGGCTGACTTGCATGATTGTGCCAGAGAAAACTGTCTCGAGGACGAAAGTCTGAAAATCAAGGACAACATGGAGGCATACCTTAATTCCCCACACAAAGTATTTGAAGAAGACAAGTGTGAGGGAATGCCCACTGTCTATGTGGATGGATGCTCTTACCATGTTGACAACAATGGGGCGAAAGAACTGGTGGCCAGCGTAGGGAATGCATGGGTGAATGAGTCCCCAGAACCCTCATCTGGATACAAAATTGGTCCCCGAAGTAGTCAGGTGGCAGAATTGATGGCTGTGCATCAGGCCATCCTCACTGCTGTCCAACATCATCTCCACGAACTGGTCATAATCACAGATTCAGATTATGTACGGAACGGGTTGGTGGAGCACCTGGTTAATTGGAAAACCAGAGGCATGTCATGTGCTAATAACAAATCCTTGAAACATGGGAAGTTAATTCAAAACATTGATGATCTGGTCACCTCGAATGGGATGACCATCTACTGGAAGAAGATCAAGGGTCATTCCAAAGTAGAGGGACCAGACAAAACTGGAAATGACTTAGCTGATCAGCTGGCCAAAACCGAGGCCATCCAAGGGGATCTAATAGAGATTGAGTCCCTGTTGCGGGAACTCCAGGTCACTGCTATCACTAGGTCCCAGACAAATGCTCACAATGATCTTTCAACTGCACAATGGAGTAAGGAGACCCCAGATGCTGATTTGATTACGGCTCAAAAGGGGGATCCAATAATTGGTATGTTTTACCAACACATTGAGGACCCTGAGAACTTTCCCCTGACGGATACCGATTACATTGGGAAAGAGGACCTTAGAGTGTTGATGAAATGTCCAAAGATGTTCCGAATCCAAGACGGTTTGTTGGTAAGGAAATCCCAAGATGGCCATGATCAGTGGGTGGTCCCTACCTCGATCCGAAGACTGAAGTTAAGTCAATCCCATGATGCGGCCACCGCCAGTCATAGGGGGTTTCATACAACACTTGAGATCTTAAGAGAGGTTGCATACTGGCCACACATGGGGCAGGACCTCGACCAATACTTGAAGGGGTGTCTTGTGTGTGCACAATTTCAGCCAACATCCCTCACACACCGGGCGCCTCTCCAAAAGAGGGGGGTGACACTGCCATGGTCAGATTTGCAAATTGACTTCATAGGCCCCGTGATTCGCTCCTCTAGGGGAAACAAGTACATGTTGACGGTCACATGCTTGTTTACCAAGTGGGTGGAATGTCTCCCGGCCCCAAACTGCAAGGCAGAAACAGCAGCTGCCCTGATGATTAACCACATCTTTTCCCGTTTTGGGCTACCTCAAAGGATTGAGTCAGAAAGAGGTAGCCATTTCACCAGCGAGGTAATGACAAAGATGTGGGAGATACTGGGGGTCAAAAGGAAGCTACATATTGCTTACCGGCCAGCTTCTTCTGGGGGCAGTTGAACGCTACAACCGGACCATTGTGAGCATATTAAAAAAGTTTGTGGCAGATTCTGGGCCAAGTTGGTTTTCCGATTACCTCTGGTCCTAATGGCCATCAGATCTACCCCTTCATCCGCAACTAAAATGTCACCATTTGAGCTGATGACTGGACGCAAGATGGTGCTTCCCCAACATTTGCTCTACAGGACCCAAGAGCAGACATTGATAAATGCCTCCACAACTCATGAGTGTGTGGAGAATTCAAGGAAACACCTTCAACACGCTTTTGCATATACTCAGCGGAATCTAGAAAGATCGGCTGATAGCATGAAGACCCATTACGATTTGAAAACTTCCAGGAAAGTATACAATGTGGGAGACCGGGTCTATCTATACAATTTCCAAAGAAACCAGGCCAAACAGCGAAAAATGTTGCCTACATGGAAGGGACCGTTTGAAATTGTAGATAGGATCTCCCCAGTTGCCTACAAGATCCGCCTCCCCAAAGGTAGTTTGGCGGAAGGGGAAGACAAATGGGTCCATATAAATCAGTTAAAGTGTTGCCATCCTAGGCACACTCTGCAGCAACGGGAGGAGTCCTCTGCAATCCCAGAAGGGGCCGCTCCAGAGTAATTCAGTTGCAACCCTAAAATATTCCACATATCAAAAATATAGTAACATAATGTAAATGTCTCCTAATTATATCCTGTTTTTAAAATAAGACTGCAAAATGTATCCTGATGTATAAAATGTATCTGTCGCAACACCATTAATAGTGGTGGAAAAATGTATAAGAATGTGTATTGCCGCTTTGCTTTGTCATCCTAGGAGAAAGAAAACCCGGAGACTGACCACGGAAGACGACCTGGAGACCGGGAACAAAGATCCGAGGGGCCCGGGGAACTGCCCAATACTCCCATCAGAACCGGTGAGGAGAACCGATCGATCCACACTGATGGAGGAAAAGATGCTGAACTTTGTCATCTGCGGAATCGGAAAAAGATGATGCGGACATCCCAACGCGTGGATCAAAACATCCTTTGCACCCAACTCCCCCTCGACTCGAAATCAAAGCGCAGCGGGCGGGGGGGCTTGTTGGGTGTCCTGACCCACATTTGGACTATTATGCTGCAACATTTGGTGCTGTGGGTTTAGGAAATCCAAGATGGCGGAAAAGCCCACATTTGCACCAGGATCCAGGAAAACTGTGCAGTTTTTGCGCACACCAAAATGGTCGCCTGACCTACCACCCACCAGCCTGATGGGCCAGGAGTGCCATGAGTGGAATGTGTGCCAAAGGAAAAAACAGAAGTGCCTGTTAGCTCAAAAAGCGCTTTGAAATCACCTTTGTTTCTCTGAAATGCAAGCTAAAAATGCCTATTTTAAACATTGCAAGATATTCAAAAATCTCAAGGAACACCAGCAGACATTTGGCAGAATGTAGTCTTGTGTGCATACAAAATCTGGAAAGATGAAGAGCCCTAAACAATGTTTATAACAAAACTGGCTGAGCTGTGGATGTCAGCAGCCTAAGTTAAATTAGACTGAAAGACACTAAAATCTAAATGTTTAAATTAAATGAGTGACCTACTGTTGAGTGTCACATAGTTTGCAACTGTTAAATGTCATAGTTTTGAACTTAGAATCAGCGTTCTAGCTGCATGTGTAAAAATTGTAAGTTTGATTTGGATGAAGAGAAACTGGGAACAAAAGTGACATTTAGCTGAAGCCTGGCTTAAAGAGATTGAATTCTGCATGACAACTACCCCCGACGGGAGTTGAAACTTGCTCAACAAATGTTCCCAGGCCTGGCCTGCATTCTCCTGTCCTCACCAAAGGGAGATGACACCTCTCTGATTGGATTAGGGGAGGAGCAGCTGTGGACTGCAGGAAACTGAACAATGAGGCTTCCTTGGCTCAGGCAAATGTTAAATTAGGGGGGGTCGTAAATGGCTTCCTCTTGAGAGAAACTGGGAGGGGCAGTGCCTCTGTAAGCAACTTGAGTTGGAGGAAGTGGACAAACCAGAAATTCCACCATGTGCTTTGGGAAACCACACCCCTCTGGGCCAGAGCATAGTTTTAAAAAGATGGATAATTCATAGTACGGACTTGTCAACATTATATAATTAATATCATTATTCTTGTGATTTTTCTGTGCACATTTTAAGAGGTGTTAGGACTCTGTACAATGTTCTGAGGCAAAACCCCATGAATTATGGAGATTGCAGACACGGGGTGCCATTTTTAAACCCTGGCTCTTAGAAACATCAGAGTTGGAACAGAGACCTACCCGAAGTAATATATGATATGTACATGTAATGTCAACCACTTGTGTATTTGGGAAATATGTTTAGTTATGAAAATGATTTTCTAAGGTAAAAGCAAAGGGGAGTGTTCTTTCTTTGGAGCCATAAACATGACACCTGATGACATAGGATGACTCACTTCTCCCTTCTCAAATCAGGTCAAAGAGAAATCCTTAACCTTTCAAATCATGAGTGGGTTGGGCATAGAAAGTTAGCATCCACACCCATTTTCAAAAGACATAAAAAGAGCCACTGGAAGCCGGACAGGGACATTCATTTTTCAACCTTCAACTGAATTCCTGCGCAGCACTCTGACGGAGAACTCCAGAATCCAGAACTCCAGAGATCCAGACTGACTCCAGAACCAGACTCCAAGGAACTCTAGAACCTAGAAGCTGAACTCCTATCAACTGGCCTTCAGAACCTAACAACCAAACCAAACTATTCAATCGCCAGGCTGTGCGGTTTGCTGCTGGCTAAGAATCCTGTGTATCCAGAACAGAACCAGAGACCCAGACCAGATCGCTGTGAACAGAACTGGTTCCTGATTGACCCGCCAAGCAGAGAGAACCGCAGCTAAACTTGTTGACCAGATCCGTGACGAGGCCATTCCTTTCAAATGTATAGTGTGAGTACCCAGCTAGAACTGTGCAGAACCCATCTCTTAGCTTAAAATAATCTGATTCAAAACATTTGAACCTGTTTAGAACTGCATCATAAGAAATCGTGTGTTCCTCCTGTTGATTCAAACCTTTCAAAGCGCATTTGTCATTCCAAAACTGTAATTTTATTTCTGAAAAACTACCATTACAAATATCCTTGGAACCGTGCATCCTAGGAACGGAATTTAAGTTTTATTGTAAAGCTAGGATTCCCAGCTTTCCAACAAGCTCTAGACCGACTTGCTACTCCTTATAGTGCCTTCGTAATTGCGCTCGACGCACTCAAAAAAAAGTGCCGCGATTTCACATTTTGCTTCATTTCAACCACATGTAGAAAGATCTGTCCTTTGCTTCCATTACTGAAATCCGTTTTCAACCTGATAATCCCTCATTAATCATTGTTAGTGTGGACCTGAACTGACTTAAAGTATCTCTCACTCACCCTGAACCTCTAGAGGAAATTAAAATCAATTTTAGCATATTTCACTCCCTTGCAAATCACCTGAAAGTCTTTCGCCTGTGTTTCAAAATCATCCCTGGTGCTATAAGCTTACTAGGGGGGATCTGAATTGATATTGTATGTGATTGTATTCCTGAAGACTGTGCGTGTTACTTCCATCTCCCTACAGTGCATAGGGGGGGGGCGAATTGTCAGAGAAAAAGTGATCATATTATCTTTTGCTGAAATCATATCAAGTTTATTTCTGTACTGCCTTTTATTCATCTTTGCATCTCCTTGAAACCATAAAGCATTCTCAGCTACCTTATCCTTTATACTACTCCTAAGTAATTAAACCAGTTTGCTAGTATAACATCATCCATTGTTGATCACTGTCATATGTCTAAGTGTGATATCAAATATTAATTTATTATAAAAGTGTGATATATATCTATTGTTTAATTTTTCCAATAAATCTTTTAAATTGCAAAACAAACCTACTTCTTGGCTCAGTGAGGCCAGGGGGATTCAAAGAAAGGGGCGTTATATAAGGGTTTATCATCCAGAGTATAACTTGTCATAAAAATATATAAATAAGGGCTTCCCTTACGCGTCCCAGACAAGGCACTGACTTAGTGGGATTGCTGACTTGAAGTCACTTGACATGTGAAACTAGCACGGCAAACAAGTGAACAAACAGAACAATATTGCAAAGATAACCTTAAACCTGCCATCTACAATCTACATCCATGATCTACAACTGCCATCTACAACCATTACAGAACAAAACAATAAAATAAAACAGTGCATGACAAACACATAAAACGGAAAGTGTATTTGTTGTGCTCTCTGTGTTTTTGCAAAGCAAATAGGCTTGTGAAAACTTTTTAGAAGTTTTAAGTTGTATTAATGGGCACAAAAGGAGAAAGGTACAAGAGGAAAAGGAACATTTTTTTCCTTTTTGCAAAGAGAAACTAGCAGACACTGAACAAACACTAATATAAAAGGGAAACAGAAAAATGGCTTTAAAGCACACTAGACACCAAGACAACACAAATAGTCATATGGCTGGTCAGATAGCACCACTAGTAGAGTGGTTGCATTGACATCAGTACAGAGGTTGCCTACGCAGGTCCAAATCCCGGCAAAGCCAAACTCAGTCTTTCATGCTTCTGAGGTCGATAAATGAGCACCACACACCGTGGGTAATAATATGCAGCGCTCAGATGCCTGAAGGTTCGTAGCGCGATATAAATGCAAAATTATTATTATGTATTATTAAGACACTAACAAGGACCAACAAACAGAAAACACTCCTGTAAACTCCTCTAAAGTCTTCTCAAGAGTGAGTCTTCCTCGTGTCACAATAAACCTCAGAGCCTAGTAAAACACACAGAGGAACAGGAAGTGACGCGGGCCTTACATAGTGAACACACTTCCTTTAGGAGATTCATGGTCTCTGATCGCCGTACAACTGCGAACAAGCATTAGCATAAACCTGTTGTTTGTCACAAGTGCCCCACTCCAGACTGGATGACGAGTCACTGCACGAGACCGAAAAAACATACTGCAGGATTTGCAGGGGTTCGTTGGCATCAAAATATAATTCCCGTTCTTGGGGTATGGAAGAATCTTCACTAAAAACATGTGTCCACTACGGGCCGGTTCTTTTTCAAAATGTTCAAACAGGCCTACTCAGCAGGAAAGAAAAAAAAAATAAAAACCATGTCTAGCCCCCTGTCCCAAAAGGCAAATAGGGGGTGTTAAGGGACATGTTTTTGTTGTAATTGAAGTGTGTCATCCTGCAGGTGTGCCCCATGGGGGAATCCTAAAAACATTAACAAATCAGTATAGTATGCTGAGTGGAGCACGCAGAGCACCGGTAAGTCAGTTGAACTGAGTCTGGCCCTCACCTCGGAGAGTCAAGCCAGTGCTCTTCTCCATGCCTCTAGAACTATGACCTGGTTGATTCCGCTCATCCAAATCGCGGAGCCCGTTGCCAGGAATGGCCCGGCAAGGTCTCCGTGCAGGTGGAGTGCCAGGCCACCACTGGCATAAACAGCCAGGCGAAAAGGACTTGGGACCCGCCTCCATTCTGCTACTTCCATGCAATCACCATCTGGAGAGCCAGGAGCACTTTACAAGACCTACTGCAGCCCAATGTACCTTGAGACAGCCCTGACCGGTTTTTCTTTCACGTAACTGTTTTCAGTTATAAAGTACACTTCATAAGGGCTTTATATTTTTTATAAGGACTCTTTTAATGTTTTAGATGCCGCTGCTTAGGAATAATTGTTATGGAATGTTATAGTGTGTAGTATGTTACCCCCTTTTAATAGAAACATATTAAACTGCTGGTGTACTGGGGCGGGATCAAGATATCTGTATTTTCTGTATAGATTCCAAGGAATCACTAAAAGACTGTACACCAGCATTCCTATGTCCGCCTTTCACTCCGTTTTGTATTTACTCTAACCTACGCACCAGCACTTGCCAACTCCTTCAAGGATTCAGGATGCAGTGCCAGCAGGCTGCGGAAGACACATGGAGAAAGTTCAGCTGGCACCTCCTTGCCTGTGCACACTACCTCTGGCTCCAGAGAGGCAATAGGCACACCTTTCACTAAGGCACCACTTCACCTCAGGCTTCTTTGACTCTGAAGTTCCTACCACCACCACCACCTCTGGCCCAAGTATGCCTGTAGCCTTGACCACCACTGTGGACATCACTATCTTAGCCGCTTTCCTATCACTAATAATAGATACCAAATTGGTGACATATCCCAGGCATTTTGCTCTAACTGTGCTCTGCATTCTTGTGGAAATCTGCATTTCTAAGCATTTCAGGGTGTGGCAAAGACCTTGCAGAATGCAAGGAATGGGATGCCCGTTACCTTTTATTTTTTTATTGTTCAACATGCGGGCCTAGCTCGAGAGCAGTGGAGCGCTCTACAGAGTGTGGGAAGCCAGCATTTGCGCGGGCATCTTTTAACAGTAGCGCAGTACTGTGAGGTCTGTGCATCGGTAGGTGCATCCATTGGAATTAGTCCTTGGTCAGGTGTTGGTGAAAGACCCATGTTTTGAGAGATTTGTGAAACTGGAGAATTGCGGTGGCATTCCGAGCCGACACCGGGATCGAGTTCCAGAGGGTGGTTGCATGACAAGAGAAGAATTGTTTGCGGTTCCTCTGCGGACGAGTTGTCATTCAAGCCAGTTGGTCGATGTGTTCTGGGAAAGTGGTAGCTATTTGATATGGCCTTCTTCAAACTTCTTACACTAGGCCATCTGGGACATATAGTTCAATCATGCGTAATGTATAATTGGTCGTATGAGAAACTTCTGTCAGTGCAATACTCTGGGGGGTAGGCAGATCTGGGCCATGTCACGTGGTGTCTTGGCTGAGATGTGCATTATGCACAAGGTAGGATTCAGCGATGCATGTCTAGCATGTGTATTGCATTGCTTCGGTGCCTCCCATGCTTCTCGTAGCCTTTTTTCTTATTTTCAACATTTTCGACAAGCGTTGTCAGTTTGGCTACTTGTCAAAATCCATGTATGCTGCCCTTGTGGGTGTCCAACGATCATGGCAGGGTGCTATTCTATAGCACCACGGTATCATGCATGGAACCTGGGAAGAGGGCACAGATGTGGCTCATGGTCAGATATGCATCACAGGTCGTCAGGACATTCAACACATGGTCTTTCCTGTCGTGCTTTTGTGGCATACGCCGGCTTGGTAAGCAGGGGTGTGTGCTAATGTGCATCCATCATGAGTGCATCAAGCAACTGGCCCTGCACATGTGAGATTTGTGCCTGGTGCATACTATGCAGCATCCTGACGGTGTCCTGAAATGTGTTTGTGTCACAAAAATGCAGAACGCACATCAGCTTCAACAGGGATGGGATTTAGGTCCTGATATGTATCCTGCTATGTTTGTCTCTTGGAATCAGTATCTGTAGACTTGCTACAGTGTGATTAACAGACCATTAATCAATACCGAGAGGATGGTTTGATGCAAGGTGTGGGGAGCTGCCTCACCACACATTTCCCCTGGCATTGCCACGGTGGTATCCTGGCCTACTGCTGCAGTGGATGCCTACGGGCATAAATGGATATCAGTGGGGTATGAATGCATACATTCACCAATGCTAGGGGCTGCATGTTGCTTTGAAGTGTGTTTGTGGAAGATGTGGACTTAAGCACAATCTGAAACATATTGGATGCCCCACTGCCTACATGTGTGCACCTGGACGCATTCATGGAGGTAATCAAACTGTTTTTGGAGGGAATTACTTCCTTTTTTGGGGGTGTTTCGACTGCATTTCTACTTGTACTGAAGTGGAATTACTGTTTTCTGTTCTGAGGCTAATAATACATATGAACTCCATGCCACAGAAATTACAATCATGTTTTAGGTGTAATTCTTCTGGAACTAATTTCTCCATCCGAATTAGTGCAGTGGAATTACTTCCAAAATGGTGTACTTCAGAAATGGGCAAAACAATACAAATGCCAGATATTGTGTTACAGTATCTTCTTTCCGTGACTGGTAGTGAGCCTCCATATATGCATAACACCATATTGGGCTTCTTTTTAGGAACTGTACACTAGCCGCTTAACGCTGACTGCCATAGTGCAAACATTTTGCCAGCAAGTAACTCTTTCAATTTTTGCCATAGCAAAGGCACAAACAGCAGCAAACATCCTGGCAGTATTCAAAGCCAATGTTTTTAGATGGCTTGAACCAAAAAGTTTGAGTGTTATTTATTGTTGTCAGCAACAATCATAGCAACATTGTGGGGGAAATGGCAGATAGGAACTATTACTGTGTGTGCCCTGTTTTGTGCAATGCTTGAGGATCATTGTGTGGGGATTCCTGAAAAAAAGATAAAGGTTGTTAATGAAATGGCAATTTGTCACAACATTTATGGCAATTCTCGCCATTCTGTCAAAGCCTGGAGGATATTGAGATAATTATAAAGGCCCTCATTACAAGTCAGGCTTTAAGGGGTTAACGGCGCCGTAAAGAGCGTCGGCGCCGTTAAACCCTTAACGCCTGATTCACACTTTAACGCCTGCTTTTTGCAGGCGTTAAAGTCCAAGGCGCTAAGCGACCTTGGTGCTAATTACGGCACCGTAATTTACAGTGCCGTAATTAGCGCCTTCCCCATCCCCATTATGCCCTATGGAGCAAAAATGGGAATGGGGAAGGGCAAATGGTGAATGGGGAATTACCGCCCCACTCACCTTGGAATGGGGCGGTAATTCCGCCATCCACCATGGCAGAATCCGGCATGGACCATGGTGCTAATAGCACCATGGTCCACCGCCTGACTTGTAATGAGGGCCAAACTATCTAATTTTGAGAAGTTGCTTGGAAGTCGCTGTTACGCTGCTGGCTACTCTTTGATACATCGTTCAACACTGCGATCATAGTGAACATTCACTGTTTCCCCCAAGTTCACTGGCTGGGAAGTGGCTCCTCCCTGTTTGCCTCAGTGTCTACAAAAAGGGCAGTCTGCGCGGTTCTGTGCGCGCACTTCGAGAAGTCACTTGGAAGTTGCTGTTATGCTGCCGGCTACTCTTTGATACAGCGTTCAACACTGCGATCATAGTGAACATTCACGATTTCCCCCAAGTTCATTGGCTGAGAAGTGGCTCCTCCCTCTTTGCCTCAGTGTCTACAGAAAGGGCAGTCAGCGCGCTTCTGCACGCTCGCTTCGAGAAGTCACTTGGAAGTCGCGGTTACGCTGCCGGCTACTCTTTGATACAGCGTTCAACACTGCGATCATAGTGAACATTGACTGTGTCCCCCAAGTTCATTGGCTGGGGTATGCTAAGACTCTATGACATTGAAGACTTACTTACTTTAACACGCTCTGTGTTAACTAAAGAGTCTAAATACGTTTATTCCTTTGTTTTCAGAAGTGGCTCCTCCCTCTTTGCCTCAGTGTCTACAAAAAAGGCAGTCCGCATGCTTCTGCGCTCGCCTTGAGAGGTCACTTTTAAGTCACTGTTACGCTGTTAAGCTGATCAGCGGGCAGCTAACAGCGTAACACGACGCAACTCTTGCTCTCTAGCCCTTCCTCGTCGCTGACGACAATAATATATTTTTTTTGTAGTGTCATCAGTGTATTGCAAAATAAGTTCAGATGGCGGGAAAAGCCATAGGTTACAATTTGAAAACTGCTTTGGTCATCACCCGTGCTTCAGTATTGTTACAACCGTCGCCAGCGAAACCGTCACCTACGATCGCCTTAAAAAGAAAAATCAGCGGTCATCCTGCAATGGCGCCGGACAAAAGACTGGTTGTTGGTGACATTTGTGAGTTTTGCACTCTATGTGCGCCTATTGACTATGCAATTAGTTTAAATTGTAATAATGAAAAGACTCCGGAATTGTGTGAATGTATTAATGCGACACCCATATCTAATGTCACTATTTCTGACACAAAAATGATGAATGAAATTGTAGATGCGTCGGATGATTCTCTGATAATAGATTTAATTTCGCAAGAAAATACCAAGTCGGCTCCTCAGACATCTGCTGAGGATATCCATTGTGACTAACAAGCGAGAGGGCATGTGAATGCTATTGGGAATGAATTACAAAATGTTCATGAGCATGTAATGTAAAATTAAACTAAAACTACACCTGTGAAAACCCATATTGATTTGAATACTTCGATAGAAGTTACTCTGCCGGGTGAGACAATTGCACCAGAGGTTGAAATAAGTCTTTACCAATCCCCAAATCTATTTGATCACACAGATGATAGATATTTCAATGGAATGCTCAAGATCTTTTGCTCGCCCCACGCCCCGGAAGTTCTCTGCTCCCTGTGCTTCCTCTGACTCCTCTATGTTGTGTAATGCTTCTCAGAAGGGTGGCCCTTTGCTGGAAATTACCTTAAAAGCAATGAATACGACCATAATGACAATAAACTATTCGACATGCTTGAGTTAAAAATATCGAAACAAGAGAAAAAGATTGATGGTATTGTTAGGAGTGGTATGGATGCTATACAGAAGTGGTAAGATCCATTGTATTGAAAACTCGGCTTGTAATATGCCGGCTATAGACCCAAATTCTGAAAAAGATTGCGATTTTCATGAAAAGGGTCTCCCCTTTTTGAAAATATAATTTGTCCGGTAACATCTGAAACTGAGAGACAATCTGCCTTATGCCAGATCTCCCTATCTCCCGATCCCAACATAAGCACAAATCAATTGACTACTTATGACATGTTCGGAAAACGACCTACTGAGCAGTCTAATATGATCAAAAGCAATTGTATTAATACATTAACCCATAAAGTGAAAAATCAGAGGAATTTGGCCCCTAGAAAGAGAGCACATGTAGAGCAGTTTGTCCAATGCTTGAAATATTTTAAGCCCTTTGGTCCGAGTGGTGATAATAGGGCCATAAACAGATATAAGCATTTAACAAACCTAAGACAGAGTGGATCTGTTAAAAAAGTCATTGCAGATGAAGACGATCCACCTCTTAACAATCTAATTACTATGATTGAAACGCCATTGCAAACGGAAGCCCCGCCTCCAATTGTACAACAAATGGGGGAAGTACCATTTGCAAAACCCAAACTTCCTGATTTACAACAAAAGAATAGTGGGCAGTCACTGACAATTAATCTCACCTTAGTCTTGACTGCCTCCAAAACTGTTCACAGTGACACTAACCTATGTAGAGGAGGTCCCAGACATGGCCTGCACCCCTGCCCCTCATTTCGAGGTAGCAGGAAAGTACTCGCCGAGGTATGTGACATGTGAGGAGCAGATGAACCAACAAAGAGCTGCACTGGGACTTTGCCCAGTGTACATTAGAAGAGCTGTACCTGTTGAAGCGCCCATAACCAGACAGCCCTGGGCAGCACTGTACCCTATTAGACAACCATACCAGCCGCTGATACGAAACGATGAGTATTTACAGACTGTCCATGAGGAGACACAAAGAGCCCTGATGGAGGGCAAACGGTAACGAAACGAGGGCCTGGAAAGACTCGCACATGGACAAAGGTAACACGCCAGCACGAGCAGCCATTAAAATAAATACAAGAGGCACGAAAGACAAAACGGTGCTCAACCGTAAAAGAAACATAGCTGTGTGAAACCAGATGGAAGAATCGAACCAGCTAATGTGTGTAAATAGGCTTGGAACGCAAGAAGCTAAGAAATCGATACTGCTTGCAATGCTTAGTAGAAGAATAGAGTGGCAAGCGCCAATCATATATCTACCTCAATAAGGCACGCTATACAAGTGCGACTCCATTTTGTAAAAGCAGAAGTACGCCCAGGCGGCCGAGTCCTAACAGGCTAGGTTTCACATCCCAGCCAGCCTGGAGAAAGAGCAGAATCGAAACTCAACAAAGGGCACCTTATGCCTGGGAAATCAAGGTCAACCTAAGAAAGGGAGGAGAGCTTCAGCGAAAAAGAATCGAAACTTCAGAGCATACCAGCCTGCCCCGTGAAGGTCAAGATGAGGAGGCCCAGGCAGGTGGTGGGGCAAAAAGGAGAATTAAATACACTAAAAGCTGGAAACTGAAGCAGGTTCATGGTGAACTAACACGTGACCAGCCAGGCGCGAAGAAGTACCACCGCCTGATGTCATCCAGAACCCCAGGATGCCATAACTTTTCCCGATAAGAGACTACAGTTTCGAGGCCATCCTCAGCCAACTAATTGACACATCGCCCTAAAACACTGATTGATGGACAGGAGGCAGGGTGAATCCTGGAGCACTAGGCACCTGGGTGTCCATTCTGCATGCTGCTAATTAAAGTGGAGATTTCTGTTTAGGGGTGTAACCTGCCCAATCACAATGGACCGTGTAATCTAGGGTCTTATAGACACTGTAACCAATAGGACGTCGTAGTTGTAGTGACGTCCATCACGCGTGATGTAGAGGGTTGGGCGTAGACGCCCACCCGATAAGAGTTATCCAATCCGCATGCTCTGTTACCATATACAGATATAACACCTATACTTAAGTTAACTTTCCTAACCAATTATATTGCATGACAAATTTGTAGAGTTAGACGTCAGTGATGACGAGTTTTGCCTATAAAAATGGCTGTTTGACTGAAGTTCGAGGAAGTTGGAGCGAGACAGGTGATCACAATGCTGCTGATTTCCATTTGTTTCTCTGTTTGAAGTACTTGTCATTAAACGGACTTCCCTTTCCCAAACTACTGAGTCCTCATTATTGAGTCGTGTTGGAGTAAGTGAATCCTGCACCCCCATTTCTCACATCGTGCAGCTATCTTGTCTTACAGGTACTAGAGGGTGCGCACTGATCTATGGGCCCATCAGTGAAAATCCCGCTCCTCTGTACACTTGGTAGTGTGAGGATGGTTACGGCCATTGATTATTGATTATATAATATTAAGACACCTTAAGACCGACGGCACGAAGTAACTCTAGGCCTTCAGCAATATCACGAGTCCTTTAGCCATTCCGGCTGAGTAGGCTGAGAAGCTTCCCATGGACAATGATAGAGTAAACTTCAAAAACTGCAGTGGGTCTGAAGGAACCTGCTTTCCAAGCATAACCCTTCTCATTCCCACGGGCAGCCAATCGGACGAAAAACCTTAAAAGGCTGGAAGAGGAAGGGGCGGTGATCCCGAAGTTCCAGAGAGGAAAAGATGCGAACGGTAAGTGAAACAATAAACTCTTTACTTTGGCAAATGTCTTGTAGGCATTAGAGCAAGTAAGGGAAAGGTAACTGTGGGTGGCGTAGAAAAAATAAAATAGTTAGAAGTAGAGTTATAAGTATATATACTGTATATATATAAGGGGTTAATGAATCGAGTATAAGATAAAAAGTGATTATCGGGGGAACACCCGAGATAAAAACAAAGGATTAACAGGGGGGACACCCGAGAGAAAAACGAGAGGATACCAGGGGGGCACCTGAGATAAAAATGTAAGGATTTGCCTTGTTCCTGTGCTTTAATACAGCAGTCAGAAGAAACGTGAACTCATAGCCCACATAATGGGGGACAATTAGACTACGGTGACGTTTAAAGACGCATCAAAGGTGTTCGTTTAAACTCCATGACGGGGTATTGATTAGGAGGCAGGTGTATGTATGACCAGCTGGTGTCTGTCTAGTCCGTCAAGAGTCTGTCATATGTGTTCTGGTGTATGTCAAATGTAAATTAACTGTGTCATTGATTGTTTGAAATGAAATTTGGGTTTTTTCGTGATTCTGTAACTAAGAGGGAATCTGGAGCTTGCATATTTGGTGCTCGCTCATACTATTGGAAGGATAAAAAACTGTATAAATATTGTTGGTGACGAAATTAAGAATGGAGGAAGTTACTCCACTCGCACATTTGTGCAAGCAGCTACCCAAGCATGCACCTAAACTCAAGAAGTACAGCACAGAGTGGGTTAAGGGTACCGCCCACAAGATGTTTATGCCTTGGCCACAGGATGGGTCCCTTTCTAAAGCCGTCTTACAACATATGACGACTTTCCTACATGCCACATACACCGGCAAGAAGTTAGAGAAATGCCTCGCTGTTCTCGAACTTTGGAAGATGATCGAGCAGATGAAGGAGGAAGAGCCACCGGCAGACTGGATATTAAATGTATGTACGGAGGGGGGTGAGATGCCTACCGTGCCACCAGCCCCGCCTGTGCCAGTGATTGAGGGAAGTAAGTCAGAGGGTTTTTACCTGCTAAGAGAACTCAAGGCAGCCACGGGGTATAGAAACCCTGCATATGAGTCACCTACATGCATTATTTGAACATGTGTGAAATTATCAGAGCGTACTCAGGACGTATAGCCATGAGAGCTACACCGTTAGAGCCAGAAGTCTTTGCATATGGCGTGCGAGTGCTCATGGCGGGATTGCCAGGCCTCGCAGATAGAACTATGAGGACATCTGATGAGTTCCTATTTAGACCTAGAATACCTATGCATGAAGAAGAGGGACAAGTATTTCCCTTGACGATACACACTGCCACAGTGAGAGGGAAAGTAGCACTGGTTGAAGGGAATGATGATGAAGGCAGACAATGGTGCGCGATTATGACCATTGAAGAAGGGTATCGAGTGACTGACGTCACCAATGACGATCTGTTCGAAGAACACCCTGACATAGAAGAAACAAGGGTAGAAGTAAGTCTTACATTCTGGGTCAAAATGATCAAGCGAGAAGTGCCACAGAAAATGATGTTGGCGCTGGTACATCCAGATTACTTTGAGGATGACATGGCCCAGGTGCCTGTCACAGTATGGACTACAGGGCACTATGACGCAGGCCTCCTGAAAGGGGCAGGAGAAGTGAAAATCAAACTAAAACCAGGAGCAATTCTACCAAGAGTGCAACAATATCCCATGTCCAGAGAAGCGGATGAAGGGATCGCAAAGACAATTTCCACCATGATGGAGCAGGGCATCCTAGTGACGTCACAATCACCCTGTAACACATTGATTTACCCAGTCAAGAAATTGAAGGGAGGGTCTTGGCGTTTAATCCAAGATTTAAAGGCATTAAACGATATTGTTGAAGCCGAGTTCCCTCTAGTCCCTAACCCATCTACAATTCTATGCAATATACCCGCTGAGGCAAAATATTTCACGGTGATCGATTTGAAAAATGCTTTCTTCTCAATCCCGTTGCACTGTGACTCGCAAGATCTGACATTGTTTACTTTCAGACAAATGCGCCTGAAAAGCACGAGATTGCCACAGGGGTATTGTGAGTCTCCATCCATTTTTAACAGAGTCCTGCAAATGGACCTAAGCAATATTGCGGTGGACAGTGCTTTTTTGCAGTATGCAGATGACATTTTGATCTGCAGCACCACTGAAGAGCAATGCAGGCGCGACTCTGTCCAGCTACTAACTATACTCGCTGGGAAGGGATACAAAGTTGATAAGGAAACGTTGCTGTACTGTCAACAGGAAGTGTTGTACATAGGGCAACTAATCTCTCATGAGGGGAAAAAGGTAACCCCAGAGAGGGCTGAAGCTATCATCAACACGGCTAAGCCAATCACGATAAAACAAATGCAGAGCTTCTTAGGCCTGTGCAATTATGTCAGAGCATGGGTCTTCGATTACAGCTCGTATACCAAACCCTTGCTCCAGGCCTTAAAGAAATCCCAGGCAACTAAAGAGAAAATTGAATGGACTGAGTCAATGGAAAAGAGGTTTGCGGAACTCAAAGGGGCGATTTGTAAGGCCCCAGTTCTCGGGATTCCTAATTATGCAGAGGAATTCTACTTGTTCTCACATACCGATGGCAACTTTATGACGGCAGTACTCGCCCAGCGAACATCACTGGGGTACAAGCCCCTAGCATATTACAGTGGGAGTCTGGAAAAGGTCATGAGGGGCCACTTCCCATGCGAACAAAATCTAGCTGCCGCCGTGTTCGCCATCGAGAAGGCGTCATTCATCGTGATGGGGTGCTCCATGACATTGTACGTTGAGCACTCACTATTCGCCATACTAGAGAAGCCAAAGGGCATGCTGACATCACAGAGAGCATCTGCCTATGAGGTGATTATCTCCAACCCATCGATCAAAATAGTTCGATGTAAAACTGTAAACCCTGCTACGTTCATAGCAGAGCCAGTCACAGAGGGAGAACCTATCCACGACTGCGCAAATTATGAGGAATTCTATGATGAAATCCCCAGGGTAAAGGAAAATGCCCTGGCAGGTGGTGAGATCGTGTTCATTGACGGTTCATCAAGAATCGACCAAGAGGATGGGCAAAGATACACAGGCGTGGCTGTGGTAAAACACCTAACAAATGGAGAGTTCCAGGTACTCGTCAGTGTGTAAATACCATCTCACTATTCTGCGCAAGCTGCAGATCTAATGGCGCTGATACTCGCCATCGAGAATCATGCAAACCAGGAAGTAACGGTGTACAGTCAGTGACTCTGCCTATGTGACATCTACCGTGCACGCAGGCCTAGCACGCTAGAAAAGAAGGGGCTACCTCCCGGCAGACGGCACGCCAGTGCAACATGCAGCCTTATTAGACAGGCTGATAAAAGCCCTACAGCTCCCAGGGGGCATAGCGGTCGTGAAATGCACCGCCCACAACAAAGGGACAGATTTCGTGTCACGTGGAAACCATGAAGTGGACACGGAAGCCAAGCGCATGGCATCCAAGAATGAAACAATCATGGACGTGGATGAGGCACGTACCCATGAGAGGATGATGGTAGCATGAGCCACACCTGAGGCCAATAGTAACATGGGGCAGACTCAGTTAATGGAACTCCAAGGGGAGGCACCACAGGAGGATAAGAATTTGTGGAAGCGTCGAGGGTGCTCTTTAAGCCCCTATGACGGTTTGTGGAGGCAAGACAGCACTGGTAAACCAGTAATGCCTGTCACCCTACTAAGCGTAGCATTAGAGCAACTGCACTACCCTAGCCATATGTCAAAAGAGAATCTGGCTGCAACGCTTGCAGAAGACTGGTTCACGCCGAATTTAGCAGAGCACGTTGCATTTTCCATGGAGAACTGCATAATCTGCCAGAAATTCACTGCTGGGCACACATTAAAGGTAGTGAGAGCAATCATTCCCAGGCCAAATGGGCAATTTCAGCACTTACATATCGATTATGTCAATATGATTCAAGTGTGCAATGGGTATAGGTATTTAATTGTGGTGGTGTGTCCTTTCTCTAGATGGATAGAAGCAGGTCCCTGTACACACCCCAACGCTACCTGTGCTGCCAAATTTATGGTGAGGGAAGTGTTCCCTAGATGAGGGGTGTGCGATGTAATGAGGTCAGATAATGAGGCACACTTCGTAAATTCAGTTTTTGAACAGATTAGCTTGTTGCTTGGTATAAAGCACAAGTTCTCGTCGGCGTATCATCCTGAGGGGAATGGCATATGTGAGAGGATCACCGGTTTGCTAAAAGAGAGGATAGCCAAGTTGAAGCTCACATTAAAAAGGGATGGCTGCACTGTCTACCACTGGCATTGTATGCACTTCGGAACCAACCCGGCTCCGACCATCATCTCACGCCGCACAAAATAGTTACAGGCATAAGGATGAGAACCCTTCTTACCCCCGGAGATAGAGCTAGATGTGATGCCCAGCCAACTAGAGAGGTTCTGGGAACAGAGATACAGGAGTACCTGAACTGTATGACATCCAGCGCCTCTGTCATTTCAGGCCAGCTGCAGTGACAGCGAAAAAGGGACAGCACAGCGCAAAACACATCAGGAAGTGCCGAAGCAGACACCGCGCAAAGTCTACGTGCGCCACTCGTCTTCCCTGGTGACACAGTGCTTGTGAGGAACGTTACCAGGAAGAGGTGGGATGAGCCACGATTCAATGGCGCTTTCATCGTGGAGGACTGCACCCCTTCCGCCGTGAAGCTCCAGCGCAGAAGGGCATGGATCTTCATAAATGACATTAAACCTTATATAGGGGAAAGCCCTCCTGCTGCATCAAACTGCGAAGAAACCACAGACAACAGGGTAGAACCTTAGCATGTGCAGACAAGATCTATGGCGAGGAAGAAGGACGCATGAGCAGCACAATCAAGGCAAAGCAACTCTGTTTTAAGATTGTGGCGTTCAAAACTAGACAGTCTCTTGAGAAATGAAAAATGAGAAAAGGTGATAAAGGACAAGAAATTGACACTCTGTGCATCCTAGTTGCAGGGTAAAGAGAAGCGCATCCGAAGCCACAATGATATTGATAACACGAGCTTTTGCACAAGTAGTGTAAAAAACTAAGACTCTGATAAACTACAGACAAGACTTTTCTTAGAACTCAACACAGTATCCTGAAGCAACCAGTATCGAGACTTTGTTCACAGAACTTATGGTACATTCCAGCAGAAGTCTCAAGTGGGATGTACTCACCTATTTTCAACTTGTGGTGTTATCTTATCCGTCACTCATAGGAAGAGAAGCCAGTGTCACAGACTTTATTCAAGATTCAGCTAACAAGAAGGTAATCAGGCAACTGCTGACCGTCATCGCAGAGGTCTTCGCCGAGTTACCCGAGCACAGTGAAAAAGACACAAATGCTTCCACCGCAAACAGACGTTGAAGAACTCACCTTCACGTTGTTCTTTCGCATAATTGAAAGTTGCCCAGGACTCGTTGGAAGAACGACTGATACCCACACATTCATCAGAGACCCAAGAAATATTGAATAATTAAACCAACTGTGGACCATACTACACTATCTAGTGGCAATCCACGCAGCAGGCCAGTGCAGAGACTGTTCGAATCAAAAGAAAAGCTTGTGATCAGGACCCAGCAAAACAAGACAAATGTCTCTGTCACCCGAGGACACCCAGCTGGCTCATAATGTCTTGTTCAGACTAGTCACAGACTATCCAGAAATGGTGGGAAGGCCTGCAGATGTTGACGTCATCACCTTCCTTAGAGATCCAGCCAACCTTGCTCCTATGGGCACACTTCTCCACGGTATTATGCTGCAGGTAGAGCTATCTAACTTCCAGCGAGAATACCTAAGGAGGTTTCAATGAGACTTTCCGCCGTGGGACAGATCGAGGAGACAAAGACACAGTTCCTCAACTTTCCACCGTGGGACAGATCGAGGAGACAAAGACACAGTTCTTCAACTTTCCGCCATGGGAAAGACCGAGAGAAAGACACATAGGGCCTCATTACAAGTCCGGCGGTAACCGCGGCAGTAAAACCGCGTGGTTACCGCCAGACTCGTATTACCATTCCGCCTCTGTGATTCCCGGAATTACAGGGGCATTACAACCCCGGTTTTCCGGGAATCATGGAGCCGGAATGGTGTTGGGAATGGGGATAATGGAAACACGGGCAGCATCTCGTAATGCTACCGGTGTTTCCTCGGCCGCCTGCAGGCAGGCGGTGCACCTCCCGCCTGCAGGAGTCGGGATCAGGCGGTCCGGAAACAATGGTGGCGGCGGGTTTACCACCACCGTTATTTCCGGACCGCCTGAGTTATAATGAGGCCCAAAGTGCTTTATTGTTTGCCGAAGGACAGATTGAGAAGAGCAGAAATGAGAACTACACCATCTTATTTTACTTCTTGTTTTTTCAATTTTTTCTGATTTTTTCTTATTTTGCCATGTTTACTTTTATTTTTATTTTTGTTTTTATTTTTACAGCATTCTATTTTTGCGTGATTTTTAACAGTTCCATCTTTTCGTTCCTCCGCACTGAACAGGTTCCAGCATGTCCTCAGGACCAAAGCAAATTCGAGGAGTGCACTGGGCCTTCACTTACTATAGATATGCATAATGAATGTGATGTACCAAAGTTGCTAGCCTAACCTTTTTTCCATAGTCTAGCCAAAGGAACCGTACTCCCTGCCCAGAGAGTACCCGAATCACCCGCAAGAGGGGGTACACTTGAAATGCACACGTCACTTTAAGTATTAATAAACTCTTGAGCTGCGAGATCCGAATAAGAAAAGAAATAAACCACTGACTATGGACTTGGTCGAAATGGGGGCCTAGAACAGTAACTTACTTTTTCCACCAGCAGAGGGGCTCCTCCGCTTCCCTGGGAGGAAGTGCTGCCAGATGTCCTACAAATCTATCATGTGTATATGCCTAGTAATTATCATTGTCTTTCTGTCATTGACTATCAGAACTGCGTTCTTTATTGGTGCACGAAGCGTCCCAATTTCAGTACATCCACCAGATAATGAACGTCTGGGGCCTACGAAAGCACCCAGACCCTATATAGTGATTCCAGTTCTCAGAAAGGCTGATGGTAAAACAAACGAGCTAAAACTAAATGTAATTAGCAGTGATTTAAACACACTTGAGGTAATTAATGGAGAGAAAAGCTGGAGACAGGGTCAGCACGGAATGAGTGACAATGTAGCACTGACCACGGCACGCACCCACACACTGAGTGCACACAAACAAGAGCAAGTGTCAATGGCTACAGGGCCTTAAACCAAAACAACAGTAAAAGAGAAACTGTCTACAGAACTAACAGCTCCAGAAAATAGCGGAAACGACCAAGAAGCATCAAGTGGAAAACCTAAGAGAGAGCGAATAACAAAAGCCCTCGAAGGAACTGAAGCAGCCACTAAGGAACTCACAGAGAAAACACAAACGCTAGTAGATAATTTGTTCCCACTCATAGTTAGAGCAAAGATGCTACATGAGGAGCTGAACAATAATGCCACAGAAACTGTAATAACAAGCACTCCAGCTCCAACGCGAGGAACAAACACCAGGCCCACAACACAGCCACGCGTTGGGAAGATGGTGAGCCAATGGTGGTTGGAGGAGGTCTACAAAAGATTGTACGAGGGAAGGAAAAGAAACACAAATCCTTCTCCTACTACCTCGGTACAGGTAATGAAACCTGCTCCACCAAAGATCGTACCTGAGAAACTACCAGGCCGGAAAAGCAGCAGAGACGCATTTAGAGACATAGGGCCTCATTACGAGTCTGGCGGTAACCGTGGCAGTAAAACCGCCGGTTACCGCCAGACTCGTATTACCATTCCGCCTCCGTGATTCCCAGAATTACCGGGGCATTACAACCCCGGTTTTCTGGGAATCATGGAGGCGGAATGGTGTTAATCCCCATTCCCATCGAGTCCTATGGGACTCGATGGGAATGGGGATCATGGAAACACCGGCAGCATCTCGTAATGCTGCCGGTGTTTCCTCGGCCGCCTGCAGGCAGGCGGTGTTAAACCCGCCAGGTCAGACCTGGCGGGAACATCACCTCCCGCCTGCAGGAGTCGGGATCAGGCGGTCCGGAAACAACGGTGGTGGCGGGTTTACCGCCACCGTTATTTCCGGATCGCCTGAGTTATAATGAGGCCCATAGTCATAGCAAATTATAAAAAAACATTAAGGCTCAAGAGAAGCCTGCATGAAACCGACAATGAACTAAACGATTACCTGGATAGCACAGCCCATCTCGGAAATAATATTTGGTACCAACACATGAATGAAGTTGGAAGAAGACAATCAGAAGGGGAATGTTTCGTCTGTGCACTCCTGCCTTACAGCATGGGCAAATCCAAAATCTTTGTAGCAGTAGAAATTGATGTTCCCACAGCACACTGTATGTCACACGTAGCAATGTGCAACACCAGAGGACAGTTTATGGGAAGAGACGCCTCGCTGATATGGGCCAACAAAAAGGATTACCCAGATGAAGATGGCTTCGTCCAGGACATTAAAACAAGAAACAGGGCGCACACCAAGAATCGTGTGATCAGATATGAGAACCCTGACGTCAAAGGATCAGGAATAAGATGGGAAATAAACCAGAGACTGAACGTCCAAGGAAAAACTGTAGAAGAGGCTCAAATCTGGAAGAACAGAGGCCAAATGCAGATCTGGGGGGTCAGTGGTTTCCCCAAATGGATGGGAAGAAGGAGTAGTAATTTGTCGAGCTTGGATGGTCCTTGGAGCCTGCCATGAAGCAATAGAACATTCACAGAGGTTATGCAAACCTCTATGGCCAAAATTGGTAAAGCTGTTAACGTGGGTCGAAGACAGAGGAGGGCCCGTGCAAATAGTACCACTGGAAAGCCCGAAACTATACTTCAGAAGTAATGGCACGAGAAAGATGGGAGAGAATCAAAACCTCAGATGAATATATGAAGCCCCAGGAAAGACGCAAGGAACCGCAGTCATAAAGGACCATTACTGGGCGTGTGGGTCCAAGGCATATATAAGACTACCGAAGAATTGGGGAGGCATATGCACACTGGTGAGTGTCCACGTTCCTGCACTAGTGATCCCTAAAAATGACCTGAATTTGGACAGTTTCCCGAAAGCAGATGCACATCTAAGGAAAAGGAGATCTGTGGAACTGATTTCAAGGATGAAGAGAGAAAATTATTTTTCTGCCAAATCAGAGGAAGCATTTTATGCAATCCCCTACGAACACAGGCTGTTTAGCCTAACCTCATCAGTATTCACAACAATACTCTTGCCGCACAACCAAGTTGGTACAAACACTAAGTGGTTGCAGATAACCAGATGGGAATTACTGCAGACCATCAATACCACCATAAAAGGATTCAACGCGATCAAAGAAGAACTAAGGGCAGTCCGACTGATGACCCTCCAGAACAGATACATGCTTGACATGATCACTGCGATGGATGGAGGTGTTTGCGCAAAAATCGGAGAATTGTGTTGCACTTTTATACCATCGCACGATGAAGAAAATGGAACCCTAACAGAGGCCATAAGCATGTTGACAAATCTAAAGAATCAGATGATTGATGAAACGGATGAAGTGGACGACGACAGCTGGTTTGGGAACCTGTTCTCATGGGTCCCACAATGGATGGTGGATATATTCAAGTTTCTGGGAGCCTTGCTAGCAATGATACTACTAGGTTTCTGTGTTATCAAGATAATCATCACACAGTGCCATAAAACTGCAAAGAAAGCCATTGGGATGAAAATCATGGTCGATGTAGAACCAGGGTGGAAGCCCAGAGACCTGACTGATGACGAAATAAGAGACTTTGTGAAAGCCAGCAAATTTGCACCAGAAGGAACAAAGTTTACGTACCCCAGGAAATGAATAAAGTATGAAGGAAAATTGATCTATTGCAGCCCAAATGGAAAATGCCAGCTAATGACCGGGAACAAAGACGAACATGTGAAAACAGCAGGAAGCTTGAAAGGTGTGATAAAAATATGGACTCCAAAGACAAACACATTCACACCATCTTGTACAAACCCTGAAGATGACGAACAAGACATAGAAGAACCAAAAAAGATGAATCCAAAGGAGGAAGCAGAAGTGGTCGATGAACCGACCAGAGGGGGGAGTGTAGAGGAGGTCCCAGACATGGCCCGAGGTATGTGACGTGTGAGGAGCAGATGAACCAACAAAGAGCTGCACTGGGACTTTGCCCAGTGTACATTAGAAGAGCTGTACCTATTGAAGCGGCGATAACCAGACAGCCCTGGGCAGCACGGTACCCCATTAGACAACCATACCAGCCGCTGATACGAAACAATGAGTATTTACAGACTGTCCATGAGGAGGCACAAAGAGCCCTGATGGAAGGCAAATGGTAACAAAACGAGGGCCTGGACAAACTTGCACATGGACAAAGGTAACACGCCAGCGCGAGAAGCCATTAAAATAAATACAAGAGACACGAAAGACAAAACGGTGCTGAACCGTAAAAGAAACATAGCTGTGTGAAACCAGATGGAAGAATCGAACCAGCTAATGTGTGTAAATAGGCTTGGAACGCACAAAGCTAAGAAATCGATACTGCTTGAAATGCTTAGTAGAAGAATAGAGTGGCAAGCGCCAATCATATATCTACCTCAATAAGGCACGCTATACAAGTGCGACTCCATTTTGTAAAAGCAGAAGTATGCCCAGGCGGCTGAGGCCTAACAGGCTAGGTTTCACATCCCAGCCAGCCTGAAGAAAGAGCGGAATCGAAACTCAACAAAGGGCAGTTTATGCCTGGGAAATCGAGGTCAACCTAAGAAAGGGAGAAGAGCTTCAGCGAAGAAGAATCAAAACTTCAGAGCATACCAGCCAGCCCCGTGAAGGTCAAGATAAGGTGGCCCAGGCAGGTGGTGGGGCAAAAAGGAGAATTAAATACACTAAAAGCTGGAAACTGAAGCAGATTCATGGTGAACTAACACGTGGCCAGCCAGGCGCGAAGAAGTACGACCGCCTGTTGTCATCCAGAACCCCAGGATGCCATAACTTTTCCCGATAAGATACTACAGTTTCGAGGCCATCCTCAGCCAACTAATTGACACATCGCCCTAAAACAAAGGAGGCAGGGTGAATCCTGGGGCACTAGGCACCTGGATGTCCATTCTGCATGCTGCTAATTAAAGTGGAGATTTATGTTTAGGGGTGCAACCTGCCCAATCACAATGGACCGTGTAACCTAGGGTCCTATAGACACTGTAACCAATAGGACATCGTAGTTGTAGTAACGTCCATCATGCGTGATGTAGAGGGTTGGGCGTAGACGCCCATCCGATAAGAGTTATCCAATCCGCATGCTCTGTTACCTTATAAAGATATAACACCTATACTTAAGTTACCTTTCCTAACCAATTATATTGCATGACGAATTTGTAGAGTTAGACGTCAGTGATGACGTGTTTTGCCTATAACAATGGCTGTTTGACTGAAGTTCGAGGAAGTTGGAGCAAGACAGGTGATCGCAATGCTGCTGATTTCCATTTGTTTCTCTGTTTGATGTACTTGTCATTAAACGGACTTCCCTTTGCCAAACTACTGAGTCCTCATTATTGAGTCGTGTTGGAGTAAGTGAATCCTGCACCCCCATTTCTCACATGGTGCAGCTATCTTGTCTTACAGGTACTAGAGGGTGTCCGCACTGATCTATGGGCCCGTCAGTGAAAATCCCACTCCTCTGTACACTTACCCGGATGAAATTTTGAAGGGTGTAAGGGCTAAGATAAGAAGATCTATTGATTAATTTATGAAATTCAAAGACTCAAACCCTGCTCGTAAGCAAGTATTGGTCCCAGTAGTGGACAACATAGACATACGTGTAGAAAATACTCCCCTGCCAAGAACAACTCAAACCTGTAGTAATGTGAAAATATTGCAATCTTCCCTCCAGTTGAACAATACACTCCCAAAGGCTGTTTCCTGCATGGTCTCTAGTCACTCTCAGAAATTAGACATGAAACATCATCCAAGAATAATTAGTATTTTGTTGGCCAACCTTTTGATTAGTAGCCAATTAGGCGGGCAATTGCTAAAATAACAGCTTATTGTATTGTTGTTCTTTAGACTACAGACTAAAAGGACTTTTGGATCCTCTTTAATCCCTACTGTGCCCATCACTTTTTCAAAGGAATCACAGTCAATCCATACCTTTAAGTGAAACATCATTCAACCACCACAGGCACCAGTTTACAACACTCAACTTGAAACACTGCTCAATTTGCTGCACTCCTTAGAGAATCGCACAATTGTGTTCTTCACTATGATAGTTTTCTTTGCCTTCTTCAGAACTTTATACATATGTTATCAGAGACTTTGTTCCATGGTGCATACTCCTACAAGTCCTATGGTGTTGTTGCATGTCTCCTTAAGTCACTGCTCAATGTATAAACATCAATTTGTAAACCAAGCCGGGAAGAACACTGAGGAATCCAGATATACACATGGAACCAAAGGGTACTTCGTACCTACTTTCACACATATTCCCTCATATGTTGAAATATATATACACTTTCTCCACATAGCTTCAACTAAATCTATTGGATTTTTTCATCAAAACCAATACTATTTATGCCACAGCTCTTGCTTTACTTGAATTGTTCTTCTATTGCGTATTATTCCACACGTGTGTGAAACACCGTTGCATGCACCTACTCAATACAGGTAAATAATTCAGCATACCACCACAGAATATATGTGTCATTTACTTGACACCTTATGGCAAATACCTGCAGTGGCAGCCACTTTTAATCCGGACTACTGATAGCTGTTCGCATAACGTCATATAATTCTCTCTGAACATAATCACATTATTAATAATTCTCTTCAAATGTAATCATGCAATTCATACCTTTTTATTCAGCCCATTTTATGCAACTTCTCGTTTGCATGTCAGATTGTCAGTATTATAACTAAACATTTCAAATATAAAAACATATTTTTAAAAAACTCACATGTTTAACAATCTATTTGATCCAGAAAACCTCCGACTTCAAGGCGTATGTGAGTTAATTCAGGGATGTGTCACCAGCAATGTTACTTCTTCCAGTGGCGTAAAATGTTATGTCATTTAGAAATCTCTCATGTACGTTCTCAGTATTCTTTTATTAGTATATACAGGCAACACACCCTTAGTGAAACTCATACTTGCTTCTGCAGTGTGCTGCTGCCTGAACTTTATCTGCTTCCATATCAAGTCTGTGTGATACAACCTATGAGGGTTGTCTCCGGAAACTGCAGAATCTACAGTCTATGTTGTCTCATGTCTTGAAATGTTTCAAAATGGCTGGATGAAAACTCTATAGATTTGTGGTCTGAGACGCTCGTTCTTGGAGTGGACCCTCTTATTACTTTTCTCATCTAAGCATTATATTATTCAAAAAGAGGCAACATGATATCTGCATCCTGTCTTACATCCACACACAGCATCCGCTGAACAGCACAGTTACCTGTTATTTGCCATAAATAATGGACTAGGACCTGTTATTCAGTATCATCATGGTTTTAACTCCTCCTAGTAGTGTTGCCAGTTATTCACATTTGTCACTGTGGAGTTGCAGTTCTTCTCATCATTACTTCAAGCCATTTATTTCTAATCACTTGATTTATTTATAATCACAGTACTGTGTGTAAAGCTCCATATATGGTGTGGTTTTGTCCCAGTATTGCTAGTAGCATAGTGAATATAATTCACAAGTACATTGTTCCTGATATTACCCTTTTGCACTGTACATACCTGCCACACAATATATGTTAGGGCAAAGTGAATCTTACGTGTTCATCGTGTGTAGAATCAGTGGAAACCTATGTGATCTTATTAGTGTTTGTATGTGTGTGTGTGTATGTGTGTGTGTGCACAGACATCACATTGACAAATCAATCATACATCATTAGGTTGTATTGCAATGGTCTAGACAAAAACATGTATGTTTCCACTGCTGTAATTCAAATCTTTGATTTCTGTTACTCCCTCTCTATAGTCAATGTGGTATTTGCACACATGCGCGTGCGCGCGCATACACACACACACACACACTCAGTTTGCTTTTGGGATTAAAAATGTTCACAATTTTGATTCCAATTTGCGCCTTGAAACACATGTTTATAAACGAGTTACAAATGTCATATCATATCATATCATATGAATGTATGATATGATATGATATGATATGATATGACAATATGTGATATATAAGGCCAGTTGTTGTCTTTCATCAGTTCCATTAAGTCCTCTTCTCAATGTGACTTAAGTATAAATCAAGTATTGTTCTGCCTTCTCAGAAGCCGCTCCATATTTCTCTTTTAAGGGTGCAGTTATAATTTATTCCCAATGCACCACTGAAATTGATGTTCTTTTTGGCCTTCTCCATGGACCTTGTCTGCAAGTGGGACATTTGAAATATTCCTCGTGATGCAGAATTTTTGATTTGATATTTTCTTTCATACCTGTCTCGATTGTTTCAATATACACTAGATTTCAAGGGCAATTGATAATTTAAGTTATGCTTTTTGTATTTTTATTTTGTGAATTATTTGAGGTTAATGATTTTGTCTTCTATGTATAGTATCTTATTGGATATTGTGTAGGTGCAAGAACTGCAATAAGCACAGTTTGAATGGTCTATTTAGAGTGTCAGTCGTAAACATCGTCCTATGTATCTTTAGCCTGTTTGTGTTTTCAGTGCTGGATGGAATGCTTGTACTAGCATTTGTTTGAGATATGAGAAGTTTTTAAAAGCAAAAATTGGGCCTAGTAGCCTCTCTTCTTGACTGCTCATAATTCACAAGTGTCTTTTGATTTTGTTTTTAATCCGGTTACTTAGTAAATTGAAAAGACTCACACAGACAATAGCTTATTTTTAATGTTTTGTTACCTCTAACAGAAATTCCATCTGTTGGTGTCTGCCTCCTTTCCGGGCATCTCTCGGCAAATGGGGTGGATAAGCCCTTTCCTTTAAATTCTTTTGTATATTATCAGCATGTGTTGAATAGTATGTCTTACCTCTATAGTCACACTACAGGAGTAGAAATTGGTCATTTGGGAGATTCAGTCTTAAAAGCTTGTTGATGGAAGTGTAGCCCTGGAACAACATACTAATGCTTGTTGGTTTCGTAAATGGATCCATCATCAATTTGCTGTTTTGCACTAGATCAGGGAATGGTATTTGTTGTCCATTTCACAACTGAGCGGAAGCTTTTCGTCTTTCTGACATATCCTGTGCCTGGTTCATGGGTACTTCAAGGCATACTCTTTTGAAGCATTTTGGGCATGGGAATTAGTCAATGATCCCTTCAAGCCTTTACAGGAGTGCAATCACCTAGTTAAATTTTTATATACACACACACACACACACACACACACACGTGCTGCATTATGTCAGTAGTCTGATGACATTTTGAGTCACCACTTACACATGTGGTTCTAAATGCAAAATGACACCAGGACTCTTTCGGACAGCGTAGGAGTTTGAGGTCCGATAACTACATGCAGCAATTAATGTTACTATGCACAATCACATAAGTGTATCTGCATCATTATAGCTATACCACCAGTAGGATGGGAAAATAGAAATCAATATGTAATGTGTTTATACATTTTAAGTAGCACAATTATCATCTCTGTTTGGAGATGAAAATGGATTAGGTACAGTAGTGAATAATTTAGCTGTTTTACCCTGTTGTGGAATCAGAAAATACAATATTAAGGCTTTTACACCATGCAAAGAGAAACACACCGACATGGGCTTGTAAAGATTCCCAGAATCTTTATTGCAATTCTGTACAGTTTACAAAACAAAGTACACAAATAGCTATGTGGCCGTCAATACATCACAGAGTCGACCAGCAGGGTTCAATCTGAGCAGTGAACAGCAATTGCTAGCTGGACATCAGCGTATTTATACAGTTTCTTTATAACGATATCCAGCCTCCTACAAGTTAATCATGTACTGGGCTAGGGTCGCGCCAGGTCCGTTCCTAATTTACATATCTCGTGCATGCGGTTGACTTTTTAATACATTTACTAACAAACACTATTATTCTCTGGGCTTAACTTTACACTCTTTACACATTTGTATTAATGCAGGTCAAACAGATGTTTCGCATGTCGTGTTTAAATAGCATTATTGTTCTTATATACTTGTAAGTTAACATCGCCGATTCAAGTAATCCCCTGATCCCGAGGTCAACAAAGGACAAGGTCTACATGACCCTAACATGTAGCCTGCAGGCAGGTTGGACATTAACTCTCCTACAGAGGTTGAAGAGGTTAAAGCAAGAACAAGAGAACACAGGTCGGCCATTTTAGGCCACAGGGTGACTTTGCACGATAAACTAAAATGGCGGCTTTAACCTAAAATGGAGGCTTGATTCACTTAAGATTGCGACCTTGCAATATGGATTTCCTCGCAAAGCGACTGGGAATAGGCCAACATATACAATGAAGACGAAACAATATTATATCAGTTTTAACACTGTAAAATAATGCAGACTATGGTCACTAAAAACCCTCCTGTGCATTGTACTGCAGAGGTAGTGAGAAGATGGGAATCTTTACCACCTTTGTTTATCCCTCACGATAAAAGGATGCACTAGCAAAACCTTTCATTCAAAGGCCACAAAGTGTGACCTTATGCTGGGGAAAGGCTAACTACCTTTAGGGGGAATTCATGAACTCTTTGTCAGCACATAATCACCCAGTATTTTTTGTATGTGGTATTCCCCAGTGTACTCCATGAGCTAATCGACTCATGACTTGCAGTCACGTGAGCGAGATAATGCAATGGGTGTCATTTAAGGGCAACCAGAGGCATCATTTGCTACCCCAAGCAATACCGTTTCTAGTCCTGGAAATTCCTCTGCTATCTCTGGTCGGAGAGGCACAGTTGTTGGCAGTAGGCAATTTGCCACTAACAGGAATGCCGATGTGCAATAAAACCTGGATACCATTAGGCAAGGAAGCTATTTAGATAAATGGTGCATGCATTGCGGTTAATACTACAAATTATACAACATACACTTTGTCTAAGTTATGTCTCATGTATATTCAGAAAAGAAAGGTATTTTTATTTTGTGTGGTATATTATTTTTTATTGATGATACAAAGAAATGGGTTATCAAAATCACAACATGGCAAAGAAACAGTAGACTAATTCATCTGCGGACTGGAGATACATCAACAAATAATTCATCTTTGAACACTAACACGGCCTATGATTGTATCCAGAATAAATGCTAACAAAACAATGTATCAGTGATTCAATACCCACATTTCATTAATCATTAACAATGATGATACACCTGTCAGCAATCCCCATTAAAAATCTGCTTAGATTGTCCCCTTGATGTAACGTTTCTTGAGGTAGGTCTTCAGCCATCATCCCTAGCTTATCAAACCTGCTAATTGATGGAGTACACATAGATTAAGTTATTAGAATTCATGATGTAAGAGGTGTGCTGAGCATTTCCAGTGACCCACTGAGATGAACAACAGCCATACTTGTTCCTGAACAGTACCACCAATCGGCCTCCTCAACACCACAGCCCTACCCAACATTTTCAAATGATATTTTGCAATAAAACAAATTCCATTGCCCTTGTACATGTGCCCAGAGATGTGATACAAATATGATTCAATGTCGTTTTAAAATTGAGGATATGACACAAGTAACATTAAATTAGTCATCGACGTAGGCCATGGGAGGAGTTCAAGTCACCAATAGCTGCCAAACCTTGCCCATCAAAAGTTATATAACAATGTCTAAACATCAAAATTACCAGACAAAACATTTACAGAATGCAGATATAAAGTGAGGAAACATGAAAGGGAGAACGAGGCAAGAGAGAAAGGACTTGGTCAGGAGTAGAAGAGGGAGGACAAGATATAAGAAAGAACAGACAGCAGAGGGAATATAGAGAAGGAAGGTGAGGAATTCAAGCATATAAGGTCACCTGCCTACAAATGAGGGAGAGTATATATGAGGGAGGGACACTCATGTCTTTATGATGTAGATGTGCTATTTGGGAATGGCAGGTTGAAATACGCAAAGACTTATACAATATAGAATGTTGCAGCCCCTCGTCATGATCGCAAAGAGATTTTAGCACTTCTTGCACTTGAGGAGAAGGGTGGGTCCCCTCAATGAGGAAGGGTCGGTCCCCTCACCACTCAACGAGGAGAGGTTCTTCACCTATTTCTCTGTATATATGATGTACACTCCAAACCAGATGTTCCAGCTATACTTTTCAGACAGTTCATGCCATAGACACTGTCTCACCATTCTTTAAGAAATTGATTATTCATATTCTTCTAGGACGCCGTTAGGAAATTGAAAGTGAGCATGTTTATATCCTTGAGGAAGATCTAGGGAGAGGCCTTTTGGGAGATATTCCCCTCCTGGTTCATAAAATAGCATTCTCGCATTAAGCGCACTAGTGAAGCTCACATCCACTTTCTTTCCAATCTTATCCCAAACCACCAGCTAGGAATTGTGCTTGAATGGACAACAGAAGATTCCCACAGACGCCTCCAAAGCAGCCTTCCAAACCATCTCCAGAAATTACAAAACCTCGGTCACTCAGGCTAAGGCGGCATCTTTTAACACCAGAATTGCTAACGCAAAATCAGTGACAAGAGAAATCTTCTCCATTTTTAGGGAGCTTGAGTCTCCTGCAACCCCCCCACCCACCATACTAAAAGACACAGCATGGTGCAACAAGATTCAAACAGCCCTCCTGGACAAACTTGAAACATTGCATACAAAAATCCTAAACCACCAAAAAGCACTCTCGGACCTACTCTCCAAAGCTCGTGACACAGCACCTCCGACTATCCCAGAGAACCCCATTCCAGTGTTTAACTTCAGGGATATGTCTGAATCTGAGGTTTGTGCTCTCCTCAATTCCATCAAAGCCTCCAACTGTAAAGGTGACGCCTGTCCTGCTCAGGTCATCAAAGACTGTGCATCTGCCCTCACCCCAGTCATTACCGCCTTTATCAACTCCTCCTTCCAGACAGGCCGCGTCCCTATGACACTCAAAGAATCATGGGTCCGCCAGCTCCTGAAAAAACCATCCCTTGACCCACTTGTCCCTGGGAACTATAGGCCTATTACCACTGTGCCGTTCCTACTAAAAATTCTGGACAAACGCCTTGCCCCTGAGCTATCCTCCAGACCCAAAACCGGAGACCAGTTTCTAAGTGCGAGAGCGGGATTCAAACCTAAAAAAAAAAACAGCGAGTACGGGGATTGAACCCGTAACCTTGGTTATCAGCACCAAGCTCTAACCAACTGAGGTAACTGGCCAACTACGAACTGAGCCAATGATTTCACCTATATCACTGTTGGAGTTTACCACTGTGCCATTGCCATCTTTCACAACAGGAATATGATTTTCTCCATCCTCCACTACTGCTACTCAAGGATAGGTTTCCTTGCCTTGTTCACACCGCT
The DNA here is from genome assembly GCF_040938575.1 of Ambystoma mexicanum. Lineage (NCBI taxonomy): Eukaryota > Metazoa > Chordata > Amphibia > Caudata > Ambystomatidae > Ambystoma > Ambystoma mexicanum. The sequence goes on along the minus strand of NC_090938.1, from coordinate 515,168,762 downwards.
GTAAAATGTCGACAGAACACTTTGATGAGCTGCAGAGAAAGACATCTGACTGAATGCCAAGCTTTTCTTGAGAAGGCATTTGCATGTCTCCTGTGTGAAGTTAACTCAATATATTTTTTCAAAACCTTTTGTTTCTTCTTTTTTGTGCTGCTTTCTCCTTTTGTGCTACAAAACAAATAAAGAAATCTCTCAAGCAAACATGAAAGTATCCCAGATATTATGCATACTGCTTTGATGTTGATTAATATTTTCAAAAATCAGGCACAAATTCGGGCAGGAAGGCCACAAACGACTTGTCCTTTAGAAAAGTCAGAAATAAATCTCCATCTATTGAGGCCCTCTCTAGAATCTGGAAAATCTGGCTGAACAGTGGGGCATGAGATGAAAGCATTAGACTGCTTACTGCATGGCTAAGTACAGCAGTTACACTGGGACTCAGGAACATGTAACACTGCCAGGAACTTTTAACCAGGTACATAACTGTACGCTCTCTTACCCCTGTTCTTACTGTCACCCACAGACTCATAATGTAGTTCTGTCCATTTCAGTAAGTAGACCAACATAAGAATTTTTTTTTGGTAAATACGTGTATTCATATCGCACTTCACTGCAAGTAACCAATAACATTTTACAGAGGAATCTGTGGAATTGTGTGAAACCCTGCAGCAGAAGTTCAAGGGGAAGGATACCCGAAATATGTCACTGTGTTCTGGTCACGTGGCAGTCTCATTAAACACAGGGGGCCTTATTACAAGATTTGCGGTAAGCAAAAAAGGAAGGCGGAATGGTAATACCGGCATCGAGTACCGGTCCGGGCCATTATGAGCCGATAACCCAACATTACCACCACCGCCTGTACCGTGCCCTTTCTTACCAGCATTCTCACATGCACGTGCCCTTTGTGGCAGCAATACCATGATGTCGCTAACAGGGGGACATCACAAGTCACATGGGCATGCACCTACCGGCATCCTGAAGGCGGCAAATATGGTCAGCACGATACCGGTATTACAGGCATCGCAGATCATCCGTAAATAGCAACCTGATGTGTACCCAACTGCCACAGGTGAACGCAATCACGATAGCTGAAGGCAATGGAGCCTGTCCCAGCACAAAAGGAGCACACCCATACACCACACCCCTTCCTACACCAAAATGATCCCACTTGCTTTTGCAATCTTGGGGCTAGAGGACATGCCTGTTTTGCTACACCTGCAACAACAACAGGCACCACAGAGGAGACACAGGAGGAGAAGGAGGGTGAGACAGGCCCAGCAAGTTCCACCAGTGCAGGCAGTGGTACCACGTAGGCAGCCACCAATACCTTGCATCAGAGCCAGTCCATACAACCTAACCCTTGTGCAGATCCACACCCTGTACCACCTGGACCGGGACACCATCACCACCATTGTGGACATGATACACGACGACATTGTCATCCTGATTGAAATCCGCACTGCCATCCCCCTCTACTGAAGGTAGTGTCTGTGCTCCACTTCCTGGCCACAGGCACCTACCAGCACACAGTGGGCCAGCTGCATGGCATATCACCTTTCTTTTAACGCATGCTGACCCAAGTGCTGGATGCCCTCCTGAAGCACGCAAGCAACCACCTATCCCTACCACGGACTGCCCAGAAGCTCGCTGACACTAAAGTTGGCTTCCATGCAGTGGCAAGCATGCCCAATTGCATTGGTGCCCTCGACTGCACCCATGTTGAATTGATGGTCCCTCATGTCATGGAGGCGGTATACCAGAATAGTAAGCTATACCACTCCATTAATGTGCAGATGGTATGTGACTCCAGCAAAATGATCACACATTGTTATGCCCGATTTCCCGGATCCACTCATGATGCTATGATGCTGCGGAACTCCTTGCTACCCCGCTACATGGAGCGACATGCTGGACGACGTGCCTGGCTGCTCAGTAAGTCGCCTGACAGGCCCATGGCAGTGCAGTGGGGGGGAATGCATACTCCACCTGGGTGCGATTGGGGGGGTGCATACTCCACCTAAGTGGGATTGGGGGGGTGCATACTCCACCTGGGTGGGATGGGGGGATGCATACTCCACCTGTGTGAGATTGGAGGTCGGGGATGCATTCTCCACCTGGTTGGGATTGGGGTGGGAGGATGCATACTCCACCTGGGTGGGATTGGGAGGGATGCATACTCCACCTGGGTGGGATTGGGTGGTGAGTGGACAATGCACATACAGCAAAACACTGTGGCCCTAAACATCCACACCTGAACATGACACATCAATGCCATACATAAGACCAATGCTGCACACCAATGACAATATGCCAGACGTACAAGCAGGCCACATCCCTCAATGTGTCAACTGCACATCATCTGAGCATAGCCTCTGCAACACAATCCAGCAACATGCAGTGAGTATGTGTAATGGACATGACTGCAGCAAAGCACAACACAGGTCAAACACCCATGAGTGGCCACAAAGAAATCCCACCGAGGGAATAAACTGATTGTCACTGGCCCACCACCACAGTCGTGCTGCATGCCACCATGGGAATGGCAACAGATGGATGACAAATCATGATGACACCTGTGCCAATGCTGCTAGTGGGAATCAATACAGAGTACTATACATCACCAATATGAGTACACATACATTGTTTGGCATCCACAGTACAACTGCAACAGCATGCAAGTAAACACCCTGCATCATCTGGACAGCGCAATCCACACCTGCAGACCATAGTACAGCACACATTGCGACAAATGAACCTGCATGCATACATCCAGGGACATGTGCATGTCAACACCAAATAGCTGCAGGCATGACAGTGATTTGTACAGGTGTCATGTCAGAAATTGACTCACACATACCTCATTGTGCTCCCATGCAGGTGATGGTGGATATCCCTTGAAGCCGTGACTCCTTACCCCTGTTCAGAACTCCCAGAACAGGCACGAAGAGAAGTACAATCGGGTTCATACCCCTTCCCGTGTAGTGATCGAGCAGACCTTTGGCCTGTTGAAGGCACGGTTCCGCTGCCTCAGCAGCTCTGGTGGAGCACTCCTTTACGGGCCTGAGAAGGTGGGAAAAATCACTATGGTCTGTGCCATGCTGCACAACATGTGCATCCGGACAAACGTATCACTGCCACCTGATATTGACCTGCATGCACCGGGTGAGGATGAAGATGATGATGGAGGAGAAGCAGCAACCCTGCCAGTTCGCGATGCACAAGATGGCTGTGCTGTGTGCCAATCAGTGATTGACGATTTCTTTTGAAACACTGGGATGCTGATGGTTCTGTGTTAGTACTACATTGAGCACTGGGATCGTGTGCATATGGACACAGGGTGTGTGGGGAGTTGGGCACTGTTCACTGTCATGAATTGAATAAACACACACAAAATGAACAATGTCCAGTCATGATATGATTTTGCACACAACGGTGTATTGAAAATTAAACATCATTGTGGTTGAACCCTCCACCTCACACACATCCTCATATACCTCCCCCCAACCCCCTACACCCCATACCGCTCCCCCCAACACCCCATAACCCCTCCACCAACACCCCCAACACCCCATAGCCCCTCCCCCAATGACATCCCACACATGATGTGCTAATCATGGTTTTCCTCAAGATGTAGTCAGCACATGCAGGGTGGCCCTGCTAGGGGCGGCCTCTCTTTTGTTCTGGGGGCTGCATGTCTGTGTGGTGTGCGCTTGTTTGAGCCGAGCTGGCAGGTGTGCTGAATGGGGTAGAGGTGGCTGCCTGTGCATCCATCGGTGCAGGTCGTTGCTGCTGTAGTTGTTCGACAATCCTGCCCAGGACCCGGGTCACTGCTTCTAGACTGTCACGTAACATCATTGTGTTATTGTTCATGGCAAGGATGTTTGCAGCATTGGCATCGCAAATTTTCAGGCGGGTCAATTCCCCCTCAGCTAAGTACTGCCTGACCAGCTCTATCCTCCGATCCTGGAGGACCTTCATCCTCATCATGCGGGCCTCCATGTCACCGGTGGCTGTGGAGGAGTATGGGGTAGTTGCAGGGCGGCCCAATGCAGGGCTGTCCTCTGATGGGGACCAAGGATGTGGACTCCCCAGTACTTCGGACAGGTGTTGATTGGGGCTGACTGGGGTGCCCTGGGTGGTGTGCATGGGGGTATGCTGGGGGTGGACTGGGGGGTGGGCTTGGGGCTCAGGGTATGTGTACATTCCCCATGGAGGTTGCTGCCCAAGTCAGATAGTTCTTCAACATGGCCCTCTACATTGGTAAGGGGGGCTGAGGCAGCTACCTCCCTGATTGAGCTGGTGGCAGCAGACTGTGTGCCAGCTACTTCAGCTTTGACAACATTGGACAACTCCGGTGTGGCTTTGTCGTTGGGTGGTGTCTCGGTTATTTTTTGCTTCTCCAATGGCCTGCTCTGTATTGCTGGTGCTGGCCTGTGTGGCAGTCTGGGCATTGATGTTGCCCTTGAGGTAGATGGTTTTATGCCTTCTTGGCTGGGCCTGGATCCCTTGGTGGATGTTGTGGCCTGTGTGGCAGCCTCCTGACCTTCACTGTCAGCATCTGTGCCTGTGGAGGACCAAGAGGGGCAGGGCATTAGTGATGGTGGTACGTGCATGATGCATACATTGGTGTTGTTCAGTTGTTCACATTTGATGCATTGCATACTTGTAGGTGTGACGCACAGGGTGCTTGCAATGGGGGGGAGGCCATAATGGTATACATTGTGTACTCTCCTTTTTGAACTGATGTGTGCTATGTGCCCTACCGTTGTATTGCGGTTTGCCAGATGTGACATGTGATGTTTTGCTGTGTGTTGGGTTTCTATTGGTAATGGGATTGGCATGCAGCATGCATATCAATGTGCCAGTGTTTGGGCCACCATCTGGACATGGATCGGTTAATGTGTGTATGATGGGCCATGCATTGCCTTGGTTCACTTTCACATTAGTTGTGCTACGTCATGCTTTGAGTCTCTGTGGTTTTTGGGGACACTCACCTCTATCTGCCGATGACAGCACCCCCATTTCCACGTCTCCAAATCCCTATATTGATTCCATGCTGATGGTGCTGCTACAAGTCTCCTCCCACCTTGTCAATTTGGTGAGAGTGTGGTCCCCGCCGCCTGTTGCCACGCCCTCGCTGCGGTTGGCAGACAAGATGTTGGGAACGCGGAGACGTAGGTCGTCCCACCTTTTTTTTACGTCCTTCACAGTGCGGGTGGTGGTGCCAACCGCAGTGACCTTCCTTGCCACCTCCTCACAGATTTCTTTTTTCTGCAGTTGGGCTGGGAGATTTAGGTCGGTTGCAAAATCTTCATCTGCATGGGCAACCAGCGTGTCAGCTAACATATTAAGCTCTTCATCCGAGAACCTCTTCTTGCGCAGGCGGGGGTGGATTTCCTTGTAGCCTTGGACATTTTTGGGTGATTCGGCCTGCTCTCAACTCAGTACCAGTGCTGTGTTCGGACGATTGCGATGGATTGTGTTTTTTAAGATGGCCGCCAGCGCATTTCCCGTTCCAGCGCAATGACGTTACTTCCGGGTCTGGTATTACGAACCTGGTATTTACATGATGATATTGCCGGGTCTGTTATTAAGGGGTTGCTCCTGGGCGGAGGCGGTATCAGCAGGTACTGTGATGCCGCTATCAGGGTTTGGGGGTCTTTAGCGGCATGGCGGTGCAGCCATTACTGGCATGGGGGTTTGCGCGTGCTTTCTCTCTCATAATTAGCCTCTATTTGCGGCGTCGAGGAAACAGGGATGCACTACTACCACCGTGCTGGTAATGACTGTGTTTTTACTGCGATTCTCATAGTGAGGCCCAGGGTGTGTTGTTACCTCCCTCAGGCATCCAATGTGATGTTGACAATATACAATGGGACCATGCCTTTAAAAGGGTATCTGGAAGCAGCAGAACCTATACATATTTGGTGTGAGTGTCTGTGATGCAGTTTAACATAAAATACTAGATTCATAACACATGGTGTTAGGCAGAAATCAACAGCTCATTTTAAATATGTCACTTTTCAAACATATATTTAGTAATGAAGTGGGACTTGGAAGAAACTGTTCCAGAAAACTCCCAAGTGGCAAACGAGTAATCTGCTCTGTTCAAAAGTAAAGAGAAACAACCTTCCTTGTTAAGTGGCACTCCTGCCTCATCCTCTGTCCCTGTTTTATAAATATTCAACAAGTGCATGACAAACATGAAGAACAGGTCCAATATTTGCTCTGTCAGCAGTCTTTACTCTATTTATAATAATCTTATAATCACCTAATTGGTAAACAACAGTTCTACCCTTAATAAATGCCCTAGCATGACTTGGTTGTGTTCTACCACCTGCAGAACCCATCAGTTCTTAATCCCTAAGAGCAGAGCTTTGGGTGCCGGGCTGTGGCCTACTTGAACCCTCGACTGTGATCTCGTCTCATTGCATCATCCTTTGGAAACTGGAGGGCAGTGTGGCTCAAACAAGTGGACAACATTGCTGATAGTACGCCTACACCCAAAGCAAAGTGCAGGGAAGCAACACATGGAGAATAAGTGCTGCTTTCCTTTCAGGACGCAGACACGTAGATGTGAAACCTTTCTGGAAGCACTGCTGGCGCTAAGTGGTGGCATACTGGGCTCAGCTGGGTTCCTGGTTCTTTCCTCCTGTACTTTCTGCAGAATGTGGACAAGCACAAACCATTGTCCGCTCTTTAGCTCCCAGGAGGGAATGGGTGCCTCCTCTGGTCAAGGGGAGAGACAAAGAATCCGTGATTCCATCCCTTGCCATACTCTCACCTCCTCGGCAGCGCCCTCTTCTCTGCTGGGAGGCGAAGGAGAGACACAAGCTAGACACTATAGAAAGTAATGTGATGAAACCTCCTGCCATTGGGCAGAGGGCAATCACAGGAATTCTCCCTCGGGCCACCCAGTGAAACCCCAAGAGTCACAGAGCTAAAGGAAGACAGGGCAAGTGACCCTTATAGGATAGAGGGGGCCGGAAGCACCATCCAGTCAGACTCAAAATCCTAACATAATGAACAAAGCCTGCAACCATTCTGAGTCTCCCATCACCTGCCTGGATACATTGTACTTTTCAAGACTGCTGTCTAGAGAATGAGACAAATACAGGACTCTCGCACATATGGCAGGAACTCCACAGATACAAAGTTGTGCCTGGAAAGGATATAAAAAAAGGTTTGTAAGCTTGAAGCCTGCTTAAATGATCAAAGAAACAAAGCTTCCTAGGCTCTGCTAGCATGGTAGGGAATGCAAAGTTACCTTTTCCCTGCGACAAAAGCATGAACAAGAAATGAGTAAAGATTGTCAGAAATTCAAAAGTATAGAAATAGGAAATGAATGTGTACCAATTAAAGCCACTGACACAGCACCAGAGAGAGGGAAAGACGATTTCCCACACAGCCAGGGCCAGTTTGAAATAGAAAATGGCTGCTGGACTTGATATGATCTTAGGCCAACCCCCTTCCAAACCACATAACCCCAGACACATGGCCCGAGCACAGGCCAGCCTACACTACACACTTTTAGTCAGTGTGCCTATGCACCACCTAAGTGGCAGACAAATCAGCCTTTAAGAATATAGCCAATACAGACTTTCCATCCGTGCCAAGAAAAGAGCCCAAATACAGGCACAGGTTCCAGTGCATCCAACAACATGGCTGAACTTTTCAAGATCTGCAGGGAACTTGCCAACCCTTCTGCAGTCTCCTCCTCCCCTTCTCCTTCCCAGGCCCTCTGCAGCGCACTGGCCACACACTTTGCCACCAAAACTCAGGACATCCTGAACACCCTTGCTACCCTCCCTCCCAACTCATCCCACACCCTCTTGCCTCCCTTAGCCTCTCACCCTCCTCGTTCCTCCTTCTCCCCTGTGACACCCAAAGAAACAAGCAACATTAGATAATTTGGTGTTCTTTCTCTCTTTAGCTGTGCGCGTAAGCAGTGGCAAACAGTGGTGTATTTTAACGGTGCAAGCCCATCAGTGTGTGCTATAACCAAGGGAGGATTAACCATTCTCCCACAGATAGATGGATGTTTAGTCTCTTCCACGTTTGAGTTTGGTTGCCCGTTAACCAAAAATCAATGGAAGTACCCAACAGATTGACTGTTATATGGACAACCCTTTGGTGGTGGGTAAAAAAGGTGAACACTAGCATTATGGAAAATGTGAACACTGTTTCTTTTTTGGAGGAACATTATGAAACAACTTCTCGGTCTCCCTTCTCTCATTGCCTCCTCGTCGAACAACCAGCCACCTAATGTACAAACTAATGAGTTAGAAATACACACACAAAAAAATAATACATTGATCAGAACCAAATCACATGGAAAACCGATGCTAGAATATCTTAAAGCAGGGGTGATTCCGGAAGGATTAATGACATGGGTACTCCCCTTGCTAAAAAAACAAACACTGGACCCATTGATACCGTCTAATTACCGGCCCATCACGACCGTACTGTTTCTCTTAAAAATTCTCGATAAGGTCGCCTATACACAAATCCAGAAGTTCTTGGAACTACACCATCTCCTTGGCGCCCACCAATCTGGTTTCCGGCCACAACACAGAACAGAGACAGCTCTCATCTATTTGAATACTCAAGTCGATGAACTAAGGGACAAGGGGAAATCAGCCCTCCTTCTCCTCCTCGACCTCTTGGCTGCATTCGACCTTGTGGATCAGAAGGTCTTGTGCAGTCATCTGGACTCAGCAGCTCATTTCTCCAGGGAGGCCATAACCTGGATTGAATAATTTCTGAGTGAGAGAACCATGTGGGTATTCTCTCCCTCAGGAGTTGCTGACCCCATCCCCATTACTTGCGGTGTTCCTCAGGGATCATGCGTCTCGCCTACGCTATACAACATATTCACTAAGCCCCTCTTTGATGATCTGGACAATCTCGGTATCACTTACAGTAACTATGCAGATGATACAAAGATTCTCCTCACACTTTCAGGGGATTACAATGATGATTTGGCCTTGGTGAATAGGGTGTATCTCATCATCAAGGCATGGATGGCTACTCACGGTCTATGCCTGAATGATGACAAAACAGAGATCATCATCCTGGGCACCCCCAATAACCCTAAGAAACTAGGACCTGAATATGCTTCCTTTATAATTGATGGCAACCTTATTAAAGTGGCCAATGAGGTAAAAACCCTTGGATTTTACCTCGACTGAACCCTCTCCTTCACCAAACAAACCAACATCTTGGCTTCTACTACTGCTTATACTTGCAAACTCATAAGAACTGGCAGACCATTCCTATCTAACAATAGTTGTATTATCCTGGCCAGAGCTCTCATTCTGTCCAGGCTTGACTATTCTAAAACCCTTTACTTTGGCTCCAACAAATCAATCATCAGAAAAATCCAAATACTTCAAAACAACGCCCTCAGAGCGGCCCTTGGAGTGGCAAGGAGAGAACATATCTCTGAAACCAGGCGACAAAGTAGTTGGCTCTCTACTAACGACAAAGTCAAGCTGAAAATCGCTTCACTTACCTATAAATCCCTCAATAGAGCTGCACCTAGTTATCTAATAGAGAGATTCCACAGAAGGACTTCTACCAGACCATCCAGACTAGCCCACACCAACTGCCTCCATGTCCCCAGTTTCAAACTCTCCAAGGTAGGAGGTAGCAGCTTTCCGATTAAAGCAGCCCAGCTTTGGAACTCCCTGCCACCTTCTATCCGAGAAGACCAATCATATCAGAGCTTCAGATCTAACTGCATCAACTGGCTCAAATCTACTGAACCCTAAAATTATCCATTACATGTAAAAGTTCTATAATGAATAATCCTTAAAATACCTGTTGATAACTGCTCTTCTCTGCACCTCTCATGTATATATCTGTAATGTACATCTATTGTTCTACTGTGTAACTATGCAATGTATAGAATGTAATGTATAAATGCTGCTCTACTCTGTAACTAAGCTGTGAATTTCCTTGTAACCCCTGCACCCTGATACCTACGGTCTGGAGCACAATACAAATGAATAAACTAACAAACAAACAAGCAAGCAACGCTACACAAGTGTTTATAGACAATCCAAAATGTTAACTTCATTTCAGTGGCGTGGGCAAAAGGTGCTCTAGAGATTGGGTCATTCTGATCATCAATACAGCCGAGCAGGAGGCTAAGAAACAGAAGGAAGAACTAGATATTTTGGAAAATAAAATCCAACAGGACAGTGTAGTAAATTGGAAAAAATTGATGAAGAGATCTGGAAATGTAAACAGCTAAAGCTGGATAAAAGAAATTGGAAACTGAAAAAAAGATACAGACAACTACAGAGAGGCAAAAAACATATATAAACTAGGATACAACATAACTAGACCCAACAATCAAAACAGCAGAAGACAACATTTTGTGACCTTCTGAAACACCTCTAGTAGCTGAAGCGATAGTGAAGCTGAAAACACAAGTGCCCTAATTGACCACTCAACATCCAGTCCTCCTATCATACAAACCACACAATGTTTTTTTTCATGGATGGGGCAGACGAGGCAGAACCAGACCGTACAGCGCGCCTCAGTGTTACGCTCACCTGGCTCCCACAGGGGCGTCGATCTGAACTGGACAGCTGCGGTCTCCACCAATGTGACGTGTGGTGCCGAGATGACAGACTGGACTGGCCCACCTAGCTTCGTTTGCTTGGCCCGTAGGAATATTCTTCTGCAAATGGAGAAAGGGAATTAACCACCCGTGGGGTTGAGCGTTAACCCTCCCCACTCCCGCTGTTCTCCACACTGATCATCTTTGATGTCCCCTCTTATAGTCTCACCAGATGGTTTGGAAAGATGAGCTCTCCATCCTGCATAGAGCGCAGGGGCGCGTAGATAACCAGTTGCTTCACTGGCTCGAAGGAATTGGTGAGTTCCAGAACAATATTGACTCAGAGATTCCCTGCAAGACGCCGTAAGTATGTAGTTCGTAAGAGTTCAAATGTCTGACTTTCACTCTTCTCCGATTCCTTGCAGGTTGCAGCTTGACCCCGGCGAAGAGTTCCTCGTGGCAACCGGTAATATTCAGGTAAGGATTTGTATTATCCAACACAGTTCGATAAAATAATGTCAATATGTAACCTGTTGCTTTCTCCCTTATTCAGGCGCTGAGAGAAAGTATGAAGTCTCTGGGAATAATGCCTCCGGCGGTAAAATCAGGTAAGTCTATTGTGGTGAGGAGGTTTCCCCTTGTTTGTCCCTTTGTTTCTCCTTGCTGCACTTTTGTTTCCACTTAGGGGCCGGGGTTCGGCGAAGATGCAGTGGAAGCTGCGCCGACCCGTGAAGAGGAATAGTACCCCCGGTGGTAAAATCAGATAAGTCTATGGGGGGTAACTAATATTGCCTCTGTGTATTCCCTTGGCTCACCTTGCCGTTCTTGTCTTCCCCTTAGGTGCCGGAGTACGGCGAGAACATGCAGGAGGATGCGGTGGAATGTGAAGATGCTGCAAAGGCCGGTGAGTTCAGCGCGGCGCTGCAGCGGTTGAGGCGACGCGCATAAAATAACTTCTTTCTTCCAGCTCGATGGCGCGATGGATCGGGAATTCAGGTAAGGATCAAAGGTATTGCTCTTGTTCTAACCTTTTCTCCTTCTTTCTCCCTTATTCTAGGAGCTCCAGACTCGAGGCGGGCGTGGCAGAAGACTGGATGCAGACTTGCAGGCACGGTGAGCGTTACGCTGCTTGATGCAGAATAACGCGAAGCGTGTGCTGCTCTTCGGGCGTGGTTTAAATAGCCTCCTAAGTAGTCCCAGGTAAGTATTCCTCCCCAGCCCCATCTAGGCATCATGGCAGCACTCCCCCCCAAGGCCCCTCCTAAAGTCGCTCTTCCCTGTGGTTTCGGTTTGTCTGGGAAATTTCGGTGGAATTTTTTCACCAATCGGGGTGCATGAACATGGTCACTAGGTTCCCATGACCTTTCCTGTGGTCCGTAACCTTTCCAGTCGATTAAATAAAAAAGTTTTGACTTTATCAGCTTGGAGTCCAGGATGTTCTTAACTTCAAATTCAGGTTCCCCATCTACAAGGATGGGGTTTGGTGGCTTGGTTAGTCTTGTCCCTGGTTGCACTGGCTTCAAAAGTGACACATGAAACATGGGGTGAATTTGCATATTAGCAGGTAAGTCCAACTTGACAGCCACCGGGTTGATAATGGCCTTAATAGAGTAAGGTCCCAAATATCTGTGGTTAAAGGTCCGTGTTCCCTTTAGCAGTATATGTTTTGTGGCTAACCATACTTGGTCCCTTATCTGGTATTGTGAAGTATCACTTCTATGCCGATCAGCATCTTTCTTGTATTTTTCTTTCGCCTGTTTTAAATGTGCAGTTGCTTACTTAAAGGCTTGTGTAATCGTAGCGTGCAGATGGTCCACTGCGGGCATTTCTAAGTGTTGGGGTGAGTCGAGGTCTGAGGTTCGAGGATGGTGCCCATATAAGGTATAAAAGGGGCTTTGTCCAGTTCCAGAGTGTACTGAATCATTGTATGCATATTCGGCGATCCAAAGAATGTCTTTCCAATTACTCTCAGTCTGATGTAACATACAACGCAGGTATTGATCGAGAGTCTGGTTGGTCCTCTCCGTTTGACCATCGGTTTGGGGGTGGTGACTGGTCGATAACCTCACATCGATTTGCGCCAATTGACAGCATTTTTTCCAAAAATGTGAAATGAATTGACTGCCCCGGTCAGAGACCAATACGGACGGAAATCCGTGTATGCAAACAATGTTTTCGAGGAACTCCTTGGTCAGGATTGAAGCTGTAGGTAATCCCTTTAAAGGAATAAAGTGGGCCATCTTGGAAAAAAGATCCACAATAACTAGAATGGTGTTAAATCCATTGCATGGGGGTAGATCAGTAATAAGATCTAACGATAAGGTGTGCCATGGTGTAGGTGGAATGTCTAAAGGTTGTAAGAGTCCAGCTGTTTTTTTCTTTTGACTTTTGTTTTGGGCGCAAATGCCACAAGACATCACAAAGGATTTAATATCCTTTCGCCAGGTGGGCCACCAGAATTGTCTTTTAATTTTAGCTTCAGTTTTTGAGATACCTGGGTGCCCCTCCATTAGGGTGTCATGATAACGGGAAATGACTATCTCTTGTAGTTCCTTGTGTGGCAGAAATAGCCGCCCTTGGTAATAAGGCAGATCATTGGTGACAGAGTAATCCGGGCCTTTCTTTACCCAGTCCTGCAGGGCTGTAAGATCAAAGAGTTGCTGGATCTTTACCTGAATGTCCTCTAGTGTCTGTAGAGTAGGCATGCCAAGAATCCTTTGTTCGGAAATTATAGGTACTGGTTATGGGTTCACTTCTGCCTCTCCCATCCCTATTCGGGATAAGGCGTCTGCTTTACCATTCTTACAACCTGGTCGATAGGTTATCACGAAATCGAACTCGGCAAAGAACAATGCCCATCGGAGTTGGCGTGACGATTGGGCCTTGGCTGTCTTTAAATAATGTAAGTTCCAGTGATCGGTGATCACAGTAATGGTATGCCTGGCACCGAGGAGATAGTGCCGCCAAGCCTTGAAGGCGGATTTAATGGCTAATAACTCCTTGTCGGTAACCGCATAGTTTAACTCGGGTGCCGAGAACTTTCTGGACCAAAATGCTACTGGGTGAAGCTGGCCAGTTTCAGGGTCCTTTTGAGACAGGACAGCTCCCATGGCTAGACTGGATGCATCAGTTTCCACTATGTATGGAAGTTCAGGGCGCGGGTGCTTTAATACAGGTGCAGACGTGAATTTCGCTTTCAGATCTTTGAAGGCATTTTCAGTTTCTTCAGTCCACATAAAACGTTTATTTTTACGCAAGAGTGCTGTGATGGGATGTACAACATGTGAAAAATCGGGGATGAATCTGCGGTAGAAATTGGCAAAGCTGAGCATGCTTTGTACTCCTTTAACTGAACTTGGTGATGGCCACTTAAGGATTGCGTCCACCTTTCGTGAGTCCATTCGGACTCCTCTTGGGGTCAGGATGAACCCAAGGAATTCAACTTCTGTGGCATGAAAAACGCATTTTTTGAGTTTTGCATATAGTTTGTGCTGGCGCAATTTCTCAAGGACTGCTTGGACGTGCTTCACATGGTCAGATTCTGAAGAGGAGTATACTAGAATATCATCGATATATACGACAACACAAACGTCAATCAGTTCACGAAGGACATCGTTCATGAAGTATTGGAAGGCTGCTGGTGCATTGCACAACCCGAAAGGCATCACCTGGTATTCAAATAACCCATACTTAGTTCAAAAAGCAGTCTTCCATTCGTCGCCCTCTTTTACACGTACCAGATGGTATGCCCCCCGGAGATCTAACTTAGTGTATATGCAAGCGTCCTTCACTTGGTCTAGTAGTTCATGGATCAGAGGCAATGGGTATCGGTTCTTAACAGTTATCTGGTTCAATGCGTGGTAGTCTATGCACGTTCTGAGGTCACCTTCCTTTTTGGGCACGAAGAACAAAGCTGATGATGCAAGGGACTTGGATGGGCGAATGAAGCCATTGGCAAGGTACTGGTCTAAGTATTGTCATAGGTGAAGGTTCTCGGGTTCCGTAAGGGCATAGATCCTGCTACAAGGGGGTTGTGCACCGGGTATGAGATCGATTTGACAATCGTACAATCTGTGACGTGGTAAGGTGTTTGCCTGTTCTTTTTGGAAGACATCCTGGAATTCTTGGTATTCTGGAGGTAGTTGCATGACTGCTGTGGTTACTGTGGCCAGGCCTGCGTTCAGATTTTTCTTTGGGTAACAGGTTTGTGCACAATCCGAGAAGGTTATTCTCTTCTCTCGCCAATCAATACAAGGATTATGTGTTTCCAACCAAGGTATCCCCAGTATTATTTGGAACTGTGGGGCTTTGATTAGATCAAACACAATAGTCTCTCGATGCCCATCCTGACCCAATAGTGTCATCTCTGCGGTGGAATGAGTTACAGACCCAGAGGCAATTTCAGTTCCATCGACTGTGGTGATGACATCTGAGGTGGTTTATCGGCAGAGAGGTAGATTCATCCTGGAAGCCAATTCGTAGTCCACATAGTTTCCTATGGCCCCGCTATCAATGTATGCCCTTATTGCGTGCATACGCGATGGCTGCCTTGGATCTACGAGGACCATTGGTATGATTGCGAGATCTGAGTATCCTTCTTCAAGTTTGGCAAGCGGACCTCTACGCTTGTCTGGCGTGGTCGTTTCCCGAGTCTGACTCCATATGGCTTTTATCAGCAGCTCCTACCACCTTCTTGGGTGGTTTTACAGGGCAATCCCGTAGAAAATGCCCAGAAGTTCCACAATATAGACACAATTGCATTTGCCGTCTCCTTTCTCCTTTCTCTTTCCTTCTGGGTTAAGGGTCCTTTAACTCCTCCGATTTGCATGGGTTCTGAAGCATCTGCTCCTTTGGGGTTAGCGTGGGTTTTGACCAACATCCGATTCTCAAACTTGGCTCGATCAGCCTTTCTGTTCTGAAGTCTGTGATCTAACTGGACCACTAAGTCTATATATTCAGCGCAGTCTTGAGGTGGGTTCACGACTTGAGCCAAGACATCCTTGAGTTCTCCTCAAAGCCCTCGATGAAATAACGTGATTCGTTTTACCTCAGGCCATCCAGTTTCCACTATCAACCTCTTAAAGGTCACGATGTAGGATAGAAGGTCCTGGTTACCCTGTCGTAGGGACAAAAGTTTGTTATCCAGGGCCTGTCCTTGGGAGTGCCGGGCAAATAGTCTTTCCATGTTCACTTGAAAGCCCTGAAAATCCCGAAGAATTGGGTCATCCTGAGTAACTAGTGGAATCGACCAACCGGCTGCACTGCCGCTGAGATATGACAACACAAAGGCTACCTTGGCTTGATCATTTGGGAAGGCTCCAGGTCTGCATAAAAAGTGCAAGCGACATTGATTCATAAACATGGTAAACCTTTTGGGATCTCCGGCAAAGCGTTCGGGCGGAGCTAATGGAATATTTCCTGGTAGGTTTATTTGCACAGGGTTACTCGATAACACAGAAGCTGGATTTCCCCCGGAACCTGGTTGGGGTGCTTGTCCAGCCTGGCTTTGCAGTAGTTGCCTAGCGAGGTCATCAGTTCGCTCCTTTGACAAAATCAGTTCTCTCCTAAGAGCATTGGTTTCTTGACGGGCGGAATGCACTTCAGCCCTCAGTTCCCCTAGTAATTGGGCCAATTGGTCAGTTTCTGAGGTATCCATAACGCCCGGGTGGGAATTTGTGTGTAGGCTTCGCTTTCTGTTACGCTCACCTGGCTCCCACAGGGGCGTCGATCTGAACTGGTCAGCTGCGGTCTCCACCAATGTGACACGTAGTGCCTAGATGAATGACTGGACTGGCCCACCTAGCTTTGTTTGCTTGGCCCGTAGGAATATTCTTCTGCAAATGGAGAAAGGGAATTAACCACCCGTGGGGTTGAGCGTTAACCCTCCCCACTCCCGCTGTTCTCCCCACTGATCACCTTTGATGTCCCCTCTTATAGTCTCACCTGATGGTTTGGAAAGATGAGCTCTCCATCCTGCATAGAGCGCAAGGGCGCGTAGATAACCAGTTGCTTCACTGGCTCGAAGGAATTGGTGAGTTCCAGAACAATACTGACTTCGAGATTCCCGGCAAGACGCATGTAGTTCGTAAGAGTTCAAATGTCTGACTTTCACTCTTGTCTGATTCCTTGCAGGTTGCAGCTTGACCATAGCGAAGAGTTCCTTGTGGCAACCGGTAATATTCAGGTAAGGATTTGTATTATCCAACACAGTTCGATAAAATAATGTCAATATGTAACCTGTTGCTTTCTCCCTTATTCAGGCGCTGAGAGAAAGTATGAAGTCTCGGGGATTAATGCCTCCAGCGGTAAAATCAGGTAAGTCTATTGTGGTGAGGAGGTTTCCCCTTGTTTGTCCCTTTGTTTCACCTTACTGTCCTTTTGTTTCCCCTTAGGGGCGGGGTTCGGCGAAGATTCAGTGGAAGCTGCGCCGACCCGTGAAGAGGAATAGTACCCCCGGTGGTAAAATCAGGTAAGTCTATGGGGGGTAACTAATATTGCCTCTGTGTATTCCCTTGGCTCACCTTGCTGTTCTTGTCTTCCCCTTAGGTGCCGGAGTGCGGTGGGAACATGCAGGAGGATGCAGTGGAATGTGAAGATGCTGCGAAGGCCGGTGAGTTCAGCGCGGCGCCGCAGCAGGCGAGGCGACGCGCATAAAATAACTTCTTTCTTCCAGCTCGATGGCGCGATGGATCGGAAATTCAGAAAGGATAAAAGGTATTGCTCTTGTTCTAACATTTTCTCCTTCTTTCTCCCTTATTCTAGGAGCTCTAGACTCGAGGCGGGCGTGGCAGAAGACTGGATGCAGACTTGCAGGCACGGTGAGCGTTACGCTGCTGGATGCAGAATAACGCTAAGCGTGTGCTGCTCTTCGGGCGTGGTTTAAATAGCCTCTAAAGTAGTCCCAGGTAGGTATTCCTCCCCAGCCCCATCCGAATAAAAAATAGTCCCTAGGTAAAGTAGTCCCTTCCAAGCCTCCTTTGGCTTGGAGCTCTTGCAGCACGGTCTGCATCAGGAAAGTTTTAATCTGTGAGCCTGGCGCCTATGGCGCCAGGACTGGCTCTCCATATGAGCCTGGCACCATAGACGCCAGGACTGCCCCCAAATAGCCCCTAGCAGGGGTTCATGGGCTTGCTTGGGATAACTTGATGCCTGCTTCCCGGGTTGCTGGACTTGGTCTGGGTCCCCGGGGGTAGGCATCATGACACTCAGATGCACACCCATCAGTGGAACCCAGTGCAACAGCAGAATTGATGATTCCCATTTTTAATCTTATCAAATATCAACTCTCTGAACAAGAAACTGCCATCCCTAGTAAAGGTCTAAGTTTTGTTCCGACTGCCCGAGCAGACAAATTTGAAACAGAAATTGAACTAAGGAAGTTTTAAAGATTTTTCTTCTCACAAACACTGGAGTCAGCCAGACCAAGGAAAGAAAACATCACTGGTTTAAAACTTCCTTCTACTTTTTTACCAACATCTAATATGGTGAACCCAGCAATTGTGGCCTTTGAAAGTAAGATCCTCTCTAAATCAAAGTCCTTACTCTATTCCCATAATTGTTGTTGGGATAACTTGACAAAAGAGGAAAGACAAGCATTGAAACGACTACAGCAAAATACAGAATTTGTGATAAAGCCAGCCAATAAAGGCGGAGGGATTATGGTCATGCCAAGCATACATCACCGAAGCTAGAAAACACTTAGACAACCCTGTTTTTATAGGAAACTAGATCAGGATCCTAACTCAAGATTGAAGGAAGAAATAAGTAGTCTGACCTCTCATGCCATCATCCAAGGGCGGATAAATGATGAAAAGCAAGGTTTCCTTACTAGATCACACCCGACGACCCCTGCTTTTTATTTACTACCAAAGAACCATAAAAATAGTAATACACCGCCAGGTAGACCAATTGTATCAGCAATAGGCTTTATTTTAGAACATCTGTTGGTATATTCAGATTTGTTTCTGAGACCTTTTGTAAAAACAACGAAGTCTTTCGTGAAAGATACAACAGAAATGTTAAACATTCTTGCAGAATTAGAAATTGACACACATTATTTTTTAGTCTCTCTGGATGTGGAAGCTCTATACACCAGCATGCCACAGATGGATAGTGTAAACATTATGAAGAAGTTCCTTGACCACCGCACAATCAGTACCAACTATGCTCCCAGAGAATTAATTCTCGAATGTATTAGAATAGCATTGACTGAGAATTACTTCCTCTTCAATGGCACCTTTTACAATCAAAAACATGGAACAAGCATGGGTGATACTTTTGCGCCTGACATAGCCAATCTGTATTTGGAACTTTTTGAATCAAGAACGATCTATTACAAAGATAATCCTTTTTCTCAGAACATCACAACTTGACATCAATATATCGATGATGTGTTTATGATCTGGGCAGGAAACGAGGAAAGGCTCATTAGTTTTCTGGGATGGTTGAAAACCCAAGACCCCAACATAAAATGTACCAATAGCGATAATGAAAACAAATATCTTTTTTGTACTTACTCATTATCAAATCCCCAATGGGTAAGTTAGAGACCACCGTATTCTGAAAATCCACTGATAAAAGCACTTTGTTGAGATTTGACAGTTTCCTTCCATTAAGTTTGAGAAGCCATCTCCTTATGGGGCAGTTTCTTAGAGTGTGTGCAAACAGAAGTTTGAATGGAGAATTCGAGAAACACAGTAAAGGACTAAGTACATGATTGAAGCAAAGGGGGTATCCTTCCAAAGTAATTCGAAAATGCCCGCAAGCGAGCAAAGCATACTTCAAGAGAAGAGTGCCACACTCCCTGGAAGAAGACCAATTTAGAAGAAAAAGTCACCCGCAACACAACCTTTAGTCCGATTAGTAACAATTTACGGAGAATGATCTTAGAAACTTGAAAATGTTACACACACCAGGTTTTACCACTATCAAACCAAGATTTGGATACAAAAGATAAAAAACCTGAAGGACATCCTGGTGCACACATATGAGAACACAGAAAGGGAAAAAGACAAACAAAAAACCTTATGGGACCTACCACCAGTAGTAGGACACTACAGATGTGTAGGATGCTCAGTATTTCCACTCACTCAGAATATGAAAGAAGTGGATCTATATGGTCATAAGAGGCAACTGAGATCTTTTTCAATTGCAAATCAAAATGGGCAATCTATGGAATTAAGTGCCTGTGTTACTTGATCTACATCGGAAAAAGAAAACGGGAAGTGAGACAGCGGATATGTGAGCGGATATGTGAGCATAGCTCCTGTATCAAGAACAAAGTAAATGATAAACCAATGGTAGCCAATACCAACATAAACCTACAGACATGGAATTTTTTTATCATTTAATTGATAGAGCCATTGCGAAGAGGGTGAGACAGAGATGTAGAACTGAGAAGAGCAGAGCAGATATGGATGTTCAAGCTAAATATGTTTAGCCATGGTTTAAACACAAACATCAAATGGGGACTTCTTATACATGAGGAATAGAATAATGAAAAGAAGACTATACACATACATTACATGAGTATGGTTTCTGAGTTTCACCATAGGAGACAGACAAGTAATTTTATCACTGAGCATACAAAATCACATAATTCTAAAACAAAGAAAAGCCCCAACCTGTGTCTTTTGTGCGTATATCGTGCATGTCCTCCATATGAATGAATTTAGGGACCTTTAGGTATGTGCAGGCAATGGGTGGGTTCACACAGAATAACTCCATGTCCAAATAACCAAACCAACTCAGGAAGATTTTCACCAATTCTTGGCTATGTTGGTCCGGTCTAACATGGCAACACTTGATTTCAAAGGTTTAGCATAAGGTTGCGTCTCACTGGGTTTGTGGTTTAGCCAAGAGAAGACCACATATAAACGTAAGTGAAAAAAGAAACCCAGGATGAGACTGCGTGCAGTTTTTCAAAGAGTGGTTTAATATGTAAATGCCCTTTCCGAATCAGAATTTACATATTAAACCACTCTTTGAAAAACTGCGCGCAGTCTCATCCTGGGTTTCTTTTTCACTCACAACTCAGGAAGATGGCTAAGTACTGTTTTATTACCAATTATCTAAAACAGAGAGTTACAATGTACATCAACGGACATACACTTGATTTCTCTCAGATATCTTTTCATAAAACAGAGGTTATATATCAAAAATACGTCAGAAATGAAGTCATACTACGTCGCTAATAATGAAAAACCTACTAGGGATCCAGATTGGCTTAAGGGGACAATCCAAGTATATTATCTATAGGAACTAGGATTATGATTGGCTGCCCACTGTCAGGTGGACAACATTTGCCTACCTCTAAAATATGTAATCTTCACACACATTAGATACACGGTTTTTCATTAGTTTTAAAACTATAAAGTCCTTTGTTATGTGGACCCCTACAATTGGTTGGCACGCTTGTGCCATGTCTGGAACATTCGGTTCACTTAGCAGCATGTAAGCCCAGACCCAGGTGCAAGGAGATGGAGCCTGACTCCACCTCCCCACCCAATTAACCCAACATCTCTCATCGCCCATGCCTTCTGTCATGAAGATTGTCTTGAACTTGGCCTTGCAAAAGTATCCTTGTCTCTGAGAATGCACGGGAGCGAGGGCACTCGCTATCGTGTTCTAGGACTCCAAGTTCGAACTGTATTTTCATCCTTGGCTCATGTGACAGGAGACCAAAATTTGGTCCATTTTGCAGGTTTTAGATGCTTTAAGTGAATTAAACTTGTCACTCGTGGTGTTCTTTCTTTGCACCTTAACAATGGATGATTCATCCTTTGCACGTTCGCTCCATTCCAGAATAGATACCCGACCTTGGATGCTTCAATTTTGATTCCAGGCCAGACAGCCTTGCCATGCCGCTCCACGATTCAGCTCATTCTTGCTGCGACATAGTTTTGCCTTTCCCCTTCATGGGTCCTGGCTTACTAACTTCATGATACTGATGTCCAGCTTCTATACTACGGTGGCTTGCCTTGCATTCTATTCACTACGAATAGCAAGCTTTTATGATGACTTAGTCTACTTGCTTTTCAGCATCTGTACAATTATTGAACGGATGATTATCTGCAGCACTTTGTGCACATGTAATATTCTTCTTCGTATTTAAAAGTTCACTTGATTCTTTACTTTATTAGTTTTCTTCAGCCATTGTCTCGACACGTCACTTATACTCTTCTGATGTCACAGGCTTCTTTTCTCAGCTCTTTTTTATATTACCTCATGGAGGTCCTCCCTTAGGTTGTCATCACTTTGGGGATACATTCGGTAGGGTTGTCTCAACGGGTATCTTCTTGCAAACACACGTTGCGGTATTGGCACAACTGCTAGTTTCAAACACGGCACAATCTCAGGTCTCCAACATATGGGGGCTAAATGGGCAGGGTTTGCAGAGTTATGACAACCATATGGCAATGGATAAACATCCACCAATAAGAATGGGAAACAAAACACATTGCAGACCACTAGCTCTATATCCACTGTCGCCCCTCGGCTTACACAGATCCAGTATAGGCCTTATCATCACTGTTATTACAATGATCGTGGGCAACAATGATAAGGCACTAACTTGTTGGACTCTGCACGAATTCCCCAAATAATTTAGTAATTTTGTACAATATGCCTGCATGTGTTTTTTTCATGGTTGCATAGACAAGTGTAATACATTTTTCTACGACCAGATGTACAGAGCGGGTTCCGCGAGGGGAAGAGGGAGCAAACAACAGGCTGCTGGTAATCGGCCCGTTGTTTGCTCCCTCGCCCATTCCCATTCAGCCCTATGCGGGCTGAAATGGGAATGGGGAAGGTCCGGGTTCCTAGAAGGAGGAATTACAGTGCCCTCCGAACTCGGAATGGCCCGGTAATTCCTCATTCTGGGAACCCGGACGTGTTTTCGGCGGCAGCCATGCCGCCAATAGCGGCATGGCTACCGCCGAGGTCGTAATGAGGCCCACTGTATCATAGCAAAGCAGCTTAAACTTGCAGGACTAAAAAAACTGTTGCGACATCGAACAAATCAAAGCCAAATGAAAACTGCAGTACAGATCTTTATTTATTTGTTATTCCCTATTTTAACACGTTGCTATGTGTCCAAAAGTATCATGCAAAGTCACTGTATACTAATCCCCAGTCACAATGTCATTAGTCAAATTGTTTTTGTAATTAATATTGCTGTGAAAATGTTTCTGTGATTTATTTGTTGCAATTTGGTGTGTTTTGTTCAGTTTACTTCAGCGGCCTTTTAATATTACCATTTTCTAAATAAACAAGCAACATTAGATCATTTGGTATGCTTTCTCTCTTTAGCTGTGTGTGCGTAAGCAGCAGCAAACAGCGGCGTACTTTAAAGGTGCAAGTCAATCAGTGTGTGGTATAACCAAGGGAGAGGTAACCATTCTCCCACAGATAGATAGATGTTTAGTCTCTTCCCCATTTGACGTTGATCACCTGTTAACAACAAATCAGTGGAAGTACCCAACAGATTGACTTTTAGACACACCTGAAGAAGTTACTGGAGTTTTTCGCTCCATGAAGGTCTCTTCTAAACAGGTCTCCCTTTGCTCATCCTAGACCATCAAGGATAACATTGGCTCTGTTGCCCTTGCACTCCCTGATTTCTGCAATCACTCTTTTGTCACTGGATCCTTCTCCTCCTCCCTTAAGCACTCTTTTCTGCACCCACTCCTGAAAAACCTTCAGCAGACCCTACCTGCCCTGCCAACTACCGCCTTATTTCCATGACCCCTTCCTGGGGAAGCCACTGTACAGGTTGGCATTGCCACATCTCAACTATCACACTGAACTTGTTGATGGTCTCCACAACCATCAATCTGATTCTGAGCATCCAGAGGCACGGAACTGCTCTTTTGAACACCTGTGAAGAACTGCTTGCATCTCTGGACTCCAACTCCCCTGCTGTCCTCATCCTTCTTGATGTCTCCTCTGCCTTCAACACAGTCAACCATTCCATCCTCATACAAAGGCTCCACGATACCCTTGATATCTTAGAACGGGCCCCAAACTGGCTGACATCCTTTCTTACTGACCGCTCTTCTCAAATCCTCCTCGGCACCCTCTCCTCTCCTGTTCCCTTCTCCACCTGTGGTGTCCCCCAGGTTTCTATCCTCTCCTCTTGGCTCTTTAACATCTACCTTGCTCTGCTTGCATGCCTCATCTCCTCCTTCTCCTCCAACTTCCATTGTTGCACAGATGACACACAGATCTTTTTTCATTCAAACTTCCTGCTGACACTCTTGCCCCCTCCATCATCCCTGACTGCTTATCTGCCATCCAGTCCTGGTGCACCTCCCAGGATCTCTGCCTCAACGACTGTTAAATGGAGATCCTTCCCAACGGGACCTCTGCTGCCTCCTTCTCCCCTTCACTCTGGCCTTCCTCATTGGGTTCTTCCCCTGCTCCTTCTTCTGAAGCCATACACCTTGGAGTCATCTTCGACTCCACTCTCTCCTTCCTCCCTCACACTCAGCACATTGCCAAGAAGTCCCATTATCAGCTATTCCTTCTCAAAGGAATTTTCCTTTTCTCACTTTGCTCCACAGGCTCAATGTTACCCGAGCCCTGGTTCTCTCTAGGCTTGACTATTGCAAAAGCCTCCTCCTGAATCTGCCTTCTTCCATTCTGTGACCCCTCCAGCTAATCCAGAATAGGGCAGCAAGTCTTATCATTGGCATTAACCTGAGGGACTGCATATCTCCTGCCCTAAAAAAGCCACTTGCTCCTGGTTGCTGCACGGATTACATGCAAAACTCTCTGCATCATCCACAAGGATGTCTGGGCCCAGGGACCACACCATCTTCAACTTTATCTTACTAAATACTCTCCCTCTAGGCCACTACGTTCCTCTGGCACCAACTCTTTCTGTGTAAAGAGTTTTGCTAAACAGAGGGTAGGTGGTCTATCGCTTTCCTCAGCTGGTGCCCTCCTGTGGAACAGCCTCCCCTGCCTTTGTGCCTTGAGCAGGACTTACTTAAATTCCAGAAGCTGCTCAAGACCTTCTTGTTTACCTCCTCTTTCCCTTTGTTACTTCTCTGCTAATCCCACAGTTGATGTGACGGTGTCTGGGGCCCTTATACATCCTCTGGGCCCCTGATCTCCCTCATCCAATCTGCCCAGCTCCTTCTTCCCTCAGCACTTGCCTTGGCACTCCTTTTACCCTGGAGGTTTCACACTTACTCCTTATGTGGCCACTGGCCATGTAGCATTCAAAAACCCAAACACTTCATCTGTTGTTCACCCATGAGCCCGGACTCCCCAGCACTTACACCCTCGTCCCTCCTCCTTGCTGCACTTGCACGTTCTGAATACTCACAAGGCATAGTAGGTTTGTCCTTCCTTCATTTTCCCTCCACTGCTCTTATTAAATATTGTATGTGTAGTGTATTCACTCCCTTGCTCCCTCCCTCGCCCTGTTGTAGCTTTGAAACTGTATTTTACTTGGTGTATAAACATCTAACAAGCAAAAAATAAATACATAAACAGTAAGCTCATTCATTCTGCAGGAAAGCTGGAAGGAGGAGGACAGCAGACCCATGAATACCCCAAGTGTAGACAACTGGAGTGCAGGGATCATAGGGTGGGTGAGTCTTGCCCAAAGGAAAAGGATTTGTGGAAGACTTTTAAGGAGAAGGGGAAAGATCTTGATGGCAAAAGAAAGGAGATAGATATCGATTTGGAGAATGAGGGGGAGTTGAATTCGAGGACAGACAGAGGGAGCGTTTAGAAGCAGCGTCAGAAGGCTACTATCTTGGAGAGGAAGTAGAGGAGTACCATCTGAGAAAAGGAGGTGGAGATGGTAACTGTGCAAAAATTAGAGGAAGGAGATAAAGTGCTGAATGAGGAAGTAAAGAACAAGACAGACAAACAAGGAAGATACCATCTGGGAGAGGAGAGTTATATTGAAGGTGGACGAGAGAGTCAGAGATTGAAATGAGAGAGGAGTATTGATAGAAGAGGATTACCATTAGCAGAGAGATTGTTGTTGGAATAAGGGGGAAATGAATACTATCAGAAGAGAGAGGTAATGGAGAGCAAGGGCAGGAGTGTCCATATTCAGGGGAAAGCATTGCTGTGGAGAAAAGGAAGGAGTAGAGTTGGGGGCAATTAAGAATTACAGTAAAAAGAAGAGACAACATCGAAAGAGTATTGGCAGGAGATTGAAAAGGTGTACCATCATGAAAGAGTCAGACCATCTTCGAATGTAGGGATGTAGAGAGTCCAAACCCATAGTCAACAGTCTAGGAAGGTTCCAGAGGACCATGTAGGTCAAAGGGAGAGCAGGAGGGGTACATCTTTGCTAGTCAACAGGGGGGACATGAATGCACTAGCCAGGACAGATAAGGGCACAGGAGGGTGGATTGAGCAAAGAAGTGGATGGTTAAGTAGGACCGCACTTCTCCACCAGACCCCACCAGGGCATGCCAGTACATCCTTCAAGCACCAACCTCGCATCCTTCCTGGTTAGATATTCCCAACACTCTGACAGGAGAGATTCCAGAGGAAGAGGCTCAGGCAGCAACAGTCGGAGGACCCCCAATACATCTGCCAGCCCTAGAAATATGGGCTTGCAAACCAGGGAAGCCGACCACCCAAAGAGGAGGTAAGTAATGAAAACATCCTCTCTCCTACCAACTCCTAAACAGACAGTGATGACCTCCTTGAGCAAAGACTCAGATTCAGATTTTCTTTGGAGTTTACTTCCTGAGGAAGCTTGGCAAGTCTATGGGCCTCATTACACGGATGGCGGTGGACCAAGGTGCGTCCATGCCGGTAAAATACCGGCACCGCCTTGGTGGAAAGGGGAATTACCGCCCTATTCCAAGGTTGGTGGGGTGGTAATTCCTCCTTCCCCCATTGCCCTTCCCCATTCCCATTTTTGCCCCATAGGGCTCTATGGGAATGGGGAAGGCGCTAATTACGGTGCCGCAAATTGCGGTACCGTAATTAGCTCCCTGGTCCCTTTGCGGGTTGGTTATTAATGCCTGCAAAAAGTAGGCGTTAAATTCCCCAACCCGCAAAGGGACCTCGTAGTAAGGCAGTAAGGATTTACCGGTACCGGTACCGGTAAACCCTTCTTTTGATTTGGGTCACTGGAAGGTTTTGTGAGACTTGTTTTGCACCAGAACACCTGATTTGCATTTTGTTGAATTTCAGGACCACTGAGCCCTTTTTGGTAAAACACCTCCCATTTAAAACTACCAAATAACTATGAAGTGCATCCTATATGGGAACAGTCATGAACAACTGATTATCGACCTGGCCACTAAGAGAAACTCAGCAGCGTTTGTAGACTGTATTCTGGACCGGCTGAACTATCCAAGTTGCATTGACCATTTTGTGGAAAATTGTCTGGTTTGGGACTCCATTAAAATAAGATTTTATGTTATAAAGTTACTCGAGGTGGCTGGATCATGGATGAATATAACCATAGAAAATATACATGTTTGCCTTTTTGGAGATGTTTGTTTGAAAACTGTAATGCATCTGATGATTGAATGCCCCTCTCTTTTAAACCTTTGGCAGATTGCTCTAAAAAGCAGGTATAGTAATTGTTTGTAATTGTTTATTTGTACAGCGCTTATACACAAGTGAAGTGCTTCAAAGCACTTCAAGGCGGGAAGGGAGCAAGGGAATTCAGTAGTCATTCTCAGGCCTTGAAGTTTCCGAATGATCTAACAAAAAAGTAACTGATGTACTAGGCCTGGTGGCATTTCTCCTAGTGCAAGCGTATGAAGTGTATCAGACATAACCAGATTAGGGAGGGGAGACAAAGGGGGGACAAGACAGAACTTACTAGGCCTAGTAAATTGATGTCATGCAAGTGTACAGAGAGAATTGAAGGGAGGGGGAACAAGTGTGTCCAGTCCAGCAGGGCCCTGGGTTAAGTGCAGAGAAGTTAAATCTCTCTTGGAACGTATGCTGAAAGTGTAGTAGGGCTGAGCATAGTGCAGAGGCCCAGAGGCAAGTGCAAAGACTGGCGTACAGAAGCTACTTTTCCAAGGGATGCACCCTATGTTTATGAAAGGAAGTCAAGAAGCATTTATATATATTTTACAATTTTATGGAGGAAGACCATGTCGATTTTGGTAATTTTGACATGAATATGTTGTTGCACTTGTCTTGTAATATTTTGATGTGGATATTGTTCTTATTTATGCTAAATATTTTATGGAGATTTTAACTGACAATTGTATAGGGATGTATTAAAAATTGGCTTCTGCTAAATACGATGATACTAAATAGATAAATAAAACACCTTCGGCGCAAGAGGGGAAGGCCTGGTTCTTTTGGTCCCTTGCTTGAAACCTTCACCAGACTCTTCCTCACATCATCCTGACACTCACATCATCCTGACACTTTTAACACTTTGCATGTTTTCAATGAATACACATTAATGAAACCTTTTAAACTTGCATTTGGTGTCTTGGGGCCTCATTACGACCCGTAAAAGGCTGCGGCGCCGTTAAACACTTAGCGCCTTACTACGAGGTCCCTTTGCGGGACCCGACCTTAACGGCTGGTCTACACCAGCCGTTAAAGTAGGGACCCGCAAAGGGACCTTGGTGCTAAGTACGGTACCGCAATTTGCGGTACCGTACTTATTGGGGGTCATTCCGAGGTTGGAGGTAAGGGATTACCGGCACCGGTAAGGGTGCCGATGCCAGTAATCCCTTACCTCCGTATGCCGAGTTCCCTTTGCGGGTCCTTCCTTACCTCCTGCTTTTAGCAGGAGTTAAGTACGGGACCCGCAAAGGTACCTCGGAGGTAATTACGGTACCGTAATTTACGGTGCCGTAATTACCTCCTTCCCCATTCCCATAGAGCCCTATGGGGCGAAAATGGGAATGGGGAAGGACCCTGGTCCAATGGGGAATTACCGCCCCGCCAACCTTGGAATGGGATGGTAATTCCCCATTGAACCATGGCGTATCAGTTACAACATCGGCACCAACCATGGTGCTAATAGGGCCATGGTTTAGCGCCAGTGTTGTAATGAGGGCCTTGGTCTCGGTTCTGCTACCACAGTGAGGAGCGCTGGCCTGTCACAGTGAGCATGACGCTTAAACCCGTGCGGTACAGTGGCGGAAAATGTGGCGTTTGTCGGTGTGGATGCTTGCATGATTTGCATTGTCAGCATCTGGTGACACACGGAAGTGGAGGAAAAGTGCACTGACGAAAGGTTGTTAAATAGCACACCAATTCCATCTGGGGTCTCCTTTTCTGTAGCAATTGTACTCCAGTAAGACGGCGGAGGAGCATGCTAATGGCAGTGTGAACGAGTTACCTTCTGTGCCCAACAGGTGATAATTATTGGAATGTGCTTAGCAGCAGGCACATTTCAACGCATTTCACGGGCGTGCTCAACAGGGGGCATTTATTTAAAAGGGCCTTCATTTTAAGATAATCATCAGGGAGGCGTTATTGTGAAAGTGCATATCTGTGAAATGGCTGTACATGGGGCATCGGTGGCTGGAAAGGGGGGTGCCAATGAGCGTGTTAAACTAATGATAATGAGGACTAGGCCGCATGTGTGTTCACTGATTCTGAGGTGTGCACCCTTAGCCTCTGGCTAATTTTCTTTGCAAACATACATGCAAGAGCATGTTGTTGCCATTTTTGTATTAACGAAAACACACAGCTGCGGCCATAAATTGTGATATTAATTTGTTTATATGTAGTTTTTTATGTTGTCTATGTGTTTATGTGATCCATTGCATACATAGTATGTACGATTGATTTGTAGAACATATCTTATATGACGTGAAATATTGTGATTTTTTGATATTTTGAAATATTTCAATAATTTTTTGCATTTTGTGTGTAAAGTTTGGTGCTGAAACACAATAAATAAATAAATAAGAAAAATAACAACATATTTCTATGAAAGTATATATATTTTTGATAATAAACTCGTGTTGGATTTTTTTAATGTATTTTTTTCTTCCGATGCACCTATTTGATTCCTGTGTTTGTTCTCGGCAAGGAAGGAAGTGTGTCCTGGGCTTGTTGCACTACAATGGCACATGCGGGCACATTAATATTCATTGGTGTACCTAATTGATTCACTTTTTTGGATGATGAATTGCTGTTTTTGCTCTGGAGAAATGATGTTGTATTTATGAGGATTGGGTGGCACTGGCGGGGCTATAAGGGCAGTGTTTAGCAGCACAAGAGCACACAGTGAAGAGCAAGGACAGGCATGTGAAAGTGGCAGGCCATAGCCTGAAGGTCTAGGCATTCTCAGCTGCCACCTACTTTTCATGTGCTATGACTGCCATGGCTGCAGCTTGTGCGGCGACACGGGGAAGACACCTAGAGCTCAAAAGTCACTAGTGTATTAGTGCCTGCATTGATGTGCCAGTAATGCGTCCAATGGCGTCCCTGACGACAATAGAACATGAACAATATGTGCCAACATTACAAAACAAGCAATGGCAATGCCAACAGTTTCGACTTTTGTGAAGGCATGGAAAAGGCATTTGCCAGGCACTGCCGTAGTGGTATTAACTGGAAATTGATGGTAGTAGGTGCACAATGGTGCATGTACCTTGGCATATAATCGCAGTGCCTGTTAAATGCCTGATACTTATGCACAAGACAAAACTGTTGGACTTGCCAATGCTTGGATTTAACAAGATGTCAGTGAAGGACACACAGTGCTTATAAGCCGAATGCATGAAGGTAGTTCTGGTTGACATTTTTATTACACAAGTAGTAGTGCATTTACAGCTCCCATGAAGCCATTAACTCTCAGAAGACTGCTTTGAAAAACACTGGCAGCACACGTCGAACACAAGGTTTGATGGTAAGGCTTGATAAAGTTAGCTCAAAAGAGATCCTAGGAGGATGTGATTTTGGAAGTGGGTGGGAATGCCAATAGGAATTACCATGGCCGTGGGCAGTCATAAATGGGCAGATGGGTAAATAACCAAACAGCACCGACAAGCTTTGTGTCCCTCCTCATATGCCATTTTTCCCTTAGCGTACTCTAATTCAATAGTTTCGGGTTTAGAGGTGGCGCCAAAGCTAAAGCCCCACCTAATGGGCAAAAATAAAAAGACCACACTGATCATTGATGATACAGGCCACGTGTCTTTTGGATTTTGGATGTCCAACTACCAAGGGCTGAATTCTTATTGTATGGGTAACACATGAATTGAGACAGCTCTGCCACCACTGGTGATGGTGAAGCTTTTGGTGGTGCTAGAACTTGTGGTCACAGGGCCATTTTAGAGGCCTCGCGGAACGATGGTTGCTGCTTCTTAGTTCAGAATGTCAAGGATTCAGCCTCAGATGTTCATTGCAATGCTCAAACATAAGGGCAAATTTATCAGGTCCAGCCGCTTTGAAGGCACAAACTAGAGGCTAGTGCCTCCACGTGCAAGGGAGCAGATGATTTGCAACAGGCAAAAGAGGCACTCTGTTTACGTGCAGGCGACTTGAACAGCTGACCTGCTCTTCATGCTTTGTGATACCCATGACCCCGGCTCAGCACATGATTTCTTTGTGGTATGCAGCAACAACATCCTACATGTGGTGACAACACTTCAGCAGGAGAGGATCCGATGGTGAGTAAGCAAAGAGAAGGACATGCGAAGGTTGGGGGGCTATGGGAAAATAGTGAGAGAGTTGACACGCCATTTCATTGAATCCCAGTGCGTTTTCCTCCGCACACACAGGTGGCATTGCATTGCATTATGGATGTTGACTCCATTCCTATTTCCTATTTCAGACAAAGTACAATGCAGTCTGTTAAGATGGATTTCTGAACTCTGTCCTGGAGGGGCAGAGGTTCAGAAGGCCAGCCTAGTTTCTTGGAACAGGGTAACCTCTGGACAAGCCAGACCAATCAAGGTAGCGATCGCGGCGGTCAAGACTAGGTCTCAAGAGGGATGAGGGTGACTGAAAGCCCGCAATGAGCACACAAAGCAAGGACACTTACAAATTACTCCAAGCAGGTGTTATATTAAAAATATAGACACATTTATTACAAGGCCTTTGTAACATTGACCGTAGCCAGAAATCACAATAAAACTCAAGTAAACCAACAGATCACAATCAAATACAATATATATACAATTACCAACGAGTCTAACGAGTCAGACGCACGAAATGTGCAGACCACCTAGATGGGGAGGAAAACAGGCAGTGCGAATAATAGTTAGACCCAGTCCGCCTTCAGAGGCACCTAACTAGAAGGAGGTCCGAGCCCTACGAAGAGTGGAGCCTTGTGCTCAAAAGTACCTGCACACGCGGGTGCCAACGGGCAAAGGGGAGTATCTTCGAGGGAATCAGGCAGTTCAGTTCGGTGAACAAATGAAGATGAACAGAGCTCCACAACTCAAGCGCAGCCTCCACTGTGGGCAGAAGCATAGCGCGAGTACGGAAAGGCGTGCTTTTTGACACAGCAGGGAAAAGCTACAGGCTACTCCAGGAGTACAAACTAGACCAGTTCCTAGCGATGCTACTCACCGGTCCCCGATCCAGGCAGACCCAGGCTTCTCCGTGTCAGTTTCAGTGCTGGCAGGTTCAGATACGAGCAGGGGACGTCTCGGCGTCGTGGAGATTCCGCAGCAGCAGAAATTAGAGTTGAGGATGTCCCAAACGCAGTGAACCCGCACAGTTTGTTACCACAGCAGGGCAACAGAGCGGCCGTGTGTATTTCAGCCCAATGTACACTTCTCACTTCAGACCTGGGACTGCCAAGTGTAGGAATCGTGTGAGAGTGGCAAGGACTCGTAATACAGCAGCAACCTGACGGCGGTTACAGAGCAAGACTCCTGGGTATGCTGGTCAGTCCACTGGATGGCCCAGAGACACTTCCGAAGGCTTACGTGCAGGAGATGGTGAAGATGCCGAGAATAGTTGTTCCCACTATTCCAAAGGGTCGAAGTACCAGCACAGGCCTTCTCGTTCGATCAGAGGTAGAAAGGGTTTCACAAAGCGACAGCAGTGCAGAGGAGCAGTCCTTCAGCGGGTCACCAGCGATTCCTCGGTTCAGCTTCGTAGTTGCAGGATACTTGGCTCCTGTATTCCTTTGTTCGTGAGAACTCAGGAGATCGACATGGTAGTGGTGTTTCCAGCCTTCTCTTATCCACAGTTCCCTTCGCGCCAAAACGGAGGGGACCCAATGGGAGATCTGCTCACAAAACACTCACACCATACGTGGACCTATCACGGACCACGGTGGTCGCAGGCATTCACGACACACTAGACTCTCTGGCACCCAGGATGTGTATTGGGACCAGACATCCCAGCCCACATCCTGGAGGCACACAAAAGGCCTGTAGAAGCCCGCAAAAGCATCTGTGTTTCGCGGGAAAGTACATGCCCAAATAAGGAAGGCCCCGGGTCGGCTCGACCTGGGGAAGGTGAAGGGGGCAAGACGGTCAGCGGGCAGGACAAAGAGCCTTGTGGTCTGGCCATTTTGGAAGCCAGGCTACCATTTTGGGCTAAGCGCCAGAAACGCGCTTAAACAGCCAAAAGGAGCTCAAAACATAAAGAAACGATCGCTGCCACCAGTCCCGTCCGTGATTCACTTGCACCGTTCGTTAACAATCCAAAGAGAGTGTCTAGGGCCTGTAGAAGACTAGAGACCCAAGAGAGCAGTAACTTAGCTTACAGTGCCCTCTTGTGCCATGTTGCGCGAAAGCTGCAACATGATAAAAGAACTACGGAAAACAACGTTTCCCGGTACTGACTGTTTTAAGGGCATACCACCAACCAAAGAGAGAGGTGTGGATACAAATCCAGAGGCGATCGGGTCTGCAAACTCTACTGTGCCTCCCAAAGAGGGCATGTGGCATTGCAGCATTGCACTGCATACCACCAACGAAAGAGAGAGGTGTGGATACAAATCCAGAGGAGATTGGGTCTGCAAACTCTACTGTGCCTCCCAAAGAGGGCATGTGGCATTGCAGCATTGCACTGCATACCACCAACGAAAGAGAGAGGTGTGGATACAAATCCAGAGGAGCTGGGGCTGCAAACGGACGTGCTGCATATGTTTTGGACTATGGGCCTGATCACGACTTGGGCGGTGCTATCTGCCCTACTGCCGAACTCCCCGGCGCTAATAGCGCCGGATCACGAGTTCGGCGGTAATGTTAATCCCCATTCCCCATTGAGCCCATTCGGGAATGCCCCATTCCCCATTGGGCTCAATGGGGAAATTTCGCGCTAATACCGCCGGCGGATTTCCCGCCGGCAGTATGAGCGCAAATTTTCAGCAGATTTCCCCCCAGCTAAGAGGCGGCCTGCCTCTTTTGAGTTGTTCAGAGCTTTTGCTTGACAATAATTAGTGTCGTGATGACTGAGCCTTTCAACCTTAAGCGTGTGGAGTTGGCGTGGGTCTCAATATTGGGCGTTCTCAAATCGCTCAAACTCTCATAGGCTTCAAGACTGGGAGCTATCCTATATCCCCCACATATATTTGCGGTGTTAGGGCGGGGGGGGCTAAAAAAATAAGTTGGCATTTTCGGCCATCCTCATTGTGAGGGTGACATATTTGGCCATTGCCGCTCAAAACATTCCTATCATTGGGCAAGCTGGGCACTTGCACCCATAAATTACTTGCCACAGAACGGGGCTAGAGCAGCAGGGGCTCTATTTCATTCGTCAACATTTTGCGACTCATTTTTACGTTCCCGTTCCCCACTTTACTGTTCGAGAGCGGCCGTTTGCCACACATCTCTCACGTTGCCCGAGGCACACCCTTGTGACCGCCTGTTTTTTTTTTTTTTTCGATATGCAAAATCCTTTACTAGGGAAACATTTCTGAGGTAAACTGACCCGCTCCCACTTGGCACGAACTTCCCCAATCCTCCGCAGTTTTCCTCAACAATGTTAACAGCCACACAGCCTTGCGCCACAATGGTCATGACCCATGGTGTGTGCACAAATTCCTCCTAAAGTGCCTGCGCACACGAAGGCCTGTACCTCGCACTCTGACACATATTTAGCTAACTGGTTTTAGAGGAGCGCAGAGGCATTTTCAGTAAACTGACTTTGTTTGCAGAGAATGGATGAGTGTGTGTCCATTCCCTGTAAATATCGAATTGCTGTGACTGGAGTCACGCAGAAGAGTTGGGCGCTAGAACATTCTCCCACACAGATCATAGACACTTTCTACAAAAAGATTTCTGACTCCATCACACTTTCTACGAACAGAGAAAATCTGGAGGTAGAAGAAATTAAATGTAATTGCTTTGTAGATGGACATTGACTCAGAAGCCATCAACATGTTGACCATGTTACCATCAATCTCCTTCTTACTGCGTCGCTGACATCTCAGTTGGTTTAGAGGCCCCAAGGGCAGTGCCAGGGGGTATCATGGGTGGCAGCAATAGGCAACGTCTTCTATG
This sequence comes from Ambystoma mexicanum, assembly GCF_040938575.1. Classification (NCBI taxonomy): domain Eukaryota; kingdom Metazoa; phylum Chordata; class Amphibia; order Caudata; family Ambystomatidae; genus Ambystoma; species Ambystoma mexicanum. The sequence goes on along the minus strand of NC_090938.1, from coordinate 515,133,812 downwards.
TTCCGCATGTTTCTTTTGTTTGTATAGTGCTTGCATGCTGCCTTCCATCTACTTCTGGGCACTTTAAGGCACTGCGTCATGCTGTGACGCCATAGAAAGACAATTTTGAGGATGGACTACCACAATAATCCTCAATGCTCTTGATACTAAGGCTGCTGAAACTCAGCAGAGCTCATGATACTTCCAGTCTGCAAGCATTAACACAAGAGCACAACAATCGTGCTTTATTTACTTGTCAACTAGTGGTCGAAGTGAGTGGGAACGTCGGGAACGGTGTTCCACTACTTTTATTTTTTTCTGTTAACAGTCCCACTACTTTTTGCAACCATTTTCAACATTCCGGAACTGTTCTTTGTGAAGTTGAAGCACACTTCTCCACTTTACTACCCAGATAAACTGAAACCTGTTTCAACTCAATTGACTGTCAATCAGCATGGCTGCAACTCTGAACACATGTGTTGCCCAGTGCTCCCTTCCTGACTACTATGCCCCTCACTGTGGTCACAGTTCCACTACTTTTTTTGGTATACTTCTAACTCTGTTCTCAATGTTCTCAACCCAACCAACCAACCCCCACACCCTCTCTCTTTCAGTGCCATCGGAGCACCTGGATGCCATGCAAATGAAAGCATGCATGGTGTAAATGCCAATAGCATTGCATCATGACAATGTTGACTTTTAATCAATACTTCTTAATGGTTAAATATTGACCTCTATAGCAGTAGTAACAGTAGTAGTAAAATGTATTTATAAAGTGCAACTTATCTCTGCATAGACAGCATCTAGGCGCGATACAAATTAAACAAACAGTCCAAATATAAAACATAGACACAGGATACAATAAAACCACAAGTCATAAAAGGGATTGGGCTCCGGCATTTCGACTGTTGTACAGTATGTCTTGTTGAAAATGCCAATCCATTAAAACATAGAAGTAATGTACAATATGTTGTTGTTTCCTAGTTACCACCGGTAGCTTTCTGATAATGTTGGCTGCTCGATATCCAAAAAAATGGAATATGCAAAGTGCTTTTAATTTTAAATAAAAGGACCATACACCTCTCACCTCATTCATAGAGATTGGGGAAATTAATTTAGAAAATCCCTAATAAATGGTGGATACTTAGTTAATTGTGTACTTAGAACGATATAAAAAGGGGAAATCAGAAAAAAGGAACCCCCATACTTCACCTTCCCTACCGACTTCTCCTCCTATTGCCAAACAAAAACATTGAAAACATCTCTAACAGAGCATCATTAGAAATGTGGTGTTTTTTCCTTGCGTTACATACAGTCCTTACCAGTTCCCTTCCCCTGCCCATCCTAGCGGGGTGGCTGGATCCAAAGGACAGAGATAAAGGGTCTGATTCATGGAAGTGTTTTATAATTGCACAATCCCATAGGAAAACGTTCCATGAATCAGGTCCAACATTTGGCGATGAATTAAATGATAAGCATCTGTATCTAACAGAGAATGCACGTGTCAGCATAGCCTGCTTTGTTTTTGGTTTAACAATGTTGTGTTTTGCTCTACCCTTGGTTTGTCAAAAAAATATAACAAAAAAAGATAGCTGGTACATGTTACGTTGTGATGCTTTTATACTATACCATATCACCAGTGTGATATTTTCAGCGCACCGACCTGTAGAGTGGCCTATATTTTCCCCAACCAGAGAATCCAGACCTTAGTCTGCAGGAGGAGAAAAGTGTAAACAAGGGGAAGCTGAGAGGATGGGAAAGTGGAAAATAGATGCTGCAAAATATGCAGGGTGATGGAGCTAGGCAGTCCGAATAGGTGACCATGGTGTTGGGGAGAAAATGGATATTATGTCATCAGGTGTTGTGATATTTGGGTTGTGTTTCCACGATCTGGTTACAGGATTTCAAGTTAGTACATGGTGCATAGTTGGATATGAGGGAAGCTTGAGATTGGGCGTGGGAAATCCTGATACAATGTTGATTTATTTACCTGGGCATTTAGGATTGTCACACCCAAGCCAAGAGTAGACAATTCCACGAACCAACTCTATATGAAGATCAATGTTTTTCGTAACAAGAGGTAGGAAGTGGGAGCTGCCTAAATAGGTTGCTTACATGACAACCATCTCATCCACAACCAAACCCCAACCAAAGAAAACCTCCTCCAACAGAGCCAATAAGCTAGACTCTTAAAGCTGAACACAATGCCCTCTCCATCCTGCCTTGCTGTTGGGAAATGTATACAAAAGAAAAGGAAAAGATGCAAAGGAAAACGACATTTTATATATATATATATATATATATATATATATATATATATATATATATATATATATATATATAAATATATATGGACTGCATCCTGTACAAAGCATTTAAAAGAAACCTATGCAGGAAAATGTTGTGATGCCAGAAGCCCATCTATATCAAAAGAATATTTGGCCACAGTAACTAACAAAGCAGCAGAAATCTTTCCTATTACATACCGAGACTTATATTATTTATAATTTCATCTTTGCAAGGCTGAGAGTCAGCATTATAAAATAAAAATCTACAGGGACTTGAAGTGTAAATCGTTGATAGGAGGTTGATGGTAAAAATGTAATAATGCTGCCTCTGCTTAAAGACCCCATTATAACATGGAAGTGGAAAAGAAAAATGTGGGCTAGAAAACAAATATATAAATATATATTTTCTCTCACTCCTGACACAGTGCTGGGGAGATGTTTTCCCAAGGAAATGAAACCCAGGCCTTTGAGACCGGGCTACATATTTTATGACACTGCCTGGGTTCACTAAAGAAACACATGATCTCTTAGTTCTGAAAAACAGTACTTGAGAGGAAAACAAATGGTGCTCGTTAACAGTTTCCCTAAAAATGTTGAATGCGAAGCGTAGGAGTATGAGCTCCAAATTTCAACTCTTAGACTCAGGATTTTAGCATTCACATTGTAGCATGGGTTTGAACTTTAACTAGGGCCAAGAGTGTGAAATGCATTACTGGGCTCAAGAGTGGGAGTCTCAGGCAGAATTAAATAGATGCCAATACACAGGGTACATGTGACAGAAATGATCACATTGCTCCATGATGCTGTTTCAATTAACTGAGCTACACTAAATATAATACTAACATAATCTAACCTACTAATTAACCCAACCCCAGTTAACATGTAACTGAATCCCATAATAACATTTAGTGCAAATGAGTCCATGATGAAATAAAGTGAATGCAGACTGATGAAAATGCACGATGCTCTGAAAATAGAAAGACAATTGGACTTTAGACATGCAGGCTGGTTTTACACTGTGTGGTAGCTGAACGATGTGAAGTTCAGTTCTGCTAAAACACAACTTTTTTTTGGAGCACAATGAGGAAAGCACACAGAGGGAGATCGTGTGATTCGAAGTGGGATGATCTGGTCAAGGGGAGGTGTCTTTCTAGATTGACAAAGAGGTTTGATAAAAAAAGGGTTTTGAGGCACAGTAGGATTCATTCCTCTTTGGTACGCTGGCAGAAGAAGGAGCAGAGGGCTGGCTGGGCAGACAGAGTTCAGTACTGGCTAGCTGACTGATGCTGACGCTGTCCATATCTGGGTTGACCCTGTGCGAGGCAATCAGAAAGACTGGGGAAGATTTCCGTGCCAAACTGAGTCAGGAATACCGCTAACAAATCTAGGTAAATATGAGGTTAAGTGAGGGACTGGTGAGGTGAAAGATACCAGGTAGCCTAGGTTAAGTAGTTAACTTAATTTTAGGTGCTGTATTAGAAATTCTATTTTTAACGTGCATGTAAAACTGTGCTTATATTTCTCAAAGTCTTACTGTGGTTTTTTGTTAAAGTACATTTTCCTTGCCAAGTTTCACGAGGGCAATGACAATTGGCAGGGCTTTTCACAGATAAAGCGCTGAAAGCCATAAGAAGAAATGTACTAGCACTGTGAAGTACAATGTGGGTATAAGTGTCACTCTGTGTAATTTGCATAGTTCTATTTTACTATAAAAAACAGATTCAACAAGTAATTTAGTCTCATTATATTTATTCAGCATTCAGTCCCTTTCGTTTGACATGCTTAAGGAGACAGATGTGTGGTAAGAAATATCTCAAAGTAAAGTAGCTGCCATGAGCTGTTTATCTAGAGAGATTGAATGAATATGCAGTATTTCAATTGCATGCTTTACATTTGATGAAACTCAGCCAAAAGGGTGCAGTGTGCTATTGTGCATAATGTACCACAGGAGGACATGAGCCATCTATCCAGAGTGTATCAAGTCCAGTATTTTGTTTGTTGTTAGTGACCCTGGTAAAAATAAGTATTAGGCAGTATTCTGAAATCCGTCTCACTACTATAAAAATACCCCAACAGGTTACTACAATATATTGCCATGGACTATAAAAATACTACCAAATACCACCATACTAATAAAAAAACACATAGTAACAAATATATCCCCATAATATATTTAACAGAAGACAAGTAATTGCATTTTATTTTGTTGAAAATCTTTTGATACTAATGTCACAGCAACTTACTTTTAAAAAAAAGTGTTCAGGGTGAAAAACTCTATCAGCTGAATGTGAAAAGATATGTTTGAGATTTGTTAATTATGCAAATTATACGAATGTAGATATTTTTGCAAGTTAGTGACTCATATAACTTTGGATCCCAACCGGCGAGGCCGATATTCTGAGATTGGAATATAATCTTCTAGGGAATATATCAAAGAATGAAAAGCCAAAATCTGTTAGACACACATCATATATCTTGCCAACATGAGACTTGCATTATTTGATTCACCTAAATGAGAGCGACTTTCAAACTAATTAGTAACTTCATCACATGTGAGGAGCACAATGTTTCAGAAAATCAACATTGTGTAATGTAGAAATCTCCAAGATGACAACACATCAAATGGGAGGGAAACTGGATTAAGAAGTTACTCACGTTAGACTTCCCTTTTCATCATAATGCTCAATGAGTACAAATGGGGTGTTAGTGTGATGTCACTTTTTAAACACTTTCCAATCACATAGACCGACCAATCAATTTAGATACATGATACACATCTCAAAAGGAAGTATTTTCCAATCAATAAAAGTCCAAACCCATAGATTTAAGGGGACTGACTCACTGATACACTGACTCACTGGGACAGACTGACTGGAAGAAGGGGAAAGAAGAATTGACAACAGGCGGGATAATAGAATAGCTTGTTTTCCTTTGGCTGCTTCTTGAATTGCTGGCAGCCCATTATGAGAGTCATACATGTAGTTCAAACCAGACCTTCCTCATTGGAAAAGGAATCAGAAAGGTACCATGCACAAGGAGAGAAACCAAGCAGTGGAGGGAAGCTAACTCATTTGGAAGACTGATGTCCACCTGTTACTGGAAGGGGAGAATCACACCAGTCCTTGAGGGGGTAACAAGCTATCTAAGAGACAGCCAGAAGATATCCCTGTGTAAGTATAATGCCAAGGGGACATATAATAATACACTACAAGAGAATAGATGAAATCCAAGCCCCTCTTATTTGTGAAATTACTGAGGGGGTATATCAATTGAATGTACATTGTGTGAAATTAGTACATATTTCAGAAGTGTAAGTGCTTCTGGAAACTTTGAATTTGATCAAATAGACCTGCATGGTATGTATATTGGGAGAACCCTGACTCTCAAATACATAATAGGAGCCGTATAATATCTCACTTTTCACATGTGTAGAAATATAACATAATTGATGACATTTACTGGTTTTATCACAGAGCAGGGTCCTGTCACTGGCTCTGAACCACTCAAGGAAAAAATGAGAGGCTATTTAACTGACATCCATTTTTCCTCACTTGAAATTACCCATTGCAAAATGAAAAAAGTAAATTTTTCACATAGTGATGCAATATAAACAGTTTTGAAAAGGTTGTAGCAATCATACACGTTGAATAGAAATGTTTCTTTTTGCAAGTAATTTACATGCAGCAATTGTAAGCAGCCTGTCTTTAAATTGAGTGTTCTAGAATGATGTTTGAAATACTGATATGTCTATTGAGAAAGGGGGAGGTGTTAATTTTTAATAAATGAAAAGTAGAGCAACTTAGATGGACAGGGATGTTCTGATTCAATTTTGTTTCTATCATATTAAAGCTTTGCCCTGAATCCTGATTTACTTTTCAATCCATGGTGAGTGTGTGTTCAGGGTAAACTAAATTCACATATGGTGATGTGTGTCCTTTAAAAAGTATACATTAAAGTTAAATGCAGCTTTGATCAATAAATTGACCAGTATATATGATCACCAATCTTGATAGCAATCCTTGACATCGAGATTGCATAGAGAATGGAAAAGATGTACAATTATTTTATATTTTAAACTGGCTTGGCTTTTTCTATTTTTAATAAGTAAACCGTCTGTGCAGCCCTGTTTATATCCTGTCCTGAAAAGGGAGGGAGGCTGTAGGGAATCAATACTATTAAACTGGTGTATCCCAGGTTCATAAAAAGAACTAAAATAAATAAAAATAATTAAGACTGATTTTTATGGTGGATGAAGTATTCCCCCATACTTGATATCACCTTAATTAAACGTCCTACATCGCCCAAAGGCCTCTGACCTCACACATCTGGAGTGGCAGATGCCATGCAATGGCATGTGTGAAGGTGGATGGATCCAGAAAACAAAGTTGGCAATAGTTGGCCATATCATTCCTGCAGTAGGAATGATATAGCTCAAACGCACAGTACAATCTGCAGTCTGCTCATCTCTAACTCTTGGGTGCTGCTCCTGCACTTCCAACCTTGCAGCATTCTAAATCACATCCAACCAAGTGCATTCACCCCCACACAATAAAAAGCCAGAAAACAAAATCCACCCACAGCACACAGCCTGCACAGCTTTCTGGTGAAAATCCAAGACAGCCCTGAGAAGACCTATCAGTCCCCAATCCCATGGTCCCCAATAAACCCTGATGCCCTTCCAAGCCCCTCTACCTGGAGGTTGCTACAAAGTCCCTAAATTATTTGGTAAGCTCCCCCGCACTCAGCAACCATCCACCCTGACCATACAAACATCTTCTACATCTCCCTCTTCCTCAGATCATGCAGTCCACCTTGCCTACAGTCAATTTATTCAACCTAGACCCTATCACCTTGTGGACCAACAACAAGCCCTTTTCTGCTTCCCCAAAACCAAGAATGCTGAGCCACAGCAGAAATGTCACAATGGCAAAATTCTTGGGGTCTCCAACACCCACAGTCACCCAGACCATGCATCAAAGCTACCAGCCACAGAGAAACCAGCAGTGCACATCCAGCTACACACACCCCAATGTGAAGCATGAAATACACCAACCTGCAACTCTTTTCTGAAGAATGTAAGCTGCTACAAACTCTCCTGGATCCACCTCCCAACACCTCCTCTGCCACACACCAGCACTTTCTCTCCTTCCCTGAGCATCCAGCATCCGATCTATCAAACTTTAGCCCTGTTCGGAAGCATAGAAAGCTCCTCCACAACCTATTCAGATCTGCTCCACTTCTTGAGCCACCCAATGCCACCACTGTGGATCTGGTGCTAAAAGCACCATCGGGAATACTCCCTGGCCTCCCACATATCCTCCGGCTTTGATGTTATCCCTGCTCAACCTCGACCCTAGTAATCATGCATTGCATAAGTCAACACGTGGGCTGGCCAAGAAAAGAGCACATGGCTAAGCAAGACACAGCGCAGGCCAAAGGCAGCAGAGGATTCTCTGGGTCTGGTGCCCAGGGGACTGCATGCTTGCTGAAAATACTGAAGGCCTGAAGTGGGCTGCCATGTTGAGCTAAGGTGCAAAAGAAACCAGTGGCACTGTCTCCTTTAGACAAAGTAAAGCAGCAGAGGAGGTCCTTTGACCATGCATCCTGGCGTGAGTCACCCCTACCTGCATTTGAGAATCTCCGCTATACCTTACAAACGTAGCTTGCAGGTCTAGACTCCCGTTTGGTATGACCCAGACCATTTAATAGAAAAAAAACTCTAGAATTCTAGTAGCATGAACAAAATGTTCATTTTAAAGGTTTTCATACCACTCACCAATGCCACTTGTGTGGTCTCCAGGTGCTCAGGCGGATCAGTAATGCAAAGGAGGGAGGATGGATGGTTAGTACGGTTGGCGTGAAAAGAGCAAGAGAGCTGTGATATGCTGTTGGCAGCTTCAGTTCGGAAACACCACTCACTGAGCATAAATGTGATTTTTGTAAGTTGGCCACCATGTGCTGTTGTGCAAGATTATGTGTGGATTGTTTTGTTGTTGTGGTGGTTTTGTGAAGTACATGCAGACTGTGGTGCTGTAGAGGTCTGATTGTGTTAAGTCTAGAGTATGAGAGGTGTGTGCAGAGGATTGATTTTATTAGTATGGATTGTTGGTGAAAGTCCTGGAAGTCCATCCAAGTGCTCCACATCACCCACCTCTGAAATCCACCCAAGTTCACCACATTTGCCACCCTAGAATTCCACCCAAGTACACCATACCCCCCCCAACAATTCTTATAATTGTACCACTCCCCCACCCCAGGAATCAATCCAAGTGTGTCATACCTGCCACCTGAAAATCCATCCAATTGCATCACAGCTCCCATCTCCGAAATGCACCCAGGCGTGCCACAACTCCCACCCCTGAAATCCATCCGAGTGTGTCACAACTTCCACCCCAGGAATCAATCAGAGTGTGTTACAGCCCCCCCACGGAAATCTATCTAAGTGCATCACATTTCCTACCCCTGAAATCCACCTAAGTGTGTCAGATCCCCTAACCCTGACATCCATCCAAGTGCATCACAATTCCCTCCTCAGAAATCTGTGTAAGTGTGTCACATTTCCAACCCATGAAATGCATCTAACTGCTTCGCATGCGGCAGTCATGATCTTTGTTTCCCCCCTGGTTGCCCTTTCTGGGTTTTACCTTATTTGTCACCTCAGCGATCATGATTCCTAAGCTTTTCTGGAGTTTGTTAAACTGTCTGAATCCTTATTACAAGCCCTATTTCTAGCTAGGTGATGTGTTCATTGGTCTAATGGGAATCCGCAGGGAACAGTTAGTCATCTTCCTCAATACTCTACAGGTATTGTCTATTATCTATTGGGAAGGGTCTGGTGCATTTGTCCTATTCACTTGTTGGTCCTCAGTAAGGGCACACTAGCTGAGAGTTTCCATTTCCCCCGATTTTCCCTCTCCATTTCCCTTGAGGCTCCTTCCCCTACTTTATCATATCAGGCCTAACACCTTCTCCTGCTTCTTAGTAGACCCTCATTAGGAGGGGGCATCTCTGTTTAGGGTCTCTCTTCCCGGTGCTATCCCTCATTCCTCTTTTGTTTTCATGCTACTTTTCCTTTTTCAGTGCTTGGCCGGTTACAGGGTTTGCGGATGCTGTTCAATCAGTTTCATTGTGTTCGGAGCGGAAGAGACATGTTTTAAGTTTTCTGAATTTGGTATGGTTCTCCATAGTTTGTATTTCCCTTGGAAAGGAGTTCCATTGTTTCACTGCTAAGCAGGAGAATGCTGACCTATCCAATTTTTTCTCCATGTATTGTTTGACCTAAATAAATACATATAAACATAGGGAACAGTAACCCCAGTAACATGGGCTGGGTAGGAGAGGTGATGGCAGAAGCAAAGAGAGATTAACAGGAAATTTGCATTTTGGTTTTAGAGATATGCATGATTCAACAGAGCTGTCAGCCATCTTGAATTTCTTCATGTGGACATTGCGTGAGGAGGGCTTCCAGGTAAGGCAAGCCATGATATTCTTATTTTGAGTATTGCAACTTTTTGTAGATATTTGTAATTTGATGGGTTACAATCCTGAAAGAGCTGATTGAGTCCTTGAGAACATTATTACTACTGTTGAATTTGCCAGTAATGATTCCTGGCATTACAATATTTAGAAGAGTGAGGTGCATGTCAAACTTTTCTATGGAAATGTAATATTACTATAAGGTCTCCTTCGATATGTGTTCCACCTTTGATAGGGCCAATCGGTCAATACTGTGGTTGAAGCTATCAAACTGGCAAAATGCCCTCCCACTTGATACTACCACTAGAGAGCCTGCATACAAACACTTCAATGAGAGTAAGGCTCACAAAAGAGGGTACTTTCTCGAGGTCTGTTGGATCCTTTGTCGGTGTCAAGCAGGGGTGTGTATTAGCCCCTCTGCTTTTAACAGCTATATATCTGACATCGACACTTTGTGGGCCGCAGAAACTATCTTCCCAGTAAGAATGGTGCATAGGAAACTTGGCTGCTTGGCCTTTGCCGCCGGCATCATCTATTTTGACCAAACACCAGTGGGTTTGCAACTCAAGCTTGATTTGTTTTCCATCTATGCGGTTGAAAATATCCTACTGATAAGTGGGTCAAAATCAGAGGTAGTAGTGTTCTCTAACAAGCTTAAGCCATGGGTTATGTGCTGGGTAGCTGGAGAATAAAGGAGAGAAAGAGTACTGTCTACGAGCTACCTCGGATACAACTTAATACAACTTAACTAACTCCTCCTCTGTGGAGGAAACAGCTGCTCGTTTAAAGTCAAAGGCCAAACCAATTTATTTTGCAATTAAAAATAATTCATTCTACACTCAGATATTCGCTTTTGCCTCTGATCAAATTCTACAGTGCTAAGGTGGAGCCAATACTTTTGTATGGTTTAGACTTTACACTGTTGGATATGGGTGATGTCTTGGACAATCTACAGGGCATTAGCTGGATAAAGATTATCATATTACCCCAGAGACTACCCAATTCGATGATAAGACAAACATTGGGATTAGCATCACTGGGGGACCAATATCTTTGGAGACAACTGAATTCTTATGCGAAAATCATAGATCCTCTGCCACATTCTTTGTATGAAGATCTTGGGAGTATGTGCCAGATGGAATTGGTGCCTTCATTGTTCTTGTTAAAAAAAAACAACGAAAAACCTTCTTATGGTAATTGACTCTTCCACGGAAGAGTTGGTGTCTAGGCCACTCCAAACCAAGAAAAAACTGTATAGACACGGCTGGACCCAAACTGTTGATAACATGAGTTCCTATCCATCACTGTTCTTTGTATGTCTATGGCGGTACTTCTATCCGTCCGTTAAGATTATGTACCATGTAACTGGTTTGCAACAGCACCCTGATGCCTTAGGGTTTAGGCGCTTTACAAATGTAAAAATAAATAAAGAAAATAAAATCATACAGGATATACTCTAATTACCCCAGAAAGAGAGGGGACCTGCCTAAATACTTCAGTGTGTTTCCATCAGCTAAGTCTCGAAGTCCATACTTACGGGTTCAATTTAACATACTTCATACACTTGATCGAACCAGTAATTGGAATAGTGGTCTACGGGGGTTTCTCGCTTGTTGTCTTTGCAAGCAGACTTCCTGTGTGGATACACTGAAGCACCTTATAGTCTTTTGCCCAAGTTTGAGAGACCATAGAACATTGTACTTGTACTTTCATGGGTTTGTGGGAGGAGAACCTACGCTAGACTTGTTTTGGGCTCGACTCATGTGGGGGGATAATACCTCCCTTATTTTAGCACTTTTTAACTTTTTAACTGACATTTTAGTTAGGTTTAAAACATGTTCCTGACGAAAGAAGTGTTGTAATGATGAAATTAAATGTGATGTTAATTTTGTGAAAAAGCTTTTGTATGAATTGAGGTTTTGATAATGAATTCTTGTGATGTACATTTTGTGAAAGGCTTGCTAGTCATATAAATTCCTTGTATGGACATTTTAGAGCAAAGCTTTTAGAACCGCTAAACTGATTAATGATCTATAAGCAGGGCTTCAATGTGGTCCATCTGCTTAATAAATGCGCTTTGTGGTTTTTGCAGCAGCGATCCCTTTGGCAACATTTCTCAGAAGACGACTGGGTACAGAACTGCAGCACGCACCAACACAGCCGCTGCGAGAACAGGAACACAAATATTTAATCACCTTACTTCTTATTCTACGCACGTAGGGAATGATACTGTAGTGTGCAGTTTCTTATTTCTGTTTATTCATTTGTGGAAAGTCTGATAGGATTTGCAGATTATTTTGAATGCGTCAGTTCTGCCTGGGGGATGGTGGGGTGTGGGGATAGGTTCCTGATTGAAAACAAACAGGCCAGCCTTAGGCGTGCCGGCTTCCTGTGAATTAAAACATGGCTGCGGCTCATTAAATGAAAAATCTCACTTAAAATGAAGCCGCACTGGGGATCAAAGGGCCGTCTTGGTGCAAAAGACAAGGACCTGCTCTGCAGGCAGCTCTGGAACACTGGAATCGGGAATAACTCTGAAAGTGCATGCGGGGAGGGCATGGTAAGACACATTTCTCTAAAATGTAAGTAAAGAGTAGCAGGGACGTCATTTCATAAAAATGCAAGGGTAGCGGAAGTGACATCACATGACCCTTGACCTCTGAAGACCTCACAGGAAGTGATGTCATTTGGCCCCACCTCGAAGTGATATACATTTCATACAAGAATGGCTCAACATATGCATCATTAATACCACCCAACCTGTGTTGGTACTCATTTATCTACCTCAGCAGGATGAAAGACTGAGTTGACCTTGCCGGGGGTGTTGAACCTGAAACCTGCAGATCACACACACATTACAGCAGCGAGCGCTCAACCCACTGAGCTATCTCACCGGCTATAGTTATCAGAAAACCAGCCACTCCAGAAACAAAGAGCCACATGTTGCTGGCCACAGCACAGGAGCCTCAATTTAAATATAAAAAAAAAGATTCAAAACAAAACATTTTTTAGGGGTAGCAAGGGAGACCACAGGGGAAGCAAGGAGACCTCAGGTATCACAGTTGCGACCCCTGCCGAACCCTAAATGACGTCCCTGAAGAGTAGGGTGGTTTTCACCATCCTTGCTGCACTGTATATTTTAACAGCTCTGTAAGGTTTCTCTATGGAACAGGGGGACTGCTCTAACCCCAACCAGAAACATGGATCAGCTAAGTTTTGTAGCACATCCTCAGCAGGATGAAAGACTGAGTTGACCTTGCCGGGGGTGTTGAACCTGAAACCTGCAGATCACACACACATTACAGCAGCGAGCGCTCAACCGACTGAGCTATCTCACCGGCTATAGTTATCAGAAAACCAGCCACTCCAGAAACAAAGAGCCACATGTTGCTGGCCACAGCACAGGAGCCTCAATTTAAATATTAAAAAAAAAGATTCAAAACAAAACATTTTTTAGGGGTAGCAAGGGAGACCACAGAGGAAGCAAGGAGACCTCAGGGGTCACAGTTGTGACCCCTGGCGAACCCTAAATGACAGGGGAACTCCTCTGACCCCAACCAGAAACATGGATCAGCTAAGTTTTGTAGCACAAAAAAAAAGTTCACAAAGGCAAGCTACTTTCACAAGTGACATGCATTCATATCTTCTTCACACTCTTTTGTATAGCTACATCAATTGTGTTTATAGCAACTTGAGATCTCTTTTGTTGTATTAAATATGCCTTAAATAGTTAATATTTAAAACAAAGACAAATATTTTACAAAGTTAACAACCTTCTTTCTCTCCTTATCCTTCACACATCTTTCAACTGTACCAAAATTATTCTATCCCATTGATTCTACAATATGTTATCGTATGATTTATCTTTTGATCACATATTTTTTCTCCCCACTAAATAACCACCAAACCTGGTCAAATGTTATGTTATATTGATTTATACCGTGCACTGCTACCAAGCAAGGGCAGTCGCCAGACGCTTATGTGGCTCTGCAAGGGAGGGGGTGCAAGGAGTCTTAGTGATGATAGGAGGAAAGGATAGGTTCAGAGCCAGGAGGGTCTAGCGTCTGTGAGTGTTGTTTTGCATGTTGGAGTGTCTCTGCTGTTCGATGTCTCTAGCAAGAGAGGCCAATGAGTGCATGGGCACATAACACCCCATCACCCCTCTTTCACCTGTCTTGGTTAAAATGAAAATGGAATTGACCAGTTGCAAATGGAATCTATTGGATAAAGTGGGTTGCAAATTTGTCTTTGGAAATGTATGAAAGTGAGAAATGTCCTGAACCCGGACAACAGGTCCTTTAAGACGAGGTAACAGTATCTGAGATGGGTGGGGATGCAGATCTTACTAAAACATCAATAATCAGACCAACTAAGGAAGTTGGCAAAAGGTAAAGCTGTTTTAATAACAAGTCTTTAAAACAGGGAGTGCAACGGACATCAACGGATGTCACACAGACTTATTGCGACATCATTCATAAAAAACATTACCTTTATACTAAATATTCATCAATTGTCTAAAACTGGGAGTACAAAGGACATCAACAGACGTCGCATAGCATGATCTCAAAACATTTCATGAAAACAACACATTTATACTAAAGGTTTGTCATTAGTGATGTCATACTACATGGCTAGTTAAGAAAAACTAGAGGAGATTGTGGTTGGCTCAGGGGGAGCATCTAAGTATACTTTCTATATGGGATAGGATTATGATTGGGCCTCTACAGTCAGGTGAGCACTCATGCCTTCCCCTAGTGCAAGTCATCTTTGAGAGTAATTAGAAACACAACACTTCATTGGCTCTTAAACTATAAGGCTCTTCGTTATACAGTCTTCTACAATTGGTTGGCACACTTGTTCCCTTCTGGAACATTTGTTGCTGGTACCCCAGGTGCTCGTGGGTGAACTTGACCGTATCTCCCTACACAATTAGCCTGACATCTCTCATCGCTCATGCCTTTTTTCCATTCATATTGTCTTTAAACTCAGCCTTGTAATAGCTTCTCGTCTCTGGGCATATAAGGTAGTGTGAGCACTCTTTGTCTTCAATCTGGTGCACCGTGCCCATCGTCTGTTTTCATCCTCAGCTCACGTGATCAGAGACTGTGAATTTGCTCGTATTCCAACATTTAATAGTCTTTAATGAAGAAACTTGGCACTCGTGTTGTTCTCTCATTGCAATTTATCAAGGGATTGGCTTCTCACGTTTTACTGTTCTTTGCAGCTGATAAGCAGTTCTTGGCTGCTTCCAGTCTTTGACATCCAGCCAGGCAGCCTCTTTGATCTTGCTTTGAATTCGAGCCTATTCTTTGCTACGACACACATAGCTTCCAATCCGTCTTCCTTCATGGAGACTTGCTTACTAAAATGTATCATCGAATGTCCAGTACTCTATATACATGTATGTTGGCACACCGCCTGCAGTCTATATACTATGTATAGCCAGCCTTATGCTTACTTAGTCTACTTGCATTGCAGCGTCTGTACAATTGAAAAATGACTTGTGTTTTCTGTAATGCTCTTCACACATACAATTTTCATTCCGCACATGAAAGTCTTCTCTATTCTTTGCTTTGCCATCAGATTCTAATCACCTATGCATTCTCTTCTCTGGTCATCCTTCCTGATGCGTCACTCTCATCTTCTGTGACATCATCAGCTTCTTCTTTCCGCATTTTCACACTTCTTCAGGCGCTCCTTTCAGGAGACCATCAGTCTTTCGGGGTACTTCTCGTAGGGTCTTCTCAACGGATACCTCGCCTCAAAGACTCTTCTGGTTTATAAGTACCATTACTGCCATTGCACATGTCGCAATTTCCGGTTTCCAGCATATAGTCAAAATAGGGGCAGGACTTCCTGTAGTGGCATTTGGCTGCTCCTCTACACTCTCCCCTCTGGTCGTGTCATCGACCACTCCTTCACCAGTTTCCACATCTCAACATCCTTTTTTTTAAAAGTACTTCTTCGGAGTCAAAATGTTCCTTACTCTTTTCTGAGATCCTGCTGATTTTACATGTTCATCAACACTCCAGGTCATGTGACTACATTGTCCCTTCGTGCTGCAGTAAATCCATCGTCCCACATACTTCTTGTGAATCTTTGGATGCAGGAACTTCTTTCCCTCTGGTGCTAAGATACTTGCCTTTATGTAGTCTCTAATTTCTTCATCTGTCAACTCCTTGGATCTAAATCCTGACTCGACAACTATCATGATCTTAATTCCTGCAGATTTCTTTGCTGTCTTCTTACACTGGGTAATCATTATCCTGATTACACAGAATCCAAACATCACCATCACAAGTATAGCTCCCAAGAGCTTGAAGATATTCGCCATCCAATGTGGAACCCATGAGAAGATTGACGCGAACCAACTGTCATCTGCGATATCATCTGTCTCATTTTCCATCGTGTTGTGCATATTTGTCAGCAGCATTATGGCTTCCGTCAATGTCCCATTTTCGTCAATGTGAGAAGGTATGAACGTGAAAAATGATAGCCAGATCTTGGTGCAAACACCTCCATCCATTGCTGTGATCATATCAAGGACATATCTGTTCTGGAGGGTCATCAGCCTTATGGAACTTAATTCCTCCTTGATCGCATTAAATCCCTTAATAGTGGTGTTGATCGTCTACAAGAGTTCCCATCTGGTAATCTGTAGCCATTTCGCATTGGCCATCGTCTGGATCCCAGACATAAAGATATTCGTGAAGTCCCCTGCCGTCTGGCTGAACAACCTATGCTCATATGGAATGGCATGGAAGGCTTCTACTGATTTTGCTGAAAAGTAATTCTCCCTCCTTGTCCGGTTGAGGAATCCTAATGATCTTCTCTTCCTCAAATGGGCATCTGCTTTTGGAAAATCTCCAATATCCAAGTCACTTTTAGGAATCACTAAGGCTGGAACATGTATAAGTACCAATCCTTCGGCAGCTTCGTATAAGCTCTGGATCCACAAACCCAATATCGGTCCATCAGGACGGCTGCCCCTGCTCCCATTCTAATAACATTGATTGTAGCCTTGGAGCCTTTTTTTCTTCCCACATAATTATTCCCCTTTCTTTGGAAGCACAATGTTGCTTTTATCAATGGAACCACCATCACCGGGCCTGATTAATCTTCTACACATGTCAATAGTCTGGCATAGTTGGCCCAGGACTTTAAACAAGTATCATTCACTCTTTGTACTTCTGGCAAATATTCTGACTTCAGTAGATGAGCTATGCAAGACATTAGGCCTCCTTCCCATCCTTTTGTGGATTTCATTTGTCCATACACTAAAACCTGTGTTTGCTCCCAACATCCAAGCCATCCTGCTACATGTGGTTTATCAGGGCAATTCAGTTTCTTCATCTCTACAACTACCATCTCTTCATGTTCCTTCTCATGACATGTAAGTATCTTGCTTTTCCTTGCAGGTTCCTTTTCCATCTGTGTATCATCCTGGAACAGAAATAACCATTTCAAGCTCCATCAAAAGGTGGCCCAGCTTCCTTGAAATTGGCATCTTGTCATGGATGCTGCAAAATGAATGAGACATCTAGCATCATATTCCAGAATTTCTCTAGAAATGAAAGTTTGTGTTGCATCCATGGTATTAGTGTGCAGGCATAGCAACTCACTTTAGATGGTTTCTCCCCCACCTTGCTCATGTGCTGATACCACATGTTATTACCCAGGTGTGCTACACTGTCTAGATATGTGTGTATCCCATCATTACCTTCCTCTTCATTTCTCTTCTCACTATTACCAAATCAGTGCTTAAATAATAATCATGAAGTATATCATAAATAGGTCTCTCTCTGGGGGGTACCATAGGAGCCTCTACCTTAGTGTAAGTGAATACATCAAGAGCAGTACTTGTAGTTGGAGGAATAACAGTAGTCCCTGTCTCATAGGGAGCATTATTAAAATAGAGAAAACTAAACAGAAGTACCAGAAAGAGTATGGTGGCACACATGTATATCATAAACCAACATATCACTCTCCACCATTTGCAACATTCTGGATTTAGCTGGGCTTGCACATTCTCTGAAATTGTGCCATTTTCAAGATTTCTCGTTATGCTTGTATATTACATTAAGAAAGGAAAACATGTTTAATCAGGCAATTCAGGTAAATCAGGTAGCTGCAGAATCTGTTCAATTATTGCTGTAAGCAGCCTCCTTATCGCAGGGTCATATTTAGGATCATGCAGAAAAGTATGTATATTGACACTACGGCCAACAAGAGAAGGATAAGCTTGAATAATACATATGAAAACAGCAAGTAGGATCCTATGGGCATCGTCGTTTGTCAAAACCATAAATTCAACCAAACAATTGCGTTGTATGAAATGAATCAGTGTAATATTATCTACGTACTGTATCACAGTACTCTTCAAATCAATATTGCCAAGGTCCATCTGCAGGACTCTATTAAAGATCGATGGAGACTCAAAGTACCCCTGGGGTCGCCTAGTATGCTTCAGTCTGATTTTGTGAAACATAAAGGAAGTTAAGTCGTGTGTGTCCTTGTGCAACGGAATTGAGAAAAATGCATTTTTCATGTCAATCACCATGAAATATCCAGCTTCTACTGGGATACTACATAATAACGTCACTGGATTCGGAACTAAAGAAAACTCGGCCTCTACAATCTGGTTAATCGGTCTCATGTCTTGTATGAATCTCCAATGCATTTCCTTTAATTTCTTCAAAGGGTACACCACGGTATTACACGATGACTCTGACGGTACCAGAATACCTTGCTTCATCAATGCTGAGAAAAATGCCCTCATCTACCTCTCGAGACATTGGGTATTGTCTCACTCAAGGTAAAATTGCTCTTGGTTTCACCTTTATATTAACCTCTCAAACTCCTTTTAATAGACCTACATCATAAGGGCCTGTAGTCCATAAAACACTTGGCACCTTTTCCAAGTCTTCATCAAAGAATGCTGGACGCTGTTGCATTATTGCCATACGCTGTGGGATCTACATTTTCTATATTCGGATCCAATGCATAATGCTCATAAAGAACACCACTTCATCATCTGCTAGATTGTCTCTAAACATGCCATCGTCAGTGACGTCAGTCAATCTACACTATTCCCCAATGGCAATCACTGTTCTCCATGGCCTACCCTAATCATCTGTGCCTTCAAGCATTACCATTTTCCCTTGTACTATGGCTGCATCTAATTCTAAGGGAATAGTCTGTCCCCCCCTCTTGGTCCATAGGTACCTGTGTTCTAAACAGGAATTCATTAGTTATCCTCATAGTCCTTCCCACTAAGCCATGTAAAGCCAGGTAGCACATATTAACAGAATGCTCACCCCATAAAGGAACATTTTGGGCTCCATCGGAAGCCCTCGCAGAGCCATTTGCCCTGTAAATGCAATATAAACTCACCCACGCTCATATAGTATATCCCTGGAGTGGAGCACACTATACCTCCATCAGTAAAATAAATCATCATACTAAGTTTTGTCATTATGTCGCTTCCTAGAATATTAACTGTTGTCTGCCATGAATACAACAGTGGAACAGACAAATCACATTCACCTATAGAGACTGATAATTCATCAATAAAAGGAACTCGACTGAGATTGGGTATTTTCTCTCTCGTATACATGAACAAGTAGTCCCTGTGTCAACTAAAAATGAAAAGCATTTGTCTCCTATCGTCACATCAACCCTTGGTTCCTTTTGATGGTCTAGTGTCACGGATAGTACTGAACACATCACGTCGCCCTGTGAGCTGTCCTATTGTGGATTCATACATACCCCTGTACCTGTAAAATTATTCCCTCCTACCAGTGTGACACCCCCTATTCTAGGTGTCACTAATTGCCCTGTGTTTGTGTTCTTCTGTTTCTGCATGGGGGCGTGCTGCGACTGCCCTTGTTGTGGATTCAATGGTGCTTGCTGTAATTGCTGCGGTTGCTGTACCTGTTGTACTTGGGTGCCTGTGCCTGATACACTGTCTGATCTTGGGTGAATCCATCCCTAGCCTGTGAGCTATATGCTGGAGGATAAGCTGTCCCTCCTCCTGACTATTGACCATTTTGTACATACCCTTGGCTACCACATGTACGCGCAATGTGTCCTGTCATTCCACATGTCCAACATATAAGAGGGTTTCGTCTAATTAGCCCTCCTTGGTTAAATCCTCCTCGCACATTATGATTCTAATTTTTCCCATTCTGAAACCCACCCTGAGTGTTTTGAAATCCACCCCTTCTTCTGTAACCCATGCCTCTATCTTGTGGTATAAACCCACTTCCTCCTTGAGTCATCGGGCTCTGATTATTCACCTGCGATGTGTCCACTGCTTGCTGTACTTTTAGCCCTTCTCCGCTTGTTAATAATGCTCCTTCTGTGGTGGAATATTTTGACCACTTTTTGTGGACTAACTTAGCTTCCTCAATTTTTGTAGCATTGGGCTCATTACGATCGTGGCGGCCACAGAATCACCGGTGCCGGTAAGGGACTGGCACCGTTCATTCCGGGCCATCACATTACGAGTTCTGCAGTGGATCCCACTCTGGACGCCTGACCAGATCAGACATGCAGAGCAGGACCTGCTAGCATCATCCCCATTCCCATTGAGGCCTATGGCGGCTAAACTGAGGAGTTTGCACCTAAAATTATCCTTGTCCATCTGTGGCCATGGAATATACTGTGGGATGGCCCCACCCCTTTCCAATAAGGAAAACTGCATAAATCCTATTCTGCAATCCGCTCTCATCATTTGCCTATCAATGGTAGGAACAATGGTTCCTGATCACCTTCTTCCTGGCAATCATCTCAGCCTGCTCACATGACTCTCCCTTCTCGCTATATGTTCGTCCTCTAGGACGCTCTGGATATGCTACAGGATCTGGCATCCTATCCTTAGGTTGTTCTAGACCAGACCATCTTACTCCCTTGTCTGTCTGCAGACATCCCTCGGGATCACATACACTTCTTCCCTCCTCCCCACGGAAGGTTTCTCTCTCCTCGTCTGACATATCTAGCCCCCAGCTAGTATGGCTCTCCTCTCTTTCGCCTTTATCTAAAGTCAGCTTGTCTAAGGACAAAGCTCTATGCTCGAGACTGAATGGGTCTCTTTCTTCGCTTCATGATTGGAAGACCAGGGATCGATCTCCCTCCTTTCAGCTTCCAGATTTGCTACCTTCTCTTAAATACTGATAGGCTTTATCGATCCTATGTCTGATGCTCCCTATATCAAACTCCTCATCTAATGTAACTTTAGATGGTACTGAAGTTGCTCCGTTTAACTGGAGGAACTCTTCTATGTTGCTCCATTGTATCACTGGACTTGGCTCCATAAATTAATTCTGAATGGGATCAATCTTGCGTTTTTATTGTCTCCTTTTCCATTCTATTTCTTCATCTACTTCTCTTTGCTTTCTTGCCTCCCATCTAACATTCTTCCTCCTTTCTCACTTCTTCACTCCTTTCCCCCACTCTTCTTTCTTCCTCTTCCTCTCGTCTCTGTATCCTCTCATCTCTTAATTTATGCGCTTCCTCTTTCTCTCTTCCTATCCTGTCTAACCCGTTCTTCCATTGCTCTCTATCTGTTATCATACTTCCTTTTTTCCTCTGCCCTTTCTTCTTTGTTTTGTTGCTCTTCCTGATACAGCTGTTCTTGCCCCTGTCGGCTTTTCCTTTTCTGCTCATCTTCCTTTAATCTCTTTTCTCGTTCCCTATCTTTTCTGTCTTGCTCGTCTCAATCTTCCCTTTGCCTAACTTCCTTGATGCTTTTCCCATCTAGCTTGGGCAATATCTGTCCTCTCATCGATTTATTATGTACGAGAGTTACCTCGTCAGCCTCGTTTAGCCTTTTCTCCTTTGCATCACTTAATTTCTCTTTCTATATCTGTCGATACATTTGATCACTCACCTTTCTCTTCCCTATTTTACAAGGCCTTAAAAATCTCCTCTTTTCTCTTAGTCTCCTCTGGACTATCGTCACTGCTATACGCAGGTAGTTCGTATATTGGATTATTATACCCTGTCCCTGCTTTCATTTCCTTTAATGGATACAATCCTACACTTTCTGTATTAACACTTTTTACTACAAGCGAGGCAAGGGGAGCAGAAGGCTTGGTACCTTCCTCCTTACACTGATTAAGCATCCAATCCTCAGGTGGCGGATTGTCTCTTCTTGGCACATCTTCCAAAGCTCTAAAATAGCTAACCTCTTCTCTGTTTTTTTCCTGTGTACACAGCTTGCAAGTATGTGGTCATGTGTTGCAATACCATCTTTGCCAAAGATCCCCCTTGCAGCCACAGCATGAACATCTTATCCGTTGTGCCTTTCACCCATGCTGCACTACACTATTAGAGCTTGGGCATGTGTTTTGGCAAGGTTTTACACAAGTGCATCAGATGAGTATTATTTTCCATTGTGACAAGATCCAAATGACTGTCAATACTTACCAGTGCTTTGAAAAAAGATACATTTATAAAAAACAACAAATATGAGCACGCTCCAACAAATCACTGTTCAAACCCTCTATTTTCCAATAGCCTCAGTCTAGCTTTATGTCAGTACTGACAGCGTCTCTTAGCTAGATACCATATTTTCTCAACCTTGCCTTAGTTTTCTTTACTTTCTTGTCGCTCTGCAACACTTCAATACAACACAAATACAAACAGACAGACTAGTGGACTTTTCACATTAATCCTCAGCACTTTTTCCTTATCTCTGCCCCTAAATATACCATGATAGGGGTTTAAGTCGTTATTTTACAGGGATCTATCCTCTGCATAGCCTAGATTTACTTCGACTGAAGTGTATAATGGCTTCTTCTGAAATTCCCCTGAACCAGGACTCCTTGGGCTTATCTCCTTATCTCTTATCTATATACACAAAAAACACTACTGATTACTTTTCTTACACTATTTTCTAAGTCCCCTGTTTTTTTTCATAACAAAATCCCATCCCCTCAATTCACCATTCCCCTTAGTCTACTCACCATTCCCTCTTTCAGCTCGAGAACTTTGGTATCGATTCCCCTCTCCAGTCGCCTTCAGTCTATTAAGCGCCTGTGGAAACCAGGAGGGATTTCGTGAAAGGGGGGCCCGTCCCACCTGTATCAATTTTCTTGCAAGAATTCTATATCAGCCGCTCACCACAGGAAACTTTGCGATTTTACGGCTAGCTAGCAAAGGGCACTCGATCGTCTGAAGCACTAGAGTCTATAGGTTGATGGGCCTTTACGTCAACCATCCAACATGCTACCACGTGACCCCTAGAGGCCCTTTTATTCAAGGCAACATGTCGTACTATGGATGGGATGGAGAATAACTTCTCAAACTAAATAATAAGCCAGACTCAGGAAGTTGGCAAATAACATTTGATGAAAAACAACACATTTATACTAAAGGTTCGTCATAACTGACGTCATATTACGTGGCAAATTAAGAAAACCTATGGGAGATTGTGGTTGGCTCAAGGGGAATGTCTAAGTATACTTTCTATATAGGACAGGATCGTGATTGGGTCTCTACAGTCAGGTGGGTACTCATGCCTTCCCCTAGTGCAAGTCATCTTTGACAGTAATTAGAAACACAACACTTCATTGGCTCCTAAACGATAAGGTTCTTCATTATATAGGCTTCTACAATCAGTTGGCATGCTTGTGCCCTTCTGGAACATTCAGTGCTCTAGCAGCACGTAAGCTGTTACCCCAGGTGCTAATGGGAGAACTTGATGGTATCGCCCCACCCAATTAGCCTGACATCACTCATCTCTCATGCCATCTGCCATTCATATTGTCTTTGAGCTCGGCCTTGTAATAGCTTCTTGTCTCTGGGAATATAAGGGAGTGTAAGCACTCTCTATCCTTAATCTGGTGCACCATGCCCATTGTCTATTTTCATCCTCAGCTAACGGGATCAGAGAGCATGCATTTGCTTGTATTCTAGAATTTAATAGTCTTTGATGAAGAAACTTGGCCCTTGTCCCTCCTTGTAATTTATCAAGGGATGCGTCAGCTTCTCACTTTTTACTGATCTTCACATCTGATAACTGTTTGTGGATGCTTTCAGTCTTTGGCATCCTGCCAGGCAGCCTCTTTGGTCTTCCTTCGAATTCAAGCCTATTCTTGCTGCAACACACTTAGCTTCCAATCCGTCTTCCTTCATTGAGACTCGCTTACTAAAATGTATCATTGAATGTCCACAACTCTATGTACATATATGTTGGCGACGCCGTCTATATACTATGTACAGCCACCCTTCTGATTACTTAGTCTACTTGTGTTGCAGTGTCTGTATAATAGTAATAGTAAAATGACTTGTGTTTTCTGTAGTGCTCTTCACACATACAATCTTCTTTCTGCAAATGAAAGTCTTCATGCATTATCTTCTCTGGTCATCCTTCCTGATGCGTCACTCTCATCTTCCGTGATGTCATCAGCTTCTTCTTTTTTCCGAGTGAGTTGGCGATAGCTAATAAATAGAGGTGGCATGTGCCACTAAAGAGCGTGTGTTAAGTAAATATGCATTGAGGACGTGTTTCTCTGCATGCTTTGCAGCATTGCTAACAGATGTTATGTGTTTAAAATTCACTGGAAATACTATGTGTATAGGTGCAAGACTCACCAAGGTTTGCCGTACATAACTTACCCTAGCAGGGAAGTGCCAGCCATTGAGCCCTTCCATAGCCCCGACGGGCACAGACGGGCTTAACTTAGGCACGACTTTGGGTTCTCCAAGGTCTTAGGCTCTTGGTAAGATTTGCTCTAACGTTTCAGCAGTGAATCACCCTGTCCCATTTGGACTTTCAGAGGCCTCAGGCTGTTGGTAATGGTTGCTATTGCAGCTGTACATTGACTGGCTCAGCATCATCCTTTTAAAGAGCCAAGGTCTAGATGGGTCCGCGATTTACTGCATGCATTCAGTGTAAAGCATACAAATCCGGGAAACAATGGCGATATTTGCCGTGTGCACATTAGCTGGCACAAATCAACAACGATGGGCCAATTGATGCAGCATCATGCCATCTCCCCATTGCATCTAAAAGAATGTACCTGGTTTTCATAGGAGCAGGAAAATGAGGATCAATCCATAAGAATCATCCGATATTCCAGGAATTCTAATTGCTGTGCCTTTTGACACGTGTCTGTTGCTCCCTGTACTCTGCCCGAGCCTCCAGCCTGAGGGGAGGAGTCCTGGAGCCAGCGTGGATAGAGCACACGCTGCTTGGCCTAAAATGCTGTCAACACTCTTCCTGCTTCGCCCACGACTGCCTCCCCGGTCCCAGAGGAGCGTCAAAGTGTTTATTGCACGTCACTGCATCAGAGCATTGACATGTACATAACATCCCTATTCTTTTCCCTTGTGAATTACAAATGCACACTTATTCACAATCTTGTGAATCATACCAAATATGTCCTTGTTACCACACATAGGGCCTCATCATGAGTTGGGCGCTATTAGCCCTACTGCCCAAATCCTCGGCGCTATTAGCGCCGGATCATGGGTTTGGCGGAATGGGCCCATTCCCCATTGGGCCCATTTGAGATTTTCCCATTCCCCATTGGGCCCAATGGGGAATGTTCAGCGCTATTACCACCAATGGTATTACCGCTGGCCGTAATATCACCGAAAATCAGCAAAATCACAGCTGATTTCCCTTAGCTCAGAGCTGGGGGAGAATCCGCCAAGCTCGTGATTTGGTGGGCCCTTAAATGCAGCGGTAATAGCGTTACCGCTGCATTTAAGGGTTATAGACAAACTTGTCATGAAGCAGATAGTACCTTAGGCTTCCGGGTAGCCTCGGTGCTGCCATCAGGTGGTACTGGTTTGTTAAATGGGATATCATATTGTGCCTCCTTTATTGTATATATTGGCCTAAGCCCAGTCACTCTGCGAAGAAATCCGCATTGCAAAGTTCCGATTTCAGATCGACTTAGCCGCCATTTTAGGTCCATCCGCCATTTTGATTTCCATCTCAAAGTCACTCTGTGTTCTAAAATGGTGGAAAGTGTTTCTCGCTTGTAACCTAGCCGTCCTGACCTTCGCACAAAAGTTAATGTCTAAACTGCCCGTAGGCCAAATGTTAGGGTCGTGTAATGAGACCTTGTCCTACGTTTGACCTGTAGATCGAGGATTACCCGCGCCAACAAGTCCGATCCGCGGACATACATCAAATACAATATTGTTTAAATACTAAACGTGAACGCTTGTTGAACTACATTGTATAGGACGTGTACTAAGAATTAATGTTAAATCCGAAGATACACTGTTGCCAATGTGAATTCTTGTTGTACAAATTGGAAATAATCCACGTGCATATAGTTGGATAAACTAGAGGTGAACTCGGCACAAACCCTATACCGAGAATAATTAACCTGCAGAGGGGTTGGACATTACAATTGGAAAATGTATAAAAGATGTAAATGTTTCGACGTCCAGTACCTCTCACTTCTCACACCGAAAGGGCTGGTATTCGCTGTGATGTACTGAGGACCAGATAGCTATCTGATACTTTGTTTCTTTGTAAACTGTACAGTTATTTGAATAAAGATCTCTGAATCTTTATAAGCCTGTGTTTGGTGTATTTCCTTTGGGGTACTCAGCCTCAATATTTTCCTTTTGCTTTTACAGATGGCGCCCGAATAGGGACCCTCAAGATCGATGCCAGCTCATTGAAGGTTGACGCAGCTATTGGACTGGGATCGGACGGTGTAAAAGGGGGCCCCTTTCTTGGATGAGATGCGACACCTCAGCAGCGCTGAGGTACCCGATCCCTGGAGGGTGAGCATGCGGTGCAAGTCGGCATCTTGACGAGGGTCCATATCGAGGCGGGCAGATTTTTGAAATCACCAACTATGTGGGACCTTAGTTAGAACTTTGCAATCCGATCTGACCTCCTTTGGATTTGATCAGGTAAGTCGTGACCCGATTCTTAAGTATCCTGATAATTTATTTTGGTGTATTGCACTCGCGA